>NC_092433.1:13636385-13941698 GCF_036169615.1 Heliangelus exortis
AAACTTGTGATTTGTAACCCCCATACTGCATTAATGTAAAGCTGTCAAAGTTGTCTGTGCATTTGTAGGAAAATAGATTTTGTCTTTTGTCTGATAATCAAAAGAAATTTCTGCAGCATAATCAAAGCAATAAGTCTTAATCAGAATATAATTTGGGTGATGCTGTCTGACCACCATGTATTTTTTTAACTTTCATCCTTCTTGGAGAGATATTAAATAATCTTCAAAATATGGGAATCTGTGGCTGAAGAGTCTATTTAAAAATAATGAACTATCAAAATGGATTAGCTGTTTCTGAAATATTTCTACATCTATTGGCTGTCAAAGGTTGGTAAAATATTTAAGGCAAATAGCCTAGTTTAGTTTAGGAAGTTGACTGTGAAATAGCTTAGAGAGATGAATTCAAGCATTATTTATTTTAGTTGTAAAAAATATTTTAGTTTTTTAATATTATAAATTTATTTCCTGTCAGGTTTTTTTTTTCCTCCTCCCTTTTTGCCTCCGGCCCATTTCACAACATTTATTCTAAGTAATTGCCTGGAAGCCTAAATAATTTTCAGAAGAGTTTGTGTTACTGTGCATACCGTTGTATCTCCAGCTTACCTGCTTCTCTAGTACAGTCCAATTAAAAATACAGTAACCCAGAAGAAGATGCTGCTTTTTTTTTTTTTTTTTTTTTTTTTTTTTAATGGGCCTGGCTTTAAAGCTTTTACTCTTGCAGATGGCTAAATGTCTTGGCTCAATGATCTCTTAACCACCATTTAACAGATGATGCAGAAGCCCTTAGGGCAATTTTTCTGTGCCCCCTCCCCCTTTTAAAATGTGGTGTTGTGCAGTCTTCAAGAAAATGATGGGTCTCTTGTTTATGGAAAGTTTACTTTCTCCTGACATTGATTTGATGCAGAACTAATAGTTAGCATTTGTTATGATTTATTGCAATTTTGCTACACACTAACAAGATTTTACTTTTACCCCCCTGCTTTAAGTGCTGTCATAGCATGACACGACTTCAGATTCCAGTAGTGAAGTCTCTTGTTTCCAAGATCTGGCTTTTTCTCCAGCAGCAGCAGCAGCAGACTGAACTACATCAGTTAAGAAGTGTGTCTAGGGCTAGGGACTAGGGCTAAAACTGAGTCAGCTGCTAGTATAGTCCAGAGTGGCAAGTCACAGGGTGATTGAGCTGGGCAATATCTGTACCTTTGAGTATGTTCTGTTTTTAAGAACAGCTGAAAATATATTAGTTTGAAGCCCTTGTCTTATAAGGCTTAAAAGAATCTGAATTTGGCACACAATCTAGTTAATCTACCATCATAACTAATGATTTCACCATTCAGACATAAAGTATCGACCTTAAAGGATTTTTCTTCCACGGCTGATGGCTTGATACCTTTTAAACACTGATGCCGAGGGTATAATCTCTCTGAGTAGTGTAATAGCTTTATATTTAAGGTAGATTGGGGATAAAATTTTGTGTTTGCATGTGAGCTATGAATACCAGTAGGGTATTCAGGCAGGAATTACCTTATCGTACCTTTGAGGGCACTTATCAAATAATTTTTATTGGAAAGTTAATACGTTGAGACAGAGTGAATGGGAAGCTGATCAGAATGCTAAGGCAAATCACAGCCTTGCATTGCTTTTGCTGTCTGCAGCTATGCAGCATGAGTTGATTCATTTAGCACATCATCTAAAATCATGTAGCATTCAGTACCGATTAAAATTATATGAAATACTGGGTAAGAGATTTCTCCATGTTGGCTTCGAAGGCTCCTCCACTCCCTGCAGAAGTACTCCTGATGGGCAGAGCACAACTCCACTGACTGCAGGTGTTCTGCTTCAGAGGCACCAGAACTGTACCAGCAGCCAGAGGAGTTGCTTGGGATTTAATTTCACGCTTGTGTATCTGAGTGTAAGATCAGTCCTCTTCTCCTTTAATCACATAGCTGCAAGTCCCATATATTACAATATTCATCAGTAGCAAATGAAACCTTGCAAGGCAAGGGCTTCTGCAGTCTCATCTCTTGCTCTCTGCCTCCTGCTATGTGTGTGCCTGTATCCCACCCCACTTCTTTGTTTGGCTGCTCCACTTTGGGTCTTCCTGGAGTTCATTCCTCTCTTATTGTTCTGATTTCTACTTCCCCAGCTTCCCCAAGGTTCCCAGAAGAGAGGAGCCTTGTCCTTGTGTTTGCTCTGTGCCAGATCAACCAGTCTAATTGCTGGCTGCTCTCCAGCACCCAGTTCTGCAGTAGTGGAGCAGGAAACCACTTGGCTGCTCTCTGTTCTTCATCTGTTAACTGTCTGCCCTGTGAAAATGTCTTGTAGAAACCTGTAGCAATTGGTGATAATAGAACTTCCTTAAATATTTTATCCAAAACTTGTTCAGATGGTAGGAATAATGGAGGTTGTCAGCTGAGTTTGAGCCACTTACTTGCATATATGTGTGTGTGTGTGTGTGCATATATATATATATATATCTATCTTCTGAAACTGTGCAATTAGTATATTTCACAAAAATTAATAAATATACTCTAATGGCTGGAGCTGAACAAAGTTGAAAACTGTGTATATTTTCAGTGAAAGAAGCAGATTCAGCATCACTGGTGGGCCTGTTAAATTTTCACTGGTGGTGTAAAGTTGTTTTGTACATTGCTAGCCTCTCCAAAAATCTGGAAAAAGTAACTATACTGCCTGAAACTTAAGGTGGTTTTGTTACATGAAGCACTTTCTTTTTTGATATGACTTGAGTGTTTTGGCTCTTCCAAGCTTGTATCTAAAAAGTCACTGTATTCTCTGTTCTGCTCCTTGCACTTCTTCAGTATGAGGGTGTCCATTGACCCCAGTTGACAGCACAGAGTAGAAGCACCATGGGATTGAGTCTGTTTTCCTGATGACTTTACCAGGATAAGATATTGCCAACAATAGCTCTCTGTTCCCATGGTGTTTTCTTGGAGTGTTTGTGTGGCTCCATGCAGAAGTTCATGGCTGTATTGTGAGTATTGGGGAAGAAGGAGGTATCATGACTTTTAAAAGAAACTCTTACCTTTTCATTTCACAGCAGGGCCAGAGATCTTGACCTATCATCTCAGAGTTTCTGCAGCAATCCAGTAAACATGTATCTTCTCTAAATGGCTAGCAACTACTGTATTATTGCTTGTTTGTAAGGTGACTATTAACAGTAATGTTGGGCTGCCTAGCAGTGATGCAGGATTTTATTTAGAACAGCATGTTCCAATTTGTTTCTTTTTCAGTCCTACAGAAGGTGCTTAGTGGCATAACCATCAAGTTTCTTCCCACAGTTCTCTTGAAAAATACTTGAGCTCCTCCCTTGGTTTGAACATCCTTTTTGACGGAAATAAATTTCCGTACAGCATGGCTCTTCACTATTTTTAAGTATAGATAAACTTACAAATCCATTAAGTGTCTATGCAGAAAACCAAAACTGCATATTTTCACAAGGATGTCAGGTTTTTAATTGCATAAATAAGATGCTGACTGAAGCAAATGCTCAATTTCACATTAAAGTTAGGCATTCATAAAGACTTGGATTTGCATAATTTAATTTTCTGCACAGAGGATACTAAAAATCAATGGTATGATTCATAGCCATACCATGGTTGCCATGTGGCTTTTTGACGGTTCAAACTAGGAGTACAAAGGGTTTTAGAACTTCAGATATTTCACGCTGACTTGAAGCCTTTTTAGCTTTAACAAATATCGATTACTTCGGTACCATTTCTTTCTTGTGATGGTAAAGTACACAGAAGGGCTCACTGAGCTGATACTTTCTCTTTATTCCTTGGAGAATGCAAGGTGAAATCTTTCTTTTGCCTGTGGGAGTCAATTTTTCTTAATGGCAAAAGCTCCACAACTGTGTGCTTCCTCTGTGCATCCTTGGGAGGAAGGTGCTGTTGTCTTTCATTGGTGAGACTGCTGCCCAGTGCTTTGTGGTTTCAGGTCTGCTGGCTTTACATGGAGGAGATGAATTTGAATCTGAGTGAAATTATTCTATGTGGGATTTTCAGATGCAGTTATGAGAACTGTACTGGCCAATGCCAGTCACTTACATTTATATTCTTATAAGGATCTTTCACTTTTTGCGTTGGGTTCAGTGGCTTGGTAGTCATTAGCAAAGTAAGCTACCTTTTGGGTCTGGACAGAGAAAGTTTGGTTATAAGTCATGACTCATAGTTGTTTGCTTGTGTATTCCAGAATTTTCTTATGGCAATTACTGGGGTTACTCAGGTGTGTGCCCATTCAGAAACCATTCCATCCTGACTTCTGTAAATTACCTTTTGGATGATGGGTACATGCCATGGGATGTGAGGAACATGCCTGTTAATTTATTTTGCTGTTAAGCAATGACAAGTCTGTAGTCTCTCCTCAGCAAAGGTTTAAGCCTCACATTGTATATACTCCAGAGAGTAAATAACACTTTCCTAATGATTCCTGCTTCTTCTCTTCCCAGCTCTGACTGAAGGTTATGTTGGCTCTCTGCATGAAAACAGACATGGGAGTTCTGTGCAGATACGGAGGCGAAAGGCTTCGGGGGATCCTTACTGGGCATACTCGGGTGAGTTGATTTCTTCAGAAGACTGAGAGATTAAATATCTCAAAAATAAAATTATTTTTGTTAGTGCTGTGCCCAGGAAGTTTAATTTTACAGTATATTTTCTTCTGCTGACTTCTTTGCAATCTCCATGTACACGTATCCTCTCCTTTCCTGCATTCCTTACAAGTCATCTAGGAAGACTGTAAGTATCCATATATACATCCAGATTAAAAAAACCTAAACAACAAACAAAAAACAAAATGAACCAAAACGAAGCTAGGAAATGTACAATAATTTCTTTGTGCATGAGACCTGTCAGTACAGCAGCACACCAGGACGTGTGATGCTGTGAAGACAGGATATTGGAAGGGTATTTTATTGTTTTTCCCACTGTTCTTATATTTTCTTATGGAAAAGCTGATGTGCCTGCCAGAAATCAAAATGTTCCTCAGAATGGTGTCTTTGGTGTATGGTTTGATTGGTTCAGATCTGGAAAATTACAGGTCTGTATTGAAGTTGTTAAAAAAAAAAACCAAAAAAACAAAAAAATCAACTTGAAATCTTGTTAATAGCTGTGGAATCAAGTTGACTCTACAGAAGAATGTCTGATGTCTACTAGATCTCAGAATACAAGCTGTCTCATTTGTAAATGAGGTCACACAAGTAAAATCTGTGTATTTTAGCAATGCGTCAGACAAATGACCACTTTTGTTAAACTTTGATTATTATCAGATGGACAAATAGTGCCACAAGGTAGACTGACATATTGCACCTTAAAATAACATTTTTAGATTTTAAGCTACCAAATTCATAAAGAATAGAAATAAGCCAACAGAGAAAATATCTGTTGGAATGAATGGCCTTTTCCTAATTGCTGGCTTCTGTAAAATATTACCAGTCAGGTTCCGCTTTGTAGGTTTGGGGTTTTTTTGTTACTAAAAAATGTATCTGGAATATTAATTGTAAGTAGTTAAATGAAAACATTTTTTAAAAGGTAAAACGCCAGTGGAATTATTCTGTTGTATGTGGCTCAAACTCTTTGAGTTACTAGAGTCAAAAATTTAATAAAAAACTGTGGGGGGAAAGGTTAAGGAAAAAAACACCCCAAATCAAACAAAAAACCCCACCCAAACCAAACAATCAAAGCAAAAAAAGCCCGAACCCTACAAACTCAATTTATGCCTAGAGAGTTTTGCTAACTCTGTTTTTTTGATGTTTTTGTGGTGCTCTTCCTTTATGAGTAATATTGTGTGTTCACCCCTCCAAAAAAGCTTTTACCACCCACAAATTCTTTTAGATTTATGTCAAAATACGATGTATAGTCCTGACGTGTAATATTATACCTTATCTTTTGGGAGTTTGCATCCTTTTGTCTATTGATAAATCTCCTGTTTCTATGAGAGAAATAGCCAGTCTGTTTTGTAGACAACTGATAGTGATTTCTCAGCTGTCAATCACATGCCATTCTACCTGATTAGAGCTATCTAATTAGAGCCTTTTTGTTACTGCCGCTGATAAAAGGAGTAAATTAGGAGATGGAAAAGGGGGAGGTGATTATATTTACCAGCACTTGTCAAGAAACCAGAAGAGGATTTAATATAATTTCCTCAGGATGCTTTGTCAGGCTCCTGTTTGAACAGAATGACTTGAAATGCCATGCCAGGGAAATCTGGTTTGAGGGTTTGAGACCAAGAATGAGGCCAAAGGTTTCATGACATGAAATAGAGGTGGGAGCAACCAGGACAGGTCCTGTGTGGATTGTGCACATACTGCATCTGAGCAAGCCCATCCTGGACATGGATGGAGATGTGGTGGTGTCCTGAGCCACGTTATGGTCTTTGTCTGGGAGCAGAAGGGTCGGGGCCAAGTGTGATTGCTGCTGAGATGCAGGTAGGGATTTGGGTTGTCTGAGAGGGAAAGGCCTAGGCACGTGGAGATTTGGGAAAGACATGTTTATTTCTAAAGGAGTTTGCCAGGGCTGATGCTGTGTTCTGCAAGAATCTCACTACTGACAGCATCTCCCTAAGAAAGGGAAGTAATTGCAATGAGGGATTAGGTGGGAGACCTGGATATTTTTACAGGGTGCTGCTTTTGATATGTGGCAGTTGCTCTCTCTTTCCTTCCCTTCCAGCTCTGTCTGGGATTTCCAGCCAGCTCAGTCTCTCTTAGCTGATGTCTTCTGTCCATATTTGCTCACTGAGGGGGCCAGAAGTAATGAAAGTGCCTTGCTTCTGCATTTAGGTTGAAGATGGGAATAAATGGTGGGTGGCAGAGCCCAGATGCCAGACAGATGTTTGTCTCTAGCTGAGCACAGTGAGGGGAATGATCACGCTATCTGTTTCTTTCTCCTTGCTTTTCCATTCCCCAGAATATTTCCCAGGAACCCTGAGCAGGGCTTGGCTAAGCAGTTTATGTACTAACAATGTTTGTCCTGCGGGAAGGGTTTTGGACATGAAGAGGAAGTTTGCATCAAATGAGCCTACAGGGAGTGGAAACTTTGCAGTAAGCAATTACTCTGTGTCAGTGCTTTCCAAGCTCTTTTACAGCTGTTATCTGGTAGGCTGCTTCCCTTCCCTATCCTTAAATGTGTGGGCCAGCTCCCCTCTGGTTAGTTGTAGAGCATCTGTTGGCCCCAGCTCTTGCTCTGCTGTCCGAATGTAAATGGAAAGATTTTTACGCCGTATAAAATAAGCCTGTTGTCTGCAGACATAATTCTGACCATAACGTTTGTTCCAGTTCAGAAATAAAACTTGCAAAAATAGAAGAGTGGATAATTAAATGGAGAAGCCCATTTTAAATGGGTTCTGTCAAAAAGACAGCAGGAAACACAATCAGTGCTTCAGAAAAAACTGATAAGTCTACAGTATCAGCTCTTTAAACCTAATTCAGAAGTAATCACTGAAAACAAAAGACTAACTTGTTTTTAAATAGGAAGTGCAATACTGAACAGAGACTGAGATCTCCTGGATGTTCTTTTTAGGATTTTTCAGGAGGCTCTACTACATTCCTAGTAGGGATTTCTCTGCACGTGTGTATTTGTCTAAGTTTTTTCAAAATATTTATTCTATGATGATGTCTTATGGTTTGCCAGTCTCTAAATCATGACTGCACAACTTACTTGCAGTGTACAGGAATATGGAATTGGACCAGCACAGTCAAAACAAGAAGTAGGTGTAGATCCTGCATGTGCTTCAGTATGCAGGCATTTCTATTAGAATAACTGCTAAATGGACAAGCTTGAAATTATTTTTAGCACATCCTTCTAATTGCAGTGGAACTCAGTATGTTTATAATTCCCAAAGTAGTGGCAGAGAGCAGTTCAGGTGCCTTGTCATCAGTGGGGAAACATTTTTGTTAATATGTATGCTTTAAAAACAAAAACAAGCAAACAAATGAAAAAAACAAACCAAACAAACAAAAAAGCCAACCAAAACAAAACAAAGCAAAACTTGAAAAGAAATCCTACAAAAATATGGGATTGTATTGCCTACCCGGTCTAGGGCTGTGCCTGCCCTCCCTTGTGTAATGTATGCTACTTCACAGAGCATAATATTCCAGACATATAGAGATACCTCTCAGTGACATGTGTTGCATCTGTCAATGCTGAGAACACTTTTCTGGTGACCTAAGCAGAGACCCTATTTAGCCTTTCAGTAGCCCAAAAAATGGGAAGCGAGAGGGTCAGGACTTTAGGAGGAGATCATGGTATGAGATGCTGACGCAGATGCTTGTCTTAAGTGACAGTAGCTCTGAAGGGCCTGTGCCTACTCAGGTCTATTTTTATGAAAACAATTATCTAAAATTAATGTGACAATCATTGCATGAGATTGTGGAAAACCAAAAGTGGCTATGGGGAAGTATTTCTCCTTTACTCAAATTGGGAAAGTCCTTTTGGAGACTTCAGCTGTAAGGTGTGATATCTAATTATTTCCATTATTAATGTGTGGTCAACAGATGTAGAACGGGAGGCTGTCCTGGGGCAGGCTGTTTTGCTTCTGTTGTTGGAGTTTCCCAGTAGAGCTGTGGTGCTGGTACTTTTAGACTGGTGTGCCCTGCTGTCTCCATGGTTGTTCTGCTGATCTGCTTCAGTGTTGCAAGCCAACATATTTAAGGAATACTGGCTTTTAAGTAATCAAAACCATTTGGGCTCCTCAGAGGACAAAAAAGTAGACAGTAACTGAAGATGTATAGATGTGGGTTTTTTTTTTTATTACTTTTATTTAACTATGGCTTTGTAAGGAGAACCCAATGTAGAAAACGCATACAGTTTTGTGGGGTTTTTTTCTGCTCTTTAATCTTACGGTGTTTTTAAGGCATCTCTCCTCTTTTTACCTTCATCTCATTTTCTGTATGAAATTATTAGCATTACTTCTGAAGCTTCTGTTCTTTATGTGTGTCCTTACTGATGTTTTTTCTGAGTAAAATTCTAGATCCTTTCTCTCCAATATTCTGTGCAACCTACCAGGAACATCAATAGAAGTTAATACAAGAAAAATAGGCTTCACAAAAGTAGGGATGACCCAGGGAGTAGTGAAAAGTATCCATTAAGAATAAGAACTGTGACCGTGCTGTCATGCTAGTGGACACTATCAGTGTGTGAATACTTTTTCCTGCAACACTTAGGCAGTTACTGCTGTCCTTTAAGCTGCTATTATTTAAAGTATTAGCAGTGGTGAATATAAGAATTGAGTGTTCTTCTCAAAAGCTTTTGCTGGCATTAAAACAGGAAAGATCAGTAAAGGTTATTTCCTGAAAGACTAGCAAATGGTGTTAACTGTGATGAAATGTAACTTGGTGATGTCCTTTGTAAAAATGTGAATTTCTCTCTCTTTGCTTAGATTGTTCTCATTAAATAAGCTGCTAATGTGAATTGGACAGGAAATAAGCAGCACATAGTAAGGAAAGCATCAAGACGTATTGAACTGTGAGATAACTAATGGCCTATTTTCCATGGTCAGTATTTCACTCTTTCTATCTCTCAGAATAATAAATCTTGATATTGACCAAAACTCTGGCATACTGTGTGCATGGTTATCATTCTTCTGGAAGAGTACTCATCTCCGGTAAATGCAGGATGGTCCAAATGAGCAGACTCTGGCTGTCTCTCTTCCTCACCCTTTTCAGATGACTTTCTAACTGAGAGAAATGAAAAAAATTTTCCCATTAATGTCTGATCTGATCAGTAAACTGAGCTTTGAATATTTTATCTCTGTTCATCAGGGATGAATGGCAGTCTTCACTGAACCCTGCTGAAGCCAGCTGTGATGCATTCGTTTCCATGTGCCATCTTATTAGAGTAACAGTTGTTCTGGAATTCAATGCTACACTCTTTCATAAAAGAAACATGAAAAACCATAGCTGGAGAATTTACTGTTACTGTCTAAGCATGAACTCTGATTTTTAATGTGAACAACTAAATCAAGTGATACACTACTGTGTGTTTTCTCAAATAAATAGCGAATGCCATCTTTTTATTTTGGCTGTTTGTATTCTGACGGTACTGGGTCACTGAGTCTTCACATCCAGGAGGCAGGCACTGTTCCAATGCACACTGGACACTAACTTGTCTGCAGAATCTGTATTGCTTACTAGAGGGATGTCAAGGAGAATGCAATCTTTCCTTAGCTATTCTGCATTATGAAGTAACAAATACAAAATACTGTCCTGGTACTGTGATGAGAGTAACAAAGTAAGTTTTCATGTTTCTATCCCTGAGAACAGGATAGATCTGACTAACCATAAGTGTGAAAAAGGAATTCACAACTACATGTTTGAGTATTTAACATTAACAGTCCTCTAAGGAGAGCCAGCCTTGCCAGAAGCAGTCCAAGTAGTCTGCATCATTTTTATTAAGCCATATTGCTGGAGAATACAGCTCTGCTTGAGACTCTTGCCATTTCCTTTCTTTGTCTATTGGCAAGTTTCTAAATAATCTGCCAAGAAAACCTCAGATAGTAATTTAATTTCTACTTAGAAACAGACATGATTTCCTTACTGAATACCATTAATGCTTTTCTCTGTATTCTTGCCTCCTTTTCTGCTGTGCCACACTTCCAGTTTATTCCGTGGACTGTCATAGTCAGTCCTGGTATCCAGTCTATAATGAAATGGGTGACTGAAATTTTATGTGTTGGACATGGTCATGGTGAAACTGCCTTTTATCTTTTCTTTTGGCGAGATTATTTCTGGAAGTTGATTGTGTTTCTTGTCTTAAATACATTAAAGCAAATCTCTGATTTTTGAATACTCTGAATTTTTCTTTACTGTTTTTGAGTAGATAGACCATTGGCAGATGAATAGCTTTGAGACACTTTATGAGGTACAAAGAACTAGACATTCCCTCAACTTTCTTTCATGAAGTTTTTCCCTATCGCAGCACAAAAGTATAAAATAGCTACAACAGATGCTAGATGAAATCTTCAGAGCTTCAGATACAGTTGTTCCAGTCCTACATCAAAGTATTTTTAGTTTGCACTGCAGCAATCACAGCTCTGGCTATCTATGCTAAAATGAGGAAGCACAAAGAGATGCCTTTGCTGGAAATGGGGGACCCCTCATTTCTTTAAATATTTACTCTTTTTTGTTGCATTTTCTTTCAAAATGAACACTGGGACATTTGTAGAAAACTGGAATGACAGTAACCCGTGTGCTGTTTCGTAGAACTGAAAGTGTGCGGAAGTGCATCAAAAAGTTGTCAATTTAGCTGAATTCTAGGCATTGAAATGGGAAACTGTAAAATATTTCAAGCTATTCAGACATAAAAAACATACAAAGCCTGTATTTTAAACATACAAAAGAAAGATGGAGTATTTGGGTGGCAGTTGTGATACAGCCTCAGCCAATGGACTGGGGAATACAAAGAAGGTTCAAGTTTGCTGTTACCTTGAGGTTCTTGAGTGATGGCAGTAATATATTAAACATCTAATCTTAATTCCATATGTAACTGAACATGTATAGGAAAATAACGATGGGGAAAAACGTATGTGAACAGCAAGGATACTGCAGTGAGAAACAAAGCAAGCTCTGAATAGCCTTGTAATGTGTGGAATAAAAAAAAAAAAAGTTGTTTGGCACAAAATTATTGCAATAGTCCAAGCATGAAATAATCAAGGAGTGAATCAGAACGGTAGTTGCAGGATATAAGTGAAGCCTTTGTATGAAAGGGATGAGAAAGGCAAGTACTGCAGTAAGTGCAGAATTATTTGGGGGTTTTTGTTGCTTTGTTTCATTCCAGTTGCTGTTCAGAAGATAACCTTATTTTCAGTATCTCTGGCCCAGGAACTGCTCCATCTCTTGCTTTCCCTTGAAAGTGTTTCCATCTTGCAGAATGTGACATCAAAGACTTGCAATTTGTAATGATTTTTGAGAGAGCAGCTCTTGCCTACCAGAGGAGTGCATCTGCCCCGAGAGGGGAAGAGGGAGCAGCTGTGGTGCTGTGAGGGGCTGCTGGCAGGGTGTTTCTACTCACCATTTTGCCAGCTGCTGGTAGGGCAGTATCTGCCATGGGTGGGTAGAGGTGCCCTATGTTTCTTCTGTGTTGAATGTCACATATTTACTGGAGAAAGTGTCCCCTGTGTGTATCCTGAGTTGTTCTGTTGTGCTGCAGTATGAGGGAGTTCTAATTCCTGTACAGTCTCTGAGGTAGATGTGTTTACATGCTGAGAACTGAAGGACAGGGCAGTTTAAGTAGCCTCAATATATTCTGTGTTGTGCATAGCAGAGTTGGAAATTCTGCCCAAGTCCCAGTGCTGTGCAGTGTTTCTTGGGCCTCACATCCTCTCTTATCAACTAACTGAACAGGTCTTGGTTGCTTTGGAGTCTGCTGCTTTTCAGGGGACACCATGTCAGTAGCACAGGTGCTGGGAAGCTCTTGAGTTAAGAGGAGGCCTTCCTGGAGATGATCCAGCTATGGAGCTGAATTCTGCCTTCAGCAGCAAACTGAACTTCTCCCTGTGCTGGATGCTCTGTTGAAGCTCTCTGCCTGTTTGGTGCTCTCAGTTTTTTCCAGTGGGCTTGGAACGATGTTTGGCTTGAGTAAGAAGACATCCTTTTCCTATTCAAAACACTGAACATTTGACTCTAAATGACAAAGTTTTTTGTTAAGGATTGCGTGTACCTGAAGAGTTGGATGGGCACACTTTTAACCATCAAATTAAATAAATATGAAATCCTGCAATGGAGTGCAGAGCTGTGCATATAAATTACATCTTTAAACAGCACTTGAATGATTTTCTGGAAATGTTTTTAACTCTGAACTCTAAAGCGTCATCTCTTTAGCCTTGCTTTCTGAGGGAGGCTATTGGCACTGGAATGATTTATTGAAGAGGTATGTTGTTCTGCAGTATAAAAGTCATGTCAAGCCTTACTGAGAACTTGAGTATCAAGCTTCTGTATTTGTAGATCTGGAAAAGCAAGTGGGTTTAATTCAATTGAACCCTGAATGAGTGTTTCCTAATTATGTGTTCCCATTCACTCTTAACACTGCCCGGTTGTGAGATGATGGGGACTGTGGACTGGTAATGTTTTCAGGACAGGTAGTGAGATGACTGATTTAATTCATGAAGAATCAGAAGCCCTGTATCCCTGCTGCAGCTGACATAGTAAGGATAGGTTGGCATCACTGACTCAGAGTCCTTGTGTTTGAAATCTCAGGAGGGGGAGATACCTTTGAGTCTTATAACTACTTTAAAAATTCCTAAGAGGATTGACTTGGCCGGGAAGCAACTCTTCCACCAAAGGAGCCTCTGCTACCATGAGTATCAGGCCTTTTGTTTTTATCCATCTCAGAGAAAATACTGCCTATTGTCTTCTGAGAAGTACTGCCAAGTTTCACCTAGACCAATCTCTTCTTCCCATAGGGAAGGAAACCTGAATGCAGGCTTCTTACTTCATGCATGTTTGCTCTACTCTGTATTACAATTACAGCCTCGCAGGCATCTGTGCAGATACACATCTATCCAAGCTGGTAAGGTCACGTTGTGATCGTGGTTGTAAAGATCAGGAGGGCACAGAGAGGCTGGATGCTCTGTCTCAGATTACCCTAATGTGGCTGAATATGTGGTCTGTGAATCTGGCTCAGTGTAATTAGAGCATTCAGTTGTTGTCCAGCTGCCAGAAACCTCAGGAGGAGCTGTTTCACGTGGGGTTCTTTATATCTGAGTCACCTCCGAGATTTTTTCAACTGTCTGAGTATATAAATTTCCCTGGAAAATGAACAAAAGAGGAAATATCCCTGCCATTGAATGCCTGATGGTGATCAGTATTGGCAAATTTCTGTTGCTTTTCCTAGGTGGAATAGCAAAACAAATGTCTCCTGTCTGCTTCACAAGTCACCTGTAATACATTCACATCTAGAGCTGAGGTGTTGAAAGTCCCTTACATGTTGATCACATGCTTTTGCACTGTGCTGGATCAGCACCTTACAGGACTCCTTTGCTGTGTTTCACATCATCTGGTCCTTGAGCACAGTTCCATGTGCTGAGCTCCTCTATTAGCACACTAGTAAATTGGTTCAATCACAGTGAAGAATTGAATGTTATGTGACTTGCTATGCATTTGTGTGAATGTATTTCTGAAGCACAGAAATAAGATTTACCCCGAGCTAACAATGGCCATGAAGTCATGGAGAGTTTAGATAGCTTCACGTTTGGTTTTACATGCTGTCTTTTGCTCCTGAGGTGTGGTGTGTGGCTCAGGCTGATGCTGAAGGCTTCTGGCCCCTTGGGCTATGGAAAGGCATTTTACATGCCAGATGCTAGCCTGTTCCTCACCAGAGGTGCTGTGAGCTTTTCAGATAGATTCCAAATCGGAAGCTTCTGTGGCACTTCAGATCATGTTTTTAATTTATATTTCTGTTGCTGGAGACTTGAAATTGAGACACTTATCTGCATGATACAGTATTATCATATGCTGATCTCTGAGGAAGGGGATTTGCTATATGAAGGTAAGTTTGCAGAGAGAATTGGATGTGACTTCTGTAAAGAAGGGTTCAGTGTATGTAGTTCAGTTACTGTTTATATTACACAAGGGCTTCCCAGATGTCTGCTGGACTTAATTTTCTGTGTTTGCACTAAGAGCAATTTGCCTCTGCCTTAAATTTGTACAAGCCATCTGAGAGATGGTTTGGTGTTAAATGCATGAATGGCTGGAGCAGGGTGTAATGAGGTGAGGACTATAAGCTGGAGGAAGGTACTAAGAACCTTCCCTTTCTCTGCTTTTAAAAAACTCACAACTCTGTAGCTGTGAGAGCAGCTCGCTGATTCATATTCCAGTGAAAACTCTAATGTCAAGGAAGCTGGAGCTTCTTTCATTGCCTTCAGTTGTGCTACCCACTGCTGTTCTCCATGTTGATGCTTGCACTTCACGAAACTGGTGGCAATTCTATACCTGCAAGATCACCCACTTCTCTCTGGTCAGTTAGGGTCAAAAGTGATGGGAGAGGAAAGGGGAGTTGGTGGACCAGGTGCACTTGAAAGCTCAAATGTGTAAGTCTCTTTCCTTAGGAAACTGGGCTGATCCACTATGGGCCCCTGTTCAAAACTGCAAGTTTCTCGAGGTTTCCAGAATACATTCCAGTTCAGTTCTTCTGTAAGAAAGTCTTTGCAATTTCAGCAGATGGATTCTTAAGAATGGAGAATGTCTGGGTAGTTCAGGTGATCAAAATATTAGTAACAATTCCATCCTGTTGTGCTAAGTGAGGTGTAACTGGTCAGAGGAAGGAGTCCAAATCCCTTTCTGTTTGAGGCCATCTATGGTCTTGATCAAAAGGGCCAATGAAGATCTACACAAAAATCCTTGGAAGAGATGGTAGACAACCATCTGTTTGGCATTAACAGGAGACCTTAAATTAGGGAAGGTGGTTGTGGTGTGATGCCTGGACATGTGATTCAGCTTTGGATCTCTTGATTTCTGTATGAACTGGCAGGCAGAGCATGGTAAACATTTTCAGTTTTTTCCCCCAAAGTACTGTTGAAAACTGTAATAAAAAAGTAACTGCTGGGAAAGTAGTTTTGCTGAGTTATGCTGTTTTTGAAAATGCATAATACTCCACAGGCTTTTAAGTGATACTGGGCATATTTAACATTCTTTGATGTTAATTTCCTGGCATACAGACATCTTGACTTATTAAAATAAATAAGTACTTTCAAATTTAATGAAATGATGGAGGAAATGGCCTTTTTCGCATTCACGTCCGCTTCACTGGATAATTTAATGTTTTAAAATGTAAGTTCATATTAAAGTTTAAAATTCAAGTATTGGTTTTTGAAATTCTGTAATAAAAAGATTTTGCTGTAGGAGAGATGTATGAGTTAGTGCGCATGATAACACAATTAACAAAGTTGAGCTGGTGATTCCTTCCTACAAAATGCTGGCTGTAAATCCTCATGCCAGGACCTACAGAGACGGTCTTGGTGGCAGGAACTTCTGGCACTAGAGCTGTTCCTTTCCTGGGGCATCATGCTGTAGCCTCTCAGAACTACCACTTCCCTGTGTTCCAGAAAAAAGGTACATCTGTGGAAAAGGTCTCCTACATCGTTCCCCTTTTCCCTTTTTCCCCCCCATTTTGCTCTCTCTTGGAGTTACTCTCCCTGGAGCAGAGCTGGTAATTTGTTTATATTGGCTTAATATTAGCAATAGATCTTAATACTGTCTTCCACACTAGATTTGTATGTTTGCATCCAAGGTCTTTGCATCCAGTGGGAAGTATGTCTTTATAGTTGTAGGAATTACTATGGTATTAGTAAGTATAGGAAATGCACTTTGGTTCTCTCTTCTGTGCTGAGGGAGAGTGAGAATTCCTTGGAGGATAAGTAACGCTTAATTTAATTGTCTGGATATAAATATTTGAGTCCTAAATATTTAATGGAAATCATTGTTTGACTGTAGGGAAGCGCAGATGATGGAAGTTTGCTCTGTGACTTGCATTTCTTGAGAGACTGCTTATGTGCTGTGTTGAAGCCAAGGATAGCTTTATTTCATTTCAAGGCAGACTGGAAACTGAAGAACTTATTTTCAAGGAGAAAAATGGCAAGGGACCTGAATGAAAAACCCACTCAGCTGAAGCAGAGGTGACAAAGTTCACTGTGATTATATTGATTTTAAATTACTGTGTAGAGCTGGGACTAGCCTATGTCTAGTCCTGCTCATGATGAGCAGAAGAAAGGAAGAAGGCATGAATACTCCTCTCTTTTCTGCTTCCAAATGTTTTGTTACCAGTGTGGTAACTGAGAGCAGTCTTATCCTCCTGACATTCCCAACATGCAGAGGCAAGGGCGTTCTGGCATCCTCAGTGGAACTGAAGGGGGATAAGAGGCAAGTGAAGCAGAAATGTGTTTTTTTCTTTATCTCCTCAGCCTACCCCTCTGCACTGGCTGCCTGAACAGGAGGAGCCCATGGTGCTGGGTTCATTGTGTAACAGATGCCTCCAGTCTGTGCGTGTCCCCAGCTCTACAAGAGGTGACATTAATAGGAAACAGAGCATGGCTGAGTTTGCTGCATTTTTGGTGAAAAGTACAAGAGTTGCCTATACCACAAATTATAACTAAGCTAGAATTAATAGCAGTTAACAAGCACCAATATTAATCTGCTAGAAGTTCTACAGAAAATTTGTTATTGTTTAACTTCATGTAGTTTGCATTCATTTCACTGTCAATGAGGAAATTATTCAGTCGATAAGAGTCAATGTTTTATTTTAGACCAGTCTTATCTATTTTAGTATCTAGTGTGCCTTTTGGGAAAAAGAACTAAGAGCAAATAAAGCTAATTGCAATAGAAAATTGGTACTGTAATGAAACTCTTAGTTGCTGCGTAACTGAAGGAGCACAGAAAAATGTCTTGCACCTGCACTAAGTAGAAGAAAGTTGTGATGGGGGAGATGTTGTGTCTCCTTGTTGGGTGTGATGGAGAGAATGCCTGAAGCACTTTAGTAGAAAAGATGACTATTTCTCTTTCTTCCCCATGTTTTTTCAGCAATCTGACATAGTATGCGTGCCTGGGCCTGTGCCAAGCAGAGATGCAGCCTCCAAGTGAGACTTTATTACTATAGTCCTAGATGATTAATTTTGTACCAAATTGTGTATGGGCCTGATTAGCCCAGATCACAGCAATAACACTGTTTTAAATATCTTTAGTGCATCCATTACTTCTGTTTCCTGTGTGCTGCTTCACAAAGAAATTACTTGTTTCGTGCTATCAAATCTCTAGATAACTCTGGGCCATAAAAATCACAATGAGCTCCCAGGGGCTTGTGTGTTCGTTATGTTTAACTTTGACTTAATTGAGGGAGTGTCTGAGATACCCTTGCCTTGTAGCACTCTTGTAAGGCAAGAGATTATTCCTTCCCCTCATCACTGTAAGGGGCAAAAGAAAGCTATTATCTATCTTGAGCCCTCCAGAAGACAAAAAAAGTTGAGACTAGAATCAAAATCAGGCTTTACAGATGTGCTTCATCCCTTTCAAGGCTCAGGCCTTTTCTGTATGTGGTAGCACACTTGTCTGAGCCACCCAGGGCAATGAGTGCTTTGTGTGTTTTCTCATCAGTGAGGCTTCAGCTTGCTGGAGCAGGAGTTGTTATCCTCACATTGCAGCATTTATTGAAGCTGCAGAGCAGGAAGGAGGATGGTACCTGCTGGTTACTGCTGGATCTGGGGAAGTGGGAAGAGTTGGGATGGTTCTGCCAGCAGGGCAGCACTGCTTTTTTATGAGTTGTACATACAACTCTTAGCTTTTTTTTTTTTTTTTTTAATAAGATGTTGCAATAGCTTTGTGGTGTGTTTGCCGAGTTCCTTCAGTTTTAATTTTGAGGTCCAAAACACTTTGCAGCTTTGCAGTGCAGGTTAGAATAATCTATCCATCTTTTGCAAATCACTGAATTTTAATACCTTTATCTAAAAGCGCGTATTTTTTTTTTTCTTTCCTTGGCTTTTAGAAACCCTTTGTTCATTAAATCTCTCTTGAGGTTTTGTAGAGTTCAAGTCTTTAAAAAAATAGATATAAAAAACCCCAATCCTCCTATTGTCCCTGGAAAAGCCTTGTGCCCTTATCAACATCCTCTGGCTTGTCTGGGGAAAACAAATACACCTCCTCATGCCAGTGACCTTATTCAGTCTCATATTATTTTTGTAGGATCATGACTTCAGTGACCCCTTGCAATCAGTGGAGGGTTTGCATGAATAAATAATAATAATAATGTGCTGTGTGCTGAATTTACCCATACTGGAAGAGCAGTGATGGTGTGATGTGGAGAGCACACATTTAGACACTTGTGCAAAGTATATTGCCAAGTCTGGAAAAAGAAAAAACTGTGTGTGTGTGAATCCTTTTTCTGTACAAAATGTGCAGCCTGAGTATCACCATCAGAAGGACCCTGTCCTAATTAGAGGTTTCATATCCATCAGAGAAACAGGTCAGACTTTATATGGGCCTCCTGGGCCTTAGTGATGGCTTTCGAGTTGAGGGCACTTAGCAGCATCAGCTGAAATGGCCTCTTGTTCCCCAAAAACTCGGCAGTTCTTCTTTCTGCTTCTTTTCAGCTTAGGTTGGACTTCAGCTAGAAGTGATAGACGTGGGTCTCATTATCATCAGTCCTCAATTTTCATGCTTTCACACATCTTTCTTCCTTGAATATCCATAACAAGGCAGAGATCTCCAGCCAGCTATGCTGTTCAGACTCTCCTGCAAACACTATTTTGAATAATTGTGCCCTTTGTCCCCAGGACTCACTTACACAAAAGGATAAATTGCTGACTTTTTAGATTCTAGGTCCCATTATCTTGATACAAAGACATTGTCTCCCTAAATGTAGGGCAAATTATTTTTAATCAATGGAATGCCATTCCTGTATGGTTTTTAAACCCAAGTGCTGGAAACAATCCGTGTCCTGCCAGCAAGGGCCTCTGAGAGATGTTTCTCCAGTGAACTTCGCTCCTGGAGGCTGACAAGGGAAGCCTACTTCTTAAACAAAATCACTTTCAAAAAGTCAAGGTTTTAGCTCCCTGGAAGCCTGTATTTTTTGCTGCCACCTGTTCTGACTGCTGTCTGGTGTGATTTAAACCCTGTGCAGTCTGCCAGTGTATGCTGATAGAGTTTGTTTTATGGTAGTCTGGGCTGTGGGACTGGGTCAAGATGTGCTCTTAGGAGTATTTCTCTCCACTCCATGGAGGTGGTTAAAACCCCAGAATCCTGAGTTGAAACTCTACTTGGTTCATATGAAATTGTTAGACTGTAGACTTAAACAGCACACAGATTGAACTGGCAGAAACTGGGTCCATCTTCACTTACAAAAAGGATAGGAAAAGGCAGAAGCATCTCCTGCAGGCTACTTCTGTACATGGAATTTTATTACATGCAGACCTCCAGGACAATCAGACAAGGATTTTGATTTGTGAGATAACGGTTACCTCTAAAATACTGAAGAAAGGATTCAGGAAAAGGTAACCTTTAAATTAATTAGTGTTGATAGAACTGACACAGGTATAATATAACATTGCTGTGGCAGCTGGAAGTCACCAGATAGACAGCCAGTGCTTGTTTAGTTTTGTGCTCACCTTATCTTATTTCTTGTTGTTCAGATGACTCATGCACAAAGCTGTAGGAATGTGAAATGAGGGTTTCTTTGTGTAATGCTCTGATAAAGAACTAAATACTGAAGCATTTATATAGGAAATGCATTATAAATTAGTTTAAATGAAGTTTCTCCTTTGTAGTCCGTTTCTCTCCTAATATTCAGTGATCACTGTTTGTTTTGTTTACTGAATATGGATATTAAAGCAAAGCCAATAGATGGAAAAGAGAAGTATGTATTCCACAGCACTAAAATAGGTTGAGAATTTTGTCTTCAATGGCTTAAGAAGATGCTTTCAAGACCTTACATATAAATAGATTCTCCAGACTTAAAGCTTTTTTGTTTGTTTAATCCAAAATGATACCAATATCTGTCCCACAGAAATACAGAGAAAGTGTAAGACTTATCTTCTGGGAGATGAATTCAGATGAATAAATGCTACTGGAATGGAGATTTTAAGAGAAATCTTAATAGGAATCTCCAATTAGTTGAATGGCTGGTTGTCTGTGACAAGATACACTATTTACTGGATACTGGAAGCTGTAGGAGTACTTGCAAAGAAGAAGGTAAAATAAGATTAAAGTTAGTTTATATGGTGAGTTCTAAAATATGGACAACCCTTGGAAGGCTTTATGTCTCAGATAAGTTTTTGAGAAAATACTGTTAGAAAGGTATTATTGGAGCATAATATTATGAAAATGACAGCGTTTGGATACCTAGTTAAAATCTTTGTCCAACAGCTGTGGACAAAGACACTTGTCTCTAATTTGATGAGCAAGGCTGACAGAATTGGGATTTTCTATTTTTGTTAGAAAAGGGAGCTCTATGAATATAAGGAGAAAGAAAAATCTATCCCTTTCAGTGTATAAGCAAAAGGAAGCTGAAATAAACTGAAAGCTATGTGGTAAATGGATGTGTGACCACTGAACTCCTTTCATCAGATATTTCAAGTTTACAAAAAAGTAATAAGGAAATTCTACACAAAGTAATTTTATGAAAATTACATGTTCTCTTCTGAGTCCCAGAGATGGTTTGAATCTTGTGTAGATTAGACATAGGTGTGAGGATCAGAAGTGGCATTAGTTCTTTTGTAATTGCACAGGGAATTTTAAAATATAAAATGTCTACGTGTAGTTGAAAATGTAAAAGAAAAAAACCCAAGAAATGTCTCAGAACCCGAGTGCTACATGCGAAATATGGCACTTAATCCATCACTGATAGTTTTCCAAGTAATCTGCAAAACACGTCAGCCCTCAAGCAGTGACATTTCTTCCTGTTCATATTGCAGTGCAAGGTTAATTTGGGGTTGCATCACCTCTTCTGAAGCAAGTTAGTACCGGATAGAAGCACACACCTGTGAAGCATGTACCCCCTACTTTTGCATCTTGGGTTGGTTTTTTTTTCAATAGGAGTTGCAGATCGGTTGATTTATGTTCTACAATCTTGATAATAATATTTTTACCTGAAGAAAATAGAGGGCACTCAGGCTTTACCCTGGCATGGCTCAGAGCTGCAGCAGCAAAGGAGTGTTTAATGCAAGTAAACAAAATGCTGTAAGGCTGGAGGCATGAGCCAAAGGGATGCTGGAATGGAAGGGATGCTGGAATCCTGCAGGATGGAAGTAAACCAGCCCTGCATCATCTTTTCCTGTATTTGATTTATTTCATGGCAGGATTGTATCAATGTGCCTACTTCACATAGGAGCTGGGAATTGTCCTGGGAGATGGTTCTGCAAAGGCCTCAAGAACATGCTTTCTACGCCATTCCATCTGCTGTACAAACAGAGAGGGAAGGTGTCAGTTTAAGTACTAAAGGAGGATTTTCAGACTCTTAGAGGGGCAGAAAACACAGGGGTCAATATCCCCTCTCATTTCATGCCCATCCTCTATATAAAGCGATGCAGAGCAGCATTTTAAGGTATTTAAAGGTATTTTAAGCATTTAAGGTATTTTAATTTTTTTTCACTCCTTTTCTGGAAGAGTCAGAGAAGAAAATATTTGGCCGTTGACTTTGTGGCTAATGCTCACCTGTTGTTCCCACAAGAGCTGAACAGGGGATTAGCTTTCTCTGCTCCCCCTGTTACTTCTGCCCTCAATCTGAATTTTTTTCAAGCCCTGTTTGTGATAAAAATGCAACAGTCTGGCATGAATGAACATTGATATAAGTCTGTCTAAGCTCCTTTCTCACTTCAAACTCAATGATAGTAAAGACAGGATTATAAAGAAGCAAGAAAATTTAGCTCAGAATACTTGAAATCAAAGCAGTTCTGTTAAAACTAAGGTGTTCTCAAACCTTTGTGCCAATTAACACGGGGCTGTGACAGCAGAGTCTCTTTTACCTCATAAAAAGTTTTAACTTCTGCTCATTCGGGTGGGTGGATTTAAGTAGAGGGAACCTATAAGAGTTCCTTTTGATTAGCTTTCCTCAGGCATTGCACCAGATCAAGCAATGCTTGACAGTTGGATTTTTGTCACTTCAAAGAAGAAAATATTTAGCATGATTCAGAGATTAGATGCCCATGCTGATGCTGTTAACTGTGCTGAGGACACCTTTTTCCTCAGCCAAATACACATCTCAGGGGAGATGTCTCTTGCTACAAGACAGAAAATTTGAAAGTTCTATGCAGATTTTAGTTCAAATCCTACTTAAACAGAATGAATTTGTGAGCTCAAAATTTCCAGTTACTTGAGCAATCATGAAATCTAATTCCTGTCAATAATTCTCTAAACTATTCATGTGAATCACATTGCATATATACTCTTAATAATGTCAGGGCACTGGCATCCAACTGTGTATGAAATAAATGAGAATAATGTTGTAATTCTCTTCTAGATTTTTTAAAAGTTATTGGTTCAACCCAAGTACCATCATTACCAATAGAGTAGGTGTTTTTTACAGTGGATCTTCTCCATTAAAAAATGTAATTAAACATGGCATGGATTAATTAGTTTTTCTATTGTATTTCCTCCAGAGACAGAAAAATCACCTGCTCTTATAAAATGTAGTTGCTTTAAAGAATAAAACAAATCCTAGTGGCAATATTTTACAGCTGTCTAGGATTATTTGAGAGTAATGATGCTATAATATACAGAGTTCATTCCATTAAGCTGAAATCTGGTCAGACAACTTGAGTTAAATGAAACAAGTGTTCAGCATCACTTTAGAAGAGCACAAAACAGATCAGTATGGGAAGTGAAGAATAATAAACTTCACAAAAAGTTTTAGGTGGACAGAATATCATTACTAAAATTGATATTGTCAGGCTTTTGGGATTCATATCCTGTACTTTAAAAATTGCTGTAACATCAATGACCACAAGTAGTCACGACCTTGGTTCTATTTGTAGAGCTTTTAAAGGTCTCCTACTGACCTTAAAATCCCAATCTCCAACATTTCAAATGAACCCATTATTGCAAAGATTGGAATAAAGACAGATCCATACTGGAGCAAGGAATAGGTGCCTTAGTTCAGTGTTACATCTCTTGCTGTGGTCAGTGGTTTGTGCCTGTGATTTTCTTTTAAATAGAAATGATGCTACCTGACTATGGGCTTTGAATTGCCTTTATGTGCTGCTACTTTGTGCAGTGCTAAGGCTGCTGGTGGAGTCAGAGTTTGCAGAGAGACAGAGCTGTTGCCATGGGAATTTTGAAAGCTGTCATTTCACCCTTTGCTAGCAATTGTGGAGAAATATGACTGGAGTTAAGTTCTTCCCGGGGTGTACCTTTGTTTGGCCAAGCCAAGATCCCTGGCAGATGCAGATGCAGAGACTGAGGTAGCTGAAGAGAGGGAGGCCTGTTTTCCCCTGCCCAAAGAACTAGTGAAGCTTGCAAGTAACTGGGATGATCTGGGAATTTGTGACTGCTAGGGTTATTTGGCTCTTTTACCCCTTTCCCAGAAGTCTCACAGAGAAGGTTTTCAAAGGAGTTCTCTATTGCTATAGAAAATGGTTGTGAAAATAAAAAACTCTTTTGTAAAGGTCAGCCTGAGTGGGGGTGCTGAATTGACATTTATGCCTTTCAGAAGTCCCTCTTAGTTGTTGCTTCCTTATGCATGATGGAGAAACTGATTTACAGGGGATTAATAATTTTGTTTTATTGTTTTGTTTACTTGTCTCTTGATTATTGCACCTCTTCAATACCTCCCTATGCAATGCTGTTAGAGTCAGCTGCTTCTGTGGTTCAAACCCAGATTTTCCTGGCAAAATTCTCCTTCAGTCTGACAAATCACAAGCTTTTCCCAAGCCAGAGATGAATGAATGCTCTTGGAAAGTCTCCTAAGATTCTTTAGCTTGCTATTTTCTGTGCTGTCTAAGAATTTAATCCAATAACCCTTTCTAGTGTCTGTGTCAGGCTTTTGGATCAGACCCAAAGCAGAAAAAAACAAAAAACAAACAAACAAAAAGTTGAGATGTTTATGAGAAACATCCTTGGTGGCAGAGTATTGCAGATAATTTTGTGTCTACTCTCCTAATTTCTTGTGTGCCCATGTGCTCTCAAGAGGCAGAGAGAGACTACTACTTTTTCTTCCTTGTCTGTCAGCTCCAAGTCTCCAAAGAAAGTGATGGTTTTACTTCATATCAATGTTTCCACTGTCCTCCCACCTCTCACTCATTTCCTTTCCCAGTTCACTTACCAGCACTCAGTGTATAATGTAGTGATGCTTGGAAGTTACTCCTTACTTGTTTTTATTTAAACCCTGGAAGCTGCTTGCAGATCTTTATGAGCCTATGTCAACAGACTGCAAATGAATGTTGTCACAAGGCTGTTAGCTAGATAGATGTCTGATACCTGGCTGTTGTCCCATTTTCTGTGACTTTGTGGCTGGATGGAAGTTTTGGGCTTGCTGTCAAAACATCGTACATCTGAATACAGAAACCAAAAGAAATCTGACTCCATGTTTCCTCATTCTGCTGCCTCTTTCTTGATCTACAGAGTATTTGTGGGCAATGAAATAAAGCAGGTGAAGAGCCTTATCTTGCATTAATCTGTGAGAAAAGGTAGAGCTCTGCTTGCAAAAACATACACTGGGATATCCACCTTCAGACCACACACGTGTTAGTGAAGAAATCAGTGCCCAATCTGATGATTTTTTTCATATGGTTGTTACTTACCCATCTACTTTCCCCCAGACGAAGGGGGACTTCTTAATTTAGGGCTGTTTTTCCTCAGTTATCAGAGCACAAAATAAAGCAGCTGTTTATACCAATTTCTTTCGTACTGTAAGGATCATTTAATATGCAGGAGACCCAAAACTTCACACACACCACAAGAAATCATCTGAGTCTAATGATGCCATTTAACAGACAGTGTTTTTCTTGGCATAAATTGAGACCCCTTAGAAAAAGGTTATAAGAATTGGAAGAAGCTGTGGTGTCTGAGGAAGGTGGTGAAAAACAGAAGAGTGGGTTGAGAAAGAGTTCTGTAGTTTAGAGAGCTGATAAATCTTCAGCTGAGCAAGAAATTTGTTGCCATACACTGAAGTTCAAGAATCATGCTGTTTTCTGAGTTGAGGTGCTATTCCTGTCCTTATGGAAACACATTAAATAGAAGTTTATGTTTTAGCCTAGATTCCTATAATTCTACGTCATTCCCTTTTTTGTTCTTGACAGAGCACATTGCAGAGGAGACAATGTCTCAATTAAAAGGGCTTTTCAGAAAGCAGCTAGGAAGAATTCATATTTTTAATACAGACATGCAAAATACATGCTAAACAGGTTAATTAAAATGGCCACCCACCTATACCTGACAACTAGAGCTGTGTCGTGCTTAGAGCTTGAATTCTTAAAGGGAAATTCCTTTCTTGAATTCTTATTCTCTTTTTTAATAATTAAAATAGACTGACTTTTCCATTGGTTTGTGGTTCCCTTCTTCACTGGGCTGTAAATGTTTTCATAGGGTTTCCTTCTGCTGTTGTATGTAGTACCTGCCTTGCAAGGCAATCCTGAAAATCCCTTTTCTTCTGCTGTAATTCAGAACAAAGTTAGACTGATTGACTGATGTATTTTAATAGTAAATCCCAGCATTCCGTTGCCTATCTTTCTTCCATCAATTAGTACTCTGTTAACCAGAGGGTGCTAATACTTTCAGTATGTCTTCAGAACTTGTGAAAAGATAATTGTTAACCTGGATGCCAATAGGACTTTAGTGAAGGCTTGTTTAAAGCTCAAAGGTTTCAGCAGGAATTGATTTGATAAAATAATGGCTTGTGCTCCCATGAGGATATATTTCTCTTTTTTCAGGCCCTGTTTGTTGAATCGGAGGGAAATGGTCATCAGATCTATGGCCTTTAGTAGAAAACAGTTGTGGCTTGTTCCCTGTAACTTGCATCTTTGAATACTTTTGATTCTGGAAGTGAAACAGAAGGAAAAATTTTGTGTTATTCTGTCAGTGCTGTTCTGATGCTTGTCAGAGCATTTAATGTGTTCCTATCCGTGTCATTGCATTTCGCATATTTTTTTTTTTTTCTTTTAACTACGGTTTCACTGTTTAAACTTTGGATGGTTGTAGGTGCTGTCTATGTAAAGCATGTTTAATAACATGGCAAAAAGAACCCTCTCTCATTGTCACCTAAATGTTCATGCAAATCTCCTGCATGGCCTTTTAGGGCTCTATGCTCACCGTCACGGCAGCTGCTGCTGTTAAACAATCAGCTTCAGTGGTCTGCACAGGTAGGAGAGCTTGGGAAGCCAGGGGGATGTGTAACTGAATTTAAGTGCTATATTGACAGATTCCCTTGTATTTAAGTGGTGATGCTGCTGCTCCTTTCCTCTTTAGCTCTTAGGTTACTGACAACTGAGTTAAAGGCTTCCTGCTTCTTGTTTGCAAACAGCTGGTATTCTTCTGAGGGAGGTGTTATTTTGGTTTGGTTTTTTCACTTCAAATTCATGCACTGTAGTTAAGAAAGATAAAATAGCCCCTTCTAGCTAAATGTCAGAACAGTATATCAGTTGCTGCAAGAAATAACTTCATTGTTTTTTTTTTAATTTGTCCTAGAAGAAACGTGTATGTTTAGACATACACGGTTGGGAACCTTGGAAATTTGAGAGCAGCAAGCTGAGGAAGAAAGTTCTTCTCAGTTCCTTTACCCTCCCTTTGTTTGCCAGTAACATGTTTGGGAAAAGTTCCACTTTTCCTTTTCCTTTTGCCCTCCTCTTAATCTGGTTTGTTCTTCCATATGGGACTTGCTTCTGAGAAAAGGACATACCCACATGTTAGAGATTTCTCAGTCAACTGGGAATAGAAATGGTGCCCAGATTTCTCTCTGTGGCAGAACAGCTGAGCTTTGTGATCCTCAGTCAGATGAGGTACCAAAGAACAGGAACTGATCACACATCCAGCACTGCTCTGCCTGACTACTCAGGGCTACAAACTCCTTCTAGAGTTTTATTAGCACAAACATATTTTTACTACATATCTACTAAGACATCATAGTTTCGTTTGACTGGAACATTTTCAGGAAGCGTCTATTTCTGTGATGGGATAGAGAAGTTTGATTCTTTGAAAATGAATGAATTTAAAATTGGATAGTTGAAGGTCAGAACCCTGTAGTGAGAACTCAGCTGGTGTAACATTCATACCTTGGTCTAAAGTAGTGCTGTATAGCAGTAAGTTGTCTCTATCTGCCATGATTATATAGGGTAGAAACACATTTGTGCACTGATAAATATCTACGGGAGAAAGAGACAGGGTATTATACCGACTATGTATAGGAAAATTCAGGTGTGAGGCACCTGGAACAATATACAGGTCGTGAACCATTATTCTTCTCTGACTAAAGCAAACTATATTGTTTAAGCATTAACCACTGTCAATACTTGCCACAGTAGAATTGCCTGGACCATCCCTCAGCTGCTTTTTTTGCACCAGGTTAATGCCTCATTTTGAAAAAGAAAAAAACCCTACCTGAACTAGGAAGGGGGAAAATACCTTATTTCCTTCTAGTGGGCTTAGTTCTCAAATCAAAAATGCGTCCTCAGAACTGAAAATTATGAAAATATGGATGGACCAAATCAAACACAGTGCATGAGATATGGGTACCCTAGCAGCAAGTTCTACCTTAATGTGGGTCAGCATTAATGCAAAAAATTAATGCATGGGTGTTTTACAGGGCAGAGGTCTGGTTTCTTCTGGCAAGAAATACTTGGATGCTGGTTCATTTGTTGTTATCTCTCCCTGTCTTCTCTGAGCTGTGTTGCCTGGCTAGGGAAATTTTAATGTTACAGTGCTCAAAATCTAGATGATCCTTTGCCATCCTAAAATAAAAAAAAATGTTGTAAGTTCAATCATGATCTGTCCACCTTGGTTTAAAGAAAGGAACATGCTGTGCCCTAAAGAGGCATGCCCTAAAGAGGCATGCAGGGGCAGTTGGGATCCTATGATTAATAGATAAAGAATGAGGAGAGACTGTGATTATATTTGCATACATTAACCTGGGGAAAAACATAACAAAATCAGCATTTATCTACAAACTCCAGTGAATTGCTTACCAAATAGATTTAGCACCTGAATTAATGATAAATACTAAACCTATAGCTGACTAGATGAACCTTCAGTATGCATTTACACTGTCCTGCTCCAAAAAAAGCACTTTGTCCTTTCTGTATATCACAGAGCAAAGACTGATTTGTAGAGTTGAAATCTCTTGAGAGGAGGTTGTAGCTGTTAGCTGAGCTGGATGTGATGGCATCAGGATTTGGTATCCTCATCTTGATATGTTCCTAAATATTCAGGGCAAAAGGTGAACATCTTGAGGTGTGATTATTAGGGTTTTGTTGTGGGTGGGGGTTTTGGGTGTTGGTTGTTTTGAGTTGTTTCTTTTTTAAGTCCTAGGGTATTTGGCACTGAACTTGGGAGCCCTTGAGGCTATTTAAAAATCCCATTCCTCTATGTACCATTCCTATAGATATGTTGCAATCCACATTAATGGTGTTACTCACATACATGACGTGATAAAACATGACACCTCTCTGCTGTCTTGACAAAAAATGGTAGCCTGTAAGAGCTGATCCACTGCCCAAGTAGGAGATTATTTTTTTTTCTGTTTTTCAAAAGAGCACCTTTTACAGAAACATATGGCTAAGAATCTTCTTCAAAGGAGAAATACTTAAATGCAAAATGAAAGCTGAAGAAAAGAAAATCTTCAAACTTGTTAGACACAACAATTTATAAGTACAAGTGTTCTTCCTATGTTCCTCTTACTAGCTTTCTCAAGAGTCAGGAAAATTAATCAAAAGTAAGATTCCTTAAGAGGATATCTAAATAGATATTGATTTTTTTTTGTTAAATGCACCTTGTGTTTTGCACAGTTTTGTAGTTTATAAGCCCTTTTAACTCATGAAATGGGAGAAAACCTATTGTGATATTTGACAGTTGCTTGCAATAATGATCAAATGCCTGTCGATTGTAATTGTGTAGCTGTAAGGGGAAGAAGGAGGTTTCTTGCTTTTACTGAGACTAGTATGGAATTCCATTATTTGTATGAATTTGTTGAAAAAGTTATTTGAATGTCCTGTATTTTGTGTACAACTAGATGAAAATCTTATTTTCATTTTTAAAAGGATGGAGTCAGCTACTTTAAAAACAACGTTTGAAATTTTTATAATCTCTGTGGGTTTATCTTCTGGATGTGTATAAATAGACTTGTCTCTCTTAAAAAGCTATTTTCTTACACAGCAAAGGCAGAATTCAAATAAAACCAAGAGCAACAGATTTGTTAAAATGTCATTTTTAGATTCTGATTTTCAGTAGAGAAGGAAGAAACAAAAAGCCTTCTCCCAGCTGTGGTTTGCCAGCTTGGCCTGTCTATGGCTTACACACTTTTGCTCCAAGCCACAGGAAAGCTGTGTACATGGTTTTGGATTTGATGTTTTGGGTGACTTGGGGGAGGCTCAGACATAAGGCTTTGCCACGTTCCAGTTTGTTTGTTTGGTCTTAAATGGTCTTAAATGGTTAACAGATGTCCATCCTGTGCTTAGGCAAGTTATATAAATAACTAGACATGAGAGGTTCATTATAGCCGTGGCATAAGGATGGATCTCAGTATGTGACAGATGTATGCCCTGTGACAACAGGACAAGCTGATTCCAGCCCAACAGGAAGAAGTTCACTGAATATATGAAATTCTTAGAATAAGTTCCTCTCCCTGTTACTCTGAGGAGTGAGAGTTTGAGGTCCAGCCTCCAGTCAGATCTTTTGGATTTGTCAGTTTTGGATGGAGATAGTGTCCTGTATTTGGCTTCTCCATTCTCACTTCATCTGTAAACAAGTTTATTTGTAGTGTGCAGTGAGGAGCTGGGGCTTCAGTGTGAGCATCCCAGTGGTGCTCTCCCAGAATGCTTCTCTGACAGTCCAGGAAGGATCCTCACAGTGGTGGAAACTTCTTGTTTCGGTGGTCAAGGATCACATCCCACCCATGACAGCACTCTTCCCATCCCAGACACCATTCCCATCCCTGCCCTCATCACTGGAGGCTGAGTGTGGCAGCTCTGAACTCCTGCAGACTGGCATTGCCAATGAGATATTAAAAACACTTGTGTTGATGCTTTTTGTCTCTTATCAACACAGGGAAAAATAAATAATTAAACAGCTCAGAACCCAATCTTTTGAATTTCTTGTTGGCAGTTTCAATAGGGAGAGTGTAGCAAATACACAGATAATAATTCTAAGTTCCTAATGGATTTTTTAAATAGGGTGGGGGTTTTGTTGTTTGGTTTTTTGTTTGTATTTTTGTTTGTATTTTTGTTGTTTGTGTTTTGTTGCTGTTGTTTGGTTGTTTTTCTTAAATGCAAGCCAGAAGGTCACTGCTTTAAATCTACTTGAGAGCCATGGAAGATAACAGATAATTTTCTTTCACATAAAGCTTTAGTGTCTTCTTTTTTCTTTCAGTAAATAACACCTTGCTGAGCCATATTTAAGTGTGCAAGACTGTGTGTAAGACTCTGAAGGTGTTAATTACAGCGGGCAAACCTTATTAATGGCATTTTTACATTCTTGTCATCTCTTGGTGGCTACAGGAGGAGCCTTCATTTGTAATGTTCCTTTCTACTAGCACAAAAAAGATAGCAAGAACAGGGAGGATTTAAAATTTTTACATAAGTGTTCAAGGGACTGGCATTCATGCATGGATGCTTGGCTGATAGAAGTTCTGAAGAGTTGCCTTTACTGCCTTTCACTTAAGTCATCCATGAACTAAAGTGTCCCCAAGCAGGATATGACACAACAACCTGAGACTTGCTCATTAAAAGCTCATATTAAGGCCTGTCTGGAAACTCTCTAATGCCAGATCCCCGAGACCATGGACTGGAACAGCACCTTTGGAGCTCCTGTCATCCTTACTGGTAATGCCTCAATATCTGGCTCATGGGCAGAATATCTACAGCATTGCTGTCCTGTGGGACTGTTAAAGACCATCCTCAGAGAACCCTTAAGATGAAGATGATGGATACAATGGGGTTAAAGTGGTTACTGTTCTTCATCCTAGTAATCTTCATCAGGTGGCAGCTGAGCCATGAGTCGATAGATATCACTGTGGCATTGTAATGCTAAATGTATAATTTTCATCTCGTGACTGAAGTATGGCCAGCCTAGGAGGTATCTGAAAGACTGATCTGTATGTTTGACTTTATACTGCTGCTACATAAAGACTTGGTTTGCCTCTGTCTTGGGTGCTCTCTGCAGTTCTGGTATTTGCACCTGAAGAACTGGGTAACACTGAAAGGACAGACCTGTGAACAAGAGCTTATGAGAGTTGTCAGAGACACTTTTCAGTGTTCCTGACCCAATGCTTTTGTGCACTTCCTAAATATCTCCTTCAGTTGCTACTGCTGGAGAGTAACAGTGGGCTGGTCGGGCATCACTCTGTCCATTGTGCATTGAAGGGTGTCAAACTGGAACCCACGTGCAGTAAAATTTGACCAAAGCCAAATGAGAAGAAACGACAGGGAGTAACTTACGTTTGAACATTGGGCTGCTTTGATCCTCTATTTCATCTCAGTATTTTTGAAGCTATAGTTGTATGGTCAGCAAATGCATCTGGCGATGGCATTTCATGCTGACAGAGCAGAGAATTCAGACTGATTTTACTGATAGGCTTTTTTTATGTGAAGAGATGCAACAGAATTTGGGTACAACCAGTTATACAGCTCAAACTAAAGATATATGGCACTGTCTTAACAGAAAATGTTTTTGTGTATGCACATGTTATAAGGGTATCTCTTACTGAGAGATCAAATGTGAATAGAGTATAGTGTTTGGTGGGGCTTCTAGGGGGACTGTTTGGGGGTTTGTTTGGTTTTTTGGTTTTTTTTCTTCGAGGGTAACTGTGGATCTTAGCATTTATGTGGTAAAAAGAGCAAGAGCAATCATTTACATGCAAGTGTAAAGCTGCATTCCTGTCACATCTGTGCTCTTGGTGTGTGTGAGCTGGCCTGTGTATGTATAAGGAAAAACTCCAAATTTCTTCATTTTCAGTAGCTCCTCAGGCCACAGTTAGGCACTAGTAGTGAAGTAACAGGTAAACTGAAAACTGTTAATGCAAAGTGAGCACTGGGAGTCTTGAGCAGAACTTGGACAAGTTCTGAGCATTGGTATGGACTGGGTGAGCCCCTGAAGGACTAAGCTGTGATTTGTGAAAGGCTGGGCACAGGTAGTGATGCTGCTTAGGTTTAAGTCATAAAAGAATATGGACATGTCTCTAAACTGTGCGGGCTAATGCTCGTACTGGCAGAAAGTGTGATAGATGCTAAGAAATTTAAGGATTTAAACTACATCAATAGGGACTTTGTGGTCTTGATTTCCTGGTTTGAATGAGAAACATAATGAAGATGCATGTTGTGGTTTAGTATTAGATGAAATTGTGTTAGTTCAGAATCAATGTTAGCTGTTTGCTTCTCAACATCCTTTTTTCTTTTTGTTCCCAAGTTCTTTAGAGTTTTCTGATTTGTTTCTCAGAGTATTGTATTTTCTTTCTATTTTAAGCTCTTTCTGGTTTGGGTCTGCCTGTATGGCTGAAGCATGTGTATTGTTTATTCCTGTGCTGCTGTTAATGCATGGTCATTGTTTTTGATCCCTCTTATTTTCTTAAAGATAGTTATTGTTTCAATAGTTATTCTTGGGTTTGGTTAGTTAGAGGTTGTTTAGCTCTGGTTCTTCCTGAGACACTGGGGGTCAAACCTTTAGCTGGGTGAAATCAATGTAATCAATAGAGCACTGCTGATACACATCAGCAGAGATGAGCCCTTGTGTAACATCAGCTCAGCAGAATCTTGCTTGAATCTTTGCTTTATTTCCCAGTTCAGCTTTTGGAAGGTATTTATGGTCACAAAGCACTTGTTTTCTTTCTGCAACCCATGTGTTTTTTAAAGGATAGAGCAAACAGAACTCAATTAAGAATGATAGCTTCCCATTAGGCATGTCAGAAATGTACACTTTCTTTGCCCGTACAAATAGATTGAAGCTTGGAATATTTTAGAGGAAGAATTGTGAACTTTTCCCTGGTGACTGAATATATTAGCTCAGAAGTCCCATGTTCAAGGCACTAGCCAGTTGCCATTTCATGACACTCTTTCAGACAACAACAGGATCCTGTTTATGTGGAGTATAATTAGGAAATATCTGATGCCTTTTTGCCTTTGACTTGCTGGTAAATCTCATATATATATATATTTGGGAACAAGGAGAGCCAGCAATACTTGGCCAGCCAATTTCTCAGAACATCAACCAGCAAATCTTTGTTCTGCAGTTGGTGTTCCACTGACCACAATTCAAAACCTCTGGTTTAAATACCTGACCCAGCTACCACTCAAGAGGCAGCAGGAAAGCTGCTGGTGGAGTCCAGCAGTGATGCCTTTCAGTCTCCTTCTCTAACCTTTATATATGCTGCCTCTGTGTGTCAATAGACAGTAATACATCTTCTTGAGACAGATGGATGCAGGATGTGCTGGTAAACTGGTAGACTGACAACATGAGCACAATCTTAGAGACATGTGGTAACAAGCAGTGCTGCACACCCTAGCCCTGAGCATGGGCACTTATGAGTCTGGCAATTTTCAGTGAATTTGAGAGATGTGTCTTCTTTTTTAGATGTCCATTGTCTGCAAGGGAAGCTGTTAGGGTGGAAAGGGAGGATCTTTCAAAATATGACAGTAATTACAATTTGTTCTTGATTAAAAGCCTCTTCACTAATGGGTGGGTACCCTGCATGGTTCCTATGAGTAGCACACCCACTGCCTGTCCCCGTTTCAAATAGGAAAGGCTTAAAACAAAGAAGGGAAGAGCACTGATTACCAGGAAATTGCAACACAAAATGAAGGAACAGCAGAAGAGAGTTGTATTACAAACAGATTTCTTTTTTTGACCTCAGCTGTGATGTCTTATGGATCACAACACAAAATCCAGTCCTTCATCTGTAGATGCTGCTGGGGCAGACTGAAGGAGAGTTGAGCAGATTTCTTCTGGTGGAGGTCATATGCCAGATAAGGTGAACTTGGTGTGAAAGAACCAAAAGTGCTTTGTTGGAGGGATGTGAAAGATAGCAACAACATAATTTTAAAGATTCAGTTTGCCTCAGTAAACTGAGTTTTTCTCTCTTGTAATATGCTCCAAAGCCCCTGCAAGAAGCAAAGCCAATATTTTCCTACAATCTTTTTGAGCAACTCTTGATACACTTTTCACATGCAGATGGAAATCTGGACAGGAAAGTTGCAGCTCTTTTACACGACCTCCCCTTCTGTCTCAAACTGGCCTGTTTTCAAATTTCCACAACATTTTTTTTTTTAAATACTGCATTATCTCATGGTTTTTCATGACCCGTAGTCATGAAACTACATTGTCACCAGTGAAGGAGCATGATCATACAGCTTGATAACTTAAGAAATTTGGGTATGTTTATGAGTTGTAAAAAGCAGCCCACTCTAATGCATAGTTATACAAAACTCAGTGCAACATTTTCCTGGGTATTAATATAAGTGTGTATTCCTCAGAGACTGCTGGTAGTCCTTAACCAGATGGTCCCCAAAAATCTAAATCATACAATCATAGAATGTCAGGAGAGAAGGAACCTCAAGAATCATCTGGCCCGACCCTTCTAATATACTGTGTATATCATTTGTGTATTTCAACAACTAATGTGTAAATATGAATTAGGTGTTTATGTACATTCATGGATATAAGCCTGGTGTTTTTCCTTTTTTGGAATGTTTTTCCTTTCCTTGGTTCATCTCTTAACTTCGGTTTTAGGTGGTGCCACACATTAAAGAAATTTTTTGGCTTCATAGAAACCATGTTTTTCCATAGGAAAACCAGGATCCTAGCTTATTTCTCAGACTAATCTTTGAAGGTACCCTTGATTTAATTCGTTGGTACCTTTACAGAAATAAAAAGGAGACTGTTCTCAGTAAATATAAGCAAAAAACCCACAAACCATTACCTAGTCATATAGCTACAGGAAAATTTGAGAACATTTAAGATGATTAATGATACAATGTATAATACTTAGGAATTAGTCTAGAGGCCTGATTTTAGGGAGCTTTATGACATAAATTTTAGGGAAAAAAAAAACCAAACAAAACCAAACTTTAATGAAGCAAATTTGCTTACATACTCCATACTTTAGAGTTCTTTTTAGTGTTTGAGTGTGCACTGCAGAACCGCCAAGGTTCTTCCTGCAGTTACACATTCACTTGTTAATGACTTTTTCTTAATCAATAGTTTCTCAAATGGAGACACTCAGATATTCCAAGAGTCACCTTAAAAGACCTCTGGCAGATAAATAATTAAATGACCCACTGGCTGCCTTCCTATGTGCAAAGAATTTCTGGTAGAAACCTAATTGTTTCAAAAAATCAAAGCCTGCCAGCCTCTTGAAAAAAGGCATTTTTAGCTCTTTGAAGACTCCCATTGCTTGTAACAGGTCACTGTAGCCATGGGCTGTTGAGTGATAGGAGAGATACTTTTATTCTTTAAATATTGCAGCTCACTCCAGAGAAGTGGAATGGACAGGGGAAATGTTGAAAAGTAGTACATAAAACCTCATCTTGTCATGTTGCTAACTAGGAGCTTGAGCCTGGAATTTCTCAATGTGAGAGTGTATGCAGACATGTTTGAAAGATGAGACACATGAAATCTGAGTCCCTGTCCCCTATTGCTCTGGCAGCTTCAGTGGTAACAGGGGAGTTGAAGTGTTTGGGTTCTCTCTTCTGTGTGCCTTTCTGACAGGTGGATCCTCTGCTCTAAGTATTTTAAACTTGCCAGAAGTAGCTCGGACATGGTGATAGGATGTGTGTTAAGCTTCACAAATTTGCATATTAATTTGCTAATGAAACAAGTTGGTATTTTTCATTGTTGCTTATTAGATTACTGTTGTTACTTGTCTAGACAGAAGCCTGCATCTTTTGGAGGCAGCACTCAAGAATGACACCTGCCAGCACAGAGCAGGGATGGAAACTGGGATCTCAGACTCCTTATCTTCAGGAAAAAATGTTTGCCAGAACTGGTCTGTTAGTAGCTTTTCCACATTTGGTATGTTCAGTAATTCGTAAATCATTGCAGGCTTCAGTAGATGAGTTCAGTCACCCCAGAGAATAGATTTGGAATTTAATTATGTTATGCATATTGGATTGAATATTAAGATGGACTGTCAGATCATTTGGAAAATGTAGTAGCTGATTCCTCGAGGAAACAAGGTTTGCAAGTCCAGATTATTGTATTTTAGGCAACATCTGACACAACAGTTGACTTGATAATTATAGGAATACAGTTTCCTGCTGCTTTGAGACTGTTCCGAATGCCAAAGGGCTCTGCTGTCACAGTCTGGATTTCAGGTACCTGTGTAAACTGCTGGGATCTCTTCACGCTGTGTGAAGTCACCTGGGTGATGGTCAGATCATCAGCACCATGCTGGAAGCCTCTTTCCTGTGAAAGGTACTTGTAGGAAGTCAGATAATCAGCCTTGCAAGGATGAAAGTAAGAGATGTTTGGGATTCACTGGGGAACGGTGGCAGAAGTGTTGTGTTGGTGTGGGGCTCAGGGGGCTCAGGACAGATGGTCTGGGCACAGAATGGGATTGGTGAATGGGAGTGGTTCAGTGAATATTAGTAAGTATGAGTTAGAGCTGAACTGAAGTTCTTCACAACCCTTTGTGTGGGTTGGTTTTTAATTTTGGTTACCTAGTTTTTCATTCATGTGTATTTTTAGCAGATATACAGCAGTGCAAAAACTGCCTTTTCATTACATTGGAGATGAAAACCAAAAAGACTCTCAGATTTTTCAAGGAATTAAAATAATAATTTAGCATAATATCTGGAAAGAAAAGAATCTGACAATTGGTTAAGGGGAAAGGGGAAAATGGACTACACACCAATACCTGAGAAAGAATAAAGGATTAAATCACTGAGTTTTGAGAGTAAATGTGTCATTAAAGATCAAATTCTTCCAAAGTTTATCAGGATCCTAGGACTAGAAAAAATTCAATTCTTGTACTTCTCATATTTCTTGAATCATGGTTGATATATTACCGGTGTGTGGTCCTCCTCCCTCTGGCCTATCCCCTTTCCTATCCACCTCAAAATGGGGTGTGAGGTTACTTTCTCTCTTCAGCTGCCAAGTGCCAAGTTTATCAGATAAACTGTGATTTTATTTAACTAGTCTAGACCTTGATGTATTTCCTTCCCTGCAGTTGTCAGATGAGCATTTAGGCTATAGCAGCTGAACATGTAATTCAATATTTGTAAATATTGAATATAAATAAGGAGGTTGAAGAAACCTGAAGTTCAGCCATGCTCAGTATCTTCTGCAAAATGCTCTGTTCAAATATTTCTGCCATTACAAAGAAAGTAGTTCCATCAGACCTTTCCTTCTCCTCTAGTCAAGAAGATTCTACTTTTAGATAGAGCTGAAACTTGAAAAGGGAGAAATGCTTTCCAAGTCTCTTGTCTACTTGTCTGTAGCATTGTTGTTCTGTGAAAAAGCTCCCAGATCCTGCAGTCATGGGCTGCAGTAGCAAAGTTCATGACAGAGATAGATAAATGTTACTTTATTCTATTGCTTTTAACAAAGAGGAATGGCACTTAATGTTTAAATTGCAAAGCTTCAATTGGTATGAACTCGATTTTGAATTTTTACACAGAAATGCAGTTGCTGTTCATTAGGAACAGTTTTTTGTTACAAGTTGCATTTAGTGCAGCCTCTGAAGCTTCCCAGAACAGTACCTTTGTTCAAAATCCAACAAATAATTCTCAAAAGATCCCCCAGAACATGCCTTAGGGAACTTCATACTTAAAGCTGATGTCAGGTTTGTTTCACACCCTTTAAAATTGACATTTGATCTTCATGAACATATTTGTCACTTGGCAACTGCTTGTCATTGCTCACAGGAGCAAATGTTCTCTGCCAGGACATAGCTAAAGCATCAGTCTTTGTCTTATTCCCCTATCTCATGGGCTTGTAGATGAATATTTTCCCCTAGATCTGCAATTCTGGCTTCAAAAGATGTGCACAGCCCCAGACTTGAGGCTGATGTGTATTCTGGTGCAATTAATCCTAGATGCTTACTCTGCTTCCTAAATGATCTTCACTGCTGCTTTAGGATGAGATTTCTTATATTCTCTTCTGACATGATTTTGGTAGCACAGGATTCTTTTGCCTTGTCCTTAGTTTAATTCCCTTGGGTACTCATGGAAGTAGAGGCATCTTTGCAGGCTTGATAATCCCATAATAAAGGGAGACTGAAGACTTTCCTTTCTCCTTCTTGCCCGTCTCTGCATTGAAGCTAAAAGTATTCACATTCTGGCAGTTCTCTCAGTCTAATCCCAGAAAAGCCCATTCTATCAGGAGACTGGTGTTAAAAATCACAGTATTGAGAGGAAGAAAGAAAAAAAAAATTTTTTGTTGTTGTTGTTGTTGAGTTTTTCTTGCTTTTTTTTTCTTTTTTGTCATGTTTCTTTAGGTTTTCTGTGAAACTTGAAAGGATTGTTATCCCCCTCACCCCATTTTGTGTCTGGAAGTGCATAAGACCTTCCCTTAACCACATATATGCCAACTGCATTTCCAAAATGTGATACGAAGTGCCTTCTGTAAAAATCATCTGCCTAGGACTTTGTCATTAAAATAGAGAAACCTAATCTGTAGGGTGGAAGGAGAGTTTAGGTCTAGCAGGCTCTGGTTATGTGGTTCTCTGCTGGTTCTTCCCCTCACAGTACATTCAAGGCATTTTGCCTCTTCTTAAGCAGATTTTCCTTTCTTTGGAAGCCTTCCAGGAAAAAATGCAAATAAAGCAGTGTGATGGAGTGCATGGTAACACTGATTAGTTTTATTCTGGAAATGCCATGAACACAATCTCAGGTAATCATTTATTTATTTGTTTTTATTTATATATATATATATATATATATAATGTCTGTCTGTAAGGAGAAGGTGTTCTTCCTCTAGAAAATTAATTTTTAATACCTTATTCTTACTGTAAAATGTGGTGTACAGTCACAGGTTTAATTAAAGATATAGCAGGCCTTGTCAATCAAGGGAGGCAGAATTATGCTTTGGCTACCTTCCAAAATGGCAGAGGCCTAAAATCAAAGCCAAAAAGCCTTCCTCAAAGTGTGTTGAAACACCTTTACCATTATTAAAGTTCATATTTGTTTGTTAGCTTGTTTTTCTTGTGCCCATAAGAGAATGGGCACTTACTAAAAATAAGATATAACAGTTTTTAGTCATCTCTGACTTGGATTGTTAGGTCTTTCTGTACTGGTCAGTGTAGCTTTAATTAGGCATTAGGTCAATCTTGTAGGGGAGAAAGCCTTTAATTTATATAAGGAATGGTATGACAATATTTCTTTCATTTCTGTAGAGATTTTATTTGTTGTCAGAGCAAGAGATGCATAAGCATAAGGGCAAGGAAGTGTGTAAGGAAGTGTGTGTCTTGTTGTTAGCATAATGGAGCTTTGTTTACCTGGCCTTCCAATTAGTGAAATGTGGATTCTTGTTTGTTTTCTGATTACCTGATTGCTGTGGGTTTCACTGGTTCAGGTACAGATGCAGTTTAAAAAAAAAAAATCTTCTCAAGGCTGATTTCCTACACATACACCCCCCGCAGTTTGTAAAAGCAAATAAGATTTCAGCGTGATATTAATGAAGAGTAACAGAGAGTCAGAATAATTGGTACCTCCCTGGTTGTGATTAGGATTCAGAGGACTTACTTAACAACCACTGTTTCTTAAATATGAATTCTGATTAAAAAGAGACCTTTTTCTCTAATCTACTGTGTCTGTTACCAACACACTTTACAGTTGTGGTATTTTGAAATTACCTATTTCTTTTTGTGCACTGTCATGTCTTGGATTGTAAAAATCTCAGTGTGAAATTTTGAACAATATATGTGTCACACTTGATTATTTTTTTTTATTTTATTTTCATGTATTTATTTGCTTTAGTCTTTATGGTTGTGGTACTGCTTGAATCTATTGCCTCTTGTTGTAAGAGATACTGAGATAAAGGTTCTTGGTTACCTCTGGCAATAAATATGTTCTGGAGAATGACTGTTACGTAAACACATGGATGCTATATATTTCATTGTTCCCAGTGATTCCTTATACATAAACAGTTAATGTCACAAAAGGAACTTAGGAAATAAACTGTATTCTGGGGGTTGGGGGTTTTTTTGTTTATTTTAGTTCTATAGACACCATATAGCTCAGGAAAAGTGTTGGAATTTTGACAGGAATCCTGGACATGTGCAGTGCATTAATCCCAAGCTAGCTGCCATGTTCCTTGCTGTTACAGTTTGGTGCCTGTCAGTCTTCATTAACTGACTATTTTAGGAATCTCGAGACATTCCCAGCCTGCAGCTAATTAAGAGTATTCTAGTGGTAGGAGTGCAGGGAGGTCAGATGGTATTTTATGAAGTGCAGTTATGTGGCCAGCAATGCTCCAGCTGCTGCTCAAATGTGTTGTGCTGCTCTGGAAATCCGCGTGAAGTGAGGGGAATGAAAAACTCTGTCAGTGCATTTCATCTTCTGGTTTATTCCTGGGACACCACGGGGTGTTGGACAGAGCAAGGATTGCTGTCAGATTTGTCTGTTCATCATATTTGTTGGTGGTCTGCAGGGCCAGAACTGTTTCTGCATCTTGGGGTTTTAGAATGAGGTTTGAGAGTGTTTGAGAAAAAGCACAGCATGGAAAATGGATGTTTCTGGGGTTTACACCAGTAGAGTAAAATTTGCTGTAAAAAGAGCGAAGCGGCAGATTTTTCATACCTTTTGAACTTGCTAACAGGTTTTCATGTAAATTTAAAAATTCCCCCACTGATGTCAGCAACAGATATTTCAGAACCTTACTAGGTCAGTTACAAGCAAGAAGTACTTACTTAATAATCAAGTATTAATATTTATGAGAATCGCATGTTTATTCAGGGATCTCAAATCGTATTACGGATTAAATGAATTACTGCATGCAACAGGGGCTGATGTACAGAGAAGTTAAATAAAATGCAAGTCATCCAGGCTTGGAGCGGGTGAGGTTCTTTGGGGAGTGCAATAATTTAATCCACATCCTGAACATTTGCAAGCACTTTATGGAATCAAGTTTAGTGAGTCCCTGGCAAGGGAGAGAACTGAGCATTGCAGGTCTGTTTCCCAGGCCGATGCTTTAACCAGCAGACCATAATTCTGCACCTTACTTCAGCTTCTTTCACTGCTAATTTGAACTTTGAGTTACCTCAATCAGAAAGTCAATTCGCCATTGTCAGACCTCCCTATTCTACATCTCGAGTTGATCAAACAGCCAATTCCACTCCAGATGTAACCATGTTATGTTAGGTGGTTTTTATGTCTCAAAAGGACTGGAAATTAAAGACTCTACTCATGCAGAGATGAATTAGATAGCAGGTTTTTTTAATCCTCAGGTTTTTGTTTTTTTGTTTGTTTGGTTAGTTTTTTTGGCTTTTTTTTGGCTTTTTTTGGTTTTTTTTGGTTTTTTTTTTTTTTAATAAATTAAAAACTATGGAAAAACTCCAAAAGGAGTATCGAGACACTTGGACTGAAAGGAAAATGTGTGAGAGGTTCAGGCAACCATTAAAAACTGGTGATATGCCAGCTTCTGGTCAGGCACTGTTTTTCACAGTGTAATTTATTTTACACCTAAAACAAACCATCCTCACTAGTAGAAAACAAAAAAGCTTCTTTCTTCCAGATTTTAGTTGTTGAATGAAAGGGGGGTTGGAAATAAGCAAACCTAACCTACTTAAATTTCATGGGATGCACCTTCTTTGGAGAAAATAGTTTCCCTTTTTAGGATGGCTCAAGATTTTTTTGGTGTCTATTAGCTTTTTCACTATACACTTGTGTTGCTGTAAATGTCATAAAGATCAGAATAATAACCTAGAACCTCATTCCAGTGTATTATCTGCACCTTACCTGGGCATTCTGGCCCTGACTTTCGGAGTGGGTAAATTGACTTTCAGCCATGTGAATAAACAGATATTTGTGGTGATCATAAATCCCATTGAACTTCAGTGGCTGCTCATACACTTACAATTGAAGCACATATATAGAAAGATTTGTCTGAATTGCAGGCAAAATCAATTGCTCCTGCCAGCTTTGTTCATGCTGCAAACTAAAAACTGAGTAAACAGAATAAAATAATTAGTATTCACATTAAACTGTTTACTTTAAAGCGGAGAATGGCAAAGCCATTCAAGTACTTGAAAATACTGATTTGTAAAACCAAGAGCAAAAGCTTGGAAACTTTGCAAGATTTGGAACATGTAGAACTTGGGCATAAAATTATTATTTTGGAGTCTAAAATCATAAAGCATGCCTCTGGCTGTGTTGCCCAGCAATATTATGAAATGCAATTGAACTGCAGTTTTCTAGAAGGGTATTGTTATGCTTCAGAGAGCCATCAAAAACTTTGTACAGATGTTTCAACTCTCATCTTTTAGTATGAATTTGAAAATCAAGTGATTGGGGTTGTTAAATAAGGGTTTGTGTGGAAGTATGCCTGCAGTTCCTTTGGAAAAAAAAAAAAAAAAAAAAGAGAGAGACCTGTTAGGAGGAATTTTAAGCAAGGTACAGATTAGAGTAATTTAAAATTCTGAATGAGAAGTGTGTAATTTTGTATGCATTGTGTTGGCATTGTTTTAATCCTTTGTACACATGTAGTTTACTCCAGCACAGAAGCCATTTATGCTGCTCTTTGCCCTTTGTGAGTGGTTTAAAATGATCTTACTGTAAATGAGAGCCTTACCCCAAGGTCTGCACTTTACCAGTCTGCTCCCTACGTGTTACTGCCTGAGGCTTATTGAAATCAGTGTGGTTGCAAAGTGTGTATCAGGGCTGCAGCTCTGTCCCCTCAAACTGTACCTCTAAAAGTGTTGGGTTTTTTTTTTGTTTTTTTTTTTAAAACACCTTCTCAGAACATCATGGCAGTATTTCTGCAAATAAATTTGTAGCCTCCAAGGAATCTTTCCATGTACCAACCAGACAAGAAATATAAATTAGGCTTTTATGGGAAAGGACGAGAGATCCTGAAAGGATATTTAGAGCTAGAACTAGAACCTCTAGAACTAGTGGTCCAGGGATTAATTTCTCTTAAATGTGTAAGAGTATTTGATTGTTTTCCAAACCTTGGAAGTTTTTTTGTTTGATTTTGTTTAATACTTGCCTTTACTTGTCAGAGATTTTTTGAGTCTTCAAGTCCATTGACAGGTAAAACACTTTCTAGCTGACCTGCCACATGAAAAATAATTTATCACCTGTGCTCGTTGCTTTTCTCCTGATATTTTTACGACATAGTTTGAAGAAAAGGAGGAAGAGGCACTTGAAAGCAAGGAAGAATTTGTGCTTTTACTGCAGTAGTACCTGTGTCCTACAAAATGGAATGTTTTGCCTTTACTTACCAGTGGATGGGGTGCTGGATTTCTCAGCTGAGGATCTGAACTAAAGTGAGCAGCATCCTGCAACAGCTTGCTGGATCTTGTTGTCTGGAAAATTTTTTATATATATTTATATTTTAATTTTTTTTTTTGGTGCCTACAGGGTGAGGATGTTGGTTTTGGGTAGAATCTAATGAGATTCAGTGATCTCTCCCACTGAATGTCAAATAGATAGAAGCATCCTTGACTTCTACTCCTTTGCTGGTACCATTTAGCCCTCAAAAAGAGATGGCTGTGTTGGCATCTGCTTTTGTAGCTGGATCCAGCCTTTTGCTTCTGAATTTCAGTTTATCTGACTGGGTGCTCTAGGGTAAGTTATGTTAAATGTAGCTATCAGAAAGTTTTGTAATTGAACATTTTTTTCCAAGTTTTTGTACCATTTCCACAGAGAACTAGAAAAATATATACCTAAAAGAAAGTAAGCAGCTCACATTTTCTTTGTGGTTGTATTTTTTATTTTTTTATTAGTGAGCTTGCTTTGCCTTTAGCTGTAAAGCCTAAAATTTAAAGTGCTGCAGGCTTCCTTGATTTCCATGGTTGAAATAAATGCACTGTATCATTTTGCTATTCATGTCATTACTCCCAGTAATCACTGCACTCCTCCCAGCACACTGTGCAGTATGCTCAGTTGAATATCTCTGACTTTCAGGAGGCTTCATTGCTGGCTGTTGTTTGTTTCTGGAGCTGCACAATGACATCCTCTATTGGGCTAATTTGATAGTTTGCACTCCAGTTGCTGTGAGTTATGACCTGTGTTTTCTCTTTGCCATGTAAATGAAGAGTTGAAATATGCAGGGAATCATTTGCTTCTCTGGCCTCTTCATTTGAATTTACAGATTCTGATTAATAGTACAAGTTTGGTGAAAGTTCAGAACTTTCACCCTGTTCTCCTCCCTCCCCACCTCTGCAAAAGTTAATTGCTAGTGCTGCATACTCAGCAGAGACCCGGGATGGAAACGCAGGAGAGTTAATTTCCTGCTGAATATTGGAGCACATTGCTGCTTGGGCTCTCTTCCTGTGATCAGATTCATGCACTCAAGCGTTCATGTCCTTGCATTCACATGGTGACCATTTAATTTCCCTTGCACACTCGTAGCTGGATTTGCTTCTTATGAACAGAGTGAATCGTCCTTGACTGAAAAAAACAGTGGTGCAGGGCTGGAAGCCAGTAGAGATTGCAAGATTATACTGAATGCTGCTTTAAGAACATGTGGTATTTTGAGGCTGAACACACGTTTGCTCCTAAACACAATTTGCTCCTAAACACTTCTAAAAATCCTTACAAATATTAATATAGCTTGAGAAAGGTAGTTGTCCATCTACCCTGTAGTCCTGCATTGCCCCCAGAGGGTCAAATTGTGGTGCAGGTAGCAGAAGCCCAGCAAGGTGGGGTGTTCAGGAAGCCAGTACAGCTGGCAGATTTGTAAGTGAAATTGATAAAATTAAAGCGGGGTTTCTCTCTGGATGCCCCAGCAAGGGAGGACAGGCAGCAGGTACTGCAGACTCTTCTGCTTGCTTCATACTGAGCAAAGAAAATGTATTTTAGTATATTAACTTTCTGTGGTAGTGGTTTATGTCACAAAAAGGTCTCAATCCCTCTGTTTTACTAGGAATAGTTGGGAAGCAGAGTGTTTCTCAGTGTGATAGCTCTGGCTTTTTGCAGTTGCCTGTATTGTGGTAGTTAGGACAATCCATCCCTTCTCAGTGTCAGAACAGCTCTCTGCCCCTGCTGTGCTTACCAGGTTTGAACTAATGTTAAATCCTATCATATTTAGTAAGAAATTAGGTTTTATTTAGAAGATTGACCAGCAAGTGAAAACTTTGCTGGCATAACCTGCCCTTCTAGCCATGGTGACAGGGATAGAAAACCTTGTGTAGAGGTTGTTTGCTTGCTTGGTATGATTTTTAAAGCAACCACTGAGAGCTGACATCTTAGGAATTGTCTGACCAGGGGCTGGTTTACTAATTATTTTCTAGTAGGATCCTGAGATCCATAGGGAAGTGAAAATAAAGGCAAATATGTTACTTGTATTCTGTTTATTTTGTAGTAGATGAGACAAATGACTTTGTGCCCTGCTTACCATAAACAAACAAATGGTTTTAAGAATATGCCTATGTGTAGATACATCTACATACACAAACACACATATGTATTCCTTAGGATTATGAGTTTTATCTATACCAGTATGGGGAAATTTATTAAGGAAGCTGATTTGAAATAATTATATTTAAAGGGTAATACAGGGGAAGTCATGCACAGCTATGGAGCAGAAAACCTCAGTGTTTTGTAGCTCTGTAATAGCTATTATTTATCACAAATGTGCCGTCTGTTTGTTCACACTGAGTAATGAATGACCTTTCTGTTTCCATAACTAGACCTGTGCAGACTTCAGCTGATGGGGGTGTAGTGCAGTAGCTATTTATCATGCTTCACTTATCCTGATCACTGCTTTAAGCTGCACCACCAGGGAAATAGCTTGGACTTACGTTATGGTTCAAAAAGGGGGCTTTTATGGGGTTAACAGCAAAGAAAAGCAGCTATTTTCTATCCCTGGGTGCTATAATTCAAAATTGGCTTTGCTGGAATCTGACTCAAATTACTGCCGATATTGTCATAAGCAAATTTATCAGCCAAGGGCTTCTTTACTGTGTCTTAGCAATGCAAGACCTGTTTTGTTGTCTTTTTTGGTGATTCTTTTGTAAGGCTTCATTTTCTTACATTGATAAATGAGATAGAATATATGAATAAGAACGAGGTAGCTCAGAAGAGGTAATACAAATACGTTTTAACACAGAAAATGTACATGAAGAAGCTACAGTTTTACCTCCTCATACCATTCAGAAATGAATAATGTAAAGAACAAAAAGGATTGTATTTGGGAGGGCAGGAGAGAGGTGAGAATAGGGTGGGAGAGTGAAGCAACGGAGCCGAGAACAATCAAAGTATCTTACTTTGTTCTTGCACATTTCATCAATTAGTTATGTTTTACTGATGCAATCCCTGCACGTCAGAAGTTGAGCTTTTCCCATATGGCATATTAAAAAGCAAAATGCAGTATTCATACATGAGGTGGGACCTCAGGAACTGTGGTATAAAGTGTTAAATGACATTAATTTAGACAATAATACTATCATCACACTGTTTTACAAGCCCATAACCCAGCTCTTGTTCCCCCTAGTAGTTTATCTAAAGGAGGGAAGTGGATTATTGCCTTATAAAATAGACACAATGGTGTTGGTGTCGTTATGGTGCTATTATTACAAATGTTTCAGAAACATTAACAGGAGAGGTAGCTGAACAGAAGTAGAGAGAGATGGAAGACTGCAATAGAGCAGCATTCACCCTCTGTCATGTAAGTGAATTAAAAACTAGAGAACACGTTTCACCTGTGTGAAGACATGGATGGGAATGTCTTCACTGTAAGAACATGACCCAGAAGGCGCTCACATTTTTTTCAACTCCAAGCACTGGATTGGAAAGATTACTGAGAGAAAATGTTCTTGAGGCCAGGCATGCAGTTACTGCATTTGATCCAGGCTGAATTTGTGCAGAATTGTATGAGATACTAAGGAAATACTTTTACTACCTGCCTGCTGGCAAAGGTGTATCACCCAGCTTGTTCTTGGAAACCTTTTGTTACTCTAAATAAGATTAACAGACTTGCACCAGCAAATTCAAGATCCTGCAGGGTGTTTCTGGAGGACAGTGAGGCTGAGACCAGCAAACTGAGGTGATGGAGGGAGAGGTGATGGTTTTGGAGAGGAGAAGCAGAGCTGGTAGGCTCTTGCCCTTGAACCTTGCTTTGGGAATCAGGGAGGTGAGTCCATTCAGTTGCAGCTCCTGTGGCTGAAGGGATCAGGTGCATGGTAAATTCTTCAGAGGGAGGAATTCACTTTCCAAGGTACAAACCACTTCTCTTGTTTTCTGGCAGATGAGCCATATGGGGTTTGGCACAGAATACTTTGTAGGAGTGCTTTTCACATGTGAAATTAATGGTCTCTGTGCTCATTTGATCTTGAACTCCTTTTCAGTAAAAGCTTTTCAATAAAAACCTTTACAGTATTCAGTAAGATAAGTGGTAAGGCAGCAACATTCGATTATCTAACCTTCCCTGTTATTTGGAACACGGTCATGTCTCCTGACATTAGTTAATTACTCTGAAAATTACCTCAGTTATCCAAAATCTCAACTCTCCACACACATCCTGTGTCTCTGTGACATTCAGATACCCAAGGTTGTTCTATATTAGCATAAATATCTGACCAGCTCCCACAAACTAGACAGACAAATTTTGGCTCCTACTTCATCTACATGTATTTCTGCCAACCTCAACAAGGCTGCAGTTCTATATTCATTGGTTTAAACTGGTGATTTCCCTATTATACTTAAAGCCTTTCTGTGCTACATATTGCAGAAAACCATAGTATTATACTGTCTTCACCTCAATCTGTGTAACATCTACTACAGAGCCTTTTTTACCTTTATTTGTCAAAAAAACCCAGTATTTTTCTTAGGCCACAGTAAAGTTAAATTACATTGCTGCTACTGCTGTAAAAGTGCCCAGCAGAGCTGGTTCAGGAAAGACAAACTTTAAAATATTTGGTTATCTAAGTGTATCTTTTACTCAAGAAAAAGTGAAACATTAACTGTTTTTTGAATCCTTTTTTTTTTGCTTTCTTTTTCAGTAAATGTGTTGGTTGATGTGACTAGTCTCTATTTGCAACATTTTATGTTTGTGTATTCAGAAACACTGCAAAAAGGTTAAATGACATAAGTTGATGTCTAGGAAGTGTTTCTCTTACTACGCTATTCCTGCTACTTGTGAGTCAGAAGAAATGGGGAATTTAGAAGGAGCAAGGACATTTTCTTGTTAATAGGTTTGTACTGAAAGTTGTGCATGTTGCAGTTTACCAAAACATTACTCAGGGTGTGTGAGGTAGTTTGCATGAAGAAAAACACTCTATGTTTTTTAGGCTTCATGATAAATTACTCAAGAGGAAGCAACATGCAAGATTTGTGGGAGAACACAAAGCATCATATTGTTGTGTCTGAAGTTTCCAGGGAAGGGAGAGATGATATGAAGTGGTATAAGTTAAATGTTGATTTCGGGACCCCAGTATGGGCTGAATTAATGCTTTATTTCTTTCCTCAGAAGTGATTGTAAGGGGAAGAATACTCACTGGGAGGCAGTCATACTTCTGGTGGTTTGGTTTATTAGGATGTTTTGGTTTTATTTATTCTGTTCCCTTCTCACACCCAAACCACCTGGAGTTTAAGGTGCCTGTTATTGTGAAGGTCACACCCTATGTGTGCAATTATGCTTTGAATAAATGTATCTTGATTGCTAAATGCATCTTGATTGCTATTTTTCTCCTACTGGAATAAATAACGTACTGGTAATCTATAAATCTGTCGACTTAACAGCAGTTAATAAGTGTTTTATGTGGATGAACTGCGTTGTTGTACAAGTGATGCTTAAATATGTAACTCTGGAAGCAGTTTTGTTTGAAATGAATGAAAGAAAGTGGGGCTGCCATGTCCCTGCTCACTTTGATTCTTTGTAATGTCTCAGTGAAAGAGCTGAATTCTCCAGAAAGACGTATGTGTTGAAACCAGGGCAAGGATCTAATTAGGTTCAGAAATGCACTTTGACATTCTTGATCATAGTTATTTTAAAAATTGTTTGAAATCAAGGGAGCTTGTAAATAAGGGAATATACTGATACTTATATTCTAATTTGGAAAGCAGGGTGGTATTATCATCCTTGTCAGAACACAGAGAATATATATACCACTGGATTTTATCTCCAGAAAATTGTTACTTGCCAATGTGCTGCTCACTACCAGATGTCCCTGTCTCCTCTCTCACAGCTGAGTTTGCAGAGGGTGGTAATCACAGTCATTGCTGCTCAGGCTGTGGGCTAATGCACAGATATCCTCCCTATGTGTGGAAATGGAGCCAAAGGCATGGTTGTCCTTCCTTCTCTCTTGGTGACCATCAGTGCTATTCCAGAGCTGTTAGAAGGCAGCAGGACAGTTCCTTGGCACATGAACTTTGACTGGCAGCAATAACGCATATTTGTATTAACAAGCCAAGTCACAAACCAGAGTACTAAAGCATGGGCTCCTCTCCCATCTTGCCATTTCCTCCTGCATCCAGCTGAGGGACAGTGCAATAACATCTTAAGCCCTGCAGAAGGACAGCAGACAGAGCACAGCTCTTGGTTTTTGCTTTGTGGTGGTTGATAGCAAGGGTGTTCTCTGCTGCAGAACAAAGAACCTCCTAGCTCATCCCAGAGCTGGGCTTACAAGTGTGGTTATTAATTGCAGAGCAGTAGGACAGCAGACATGAAATGTATCGTGTTTTCTGATGTTCCTACCTGGTTTGGACAGTGAAAAGTGAGAAGGTGGTAGGGATTGGAAGTTGTTTCACAGAGCTGTCAGAGCAGAAGAGGAACAAAGTGAATTCCTGCTGCAGTTCTCTGTGGGAAATCCCAGTTTTGAGCAGCTTAGTCTTGGTCATAAACATCACGGAGTGGGACCTGTTACCATACTAAAACCAGAAAGAATTCCCTCATCAAAAGCAGATCAGTACCTTTCTTGTATCAGAAAGCATTGCAATGAAGCTGCCATGTGAGAATTCAAATAACAAAATAAGGTAGTTTCTAGTACCTAGGAAAAACACTGTGGAAAAAGTTACTCTCCTAAGACGAGTAATGTGTTATGTTTTGGCTTGATGTTTTTTTCCCCAAAAGCAACTGCAATTTTTTTAAGCTCTTTATCTTTTTGGGTGGATGGTATCTATTAATCTTTTAATTAGGATGAGTTTTTAACTCCTATCAGCAATATTGTTGGTAACTAAAACATGCATGACTGAATAAGTAAGGTCCAGGAAGATGAGTTATATTCCCTCATCCTCCATGTTTTTCTTTACATTGACTTCAGGACACCCACATGGAAGCTTGCAGATGAGAAGCCATTAGATGGGCTAATGGGGCATTGAGATAACCTGAGGCAATGTATGTAGGGAACTGCTTCTCTCTGAACATCTTATTAGAACTCTCTCAAGTATAACAGGAGGCTAGAGGTAATTAAGCTAAAAATGCAAATAAACATGGTGTGATCATTTTTATGCCAAGTGACCAGCTAAAAATAAGTATCTGCTTGACATGTGTTGTTTCCATGGGGAAGGGTAAATAGAAGCTTGCTGTTTGTGGCAGGGTTGTGGTCTCCTGCTGTGGCCCAGATTGAAAGGTGAAGATTCACAATATTTATCTTTTCAGCAAGTGTCTGGGGCCCTGTTACAGGAAAGAGAAAAGGTGGGGCGATTTGGTAGGCTGTTCAAGTAGTCTTCCCACACTGGGCAACTTGCTTACCTGGAGCAGAAGGGGGACAGCCATTATCACTGACTCTGTGGGGACAGTAAAAATGAATTGATGGCTCTACTCCAGCTCCTAATAGAGCAAATTGCTCTAATTGTGCCTTTTTTTGTACACTCTATAGAGAAGAAATGTTTGGCAGGACATAGAGGATTAACTACTCTTCTACCACTGGAAGTGACTGACTGAGGAGAGCATGAGTTTGAGGCAAAACTGCCACACAACAGCTTATATTTCAAGCTCAACATCAGTTGAGAGTGAAATCAATCCATTGCTTCTTACAAGCAATGTAACACTTTCTTTAAAGGCTTTTTTCAGGCACCTGGTCCTCTGGACACCAGAGGAAGCTTTGCCACTGACATCCATGGATCTGGAATTCAAAATCTTTGATTTTAGCCATCAAACAGCTATTGATGGAGCTGAAAATGATGCTCACCTTTTGAGCTCCTTTTGGCAGTGACTTAATATCATGCACACATTGGTGAGACCTGTGGCTTCTCATTGGGTCTCTAAGGATTACAGTGCAAAGACAATAGTCTGCTAATTTCTTACTGCATCAGTTTTGAAGAGAAGCTTTCTGCCTGGGAGCTCAGATGTTTTCTGTTGAAATATTGGCGCAGTTTTTCCTGAATGCAAGCATTGTCCCAAGCATGCCAGCTTGTGATTAGGAAAAAGTTCTGTCTACATTAGTTTTACTTCTCTCAGGTTTTTCATTCAGTAAATGACTAGTGCAAGTTCACAGCAGAAATATTCTTGATGCTGGGTGCCCTTTACTCATGTTGGCTTTAAAACAACTTATGGACACCAAGCTTTTTGCAGTATCATGTACCATCATTTATTTTACACAACAGTCTGTTTTACATAATAAGATTTATGACATCAAAGATATCTCTTTTTAAGAAATAGTGTGAGCCCTTTACACGCTTAGGAAAAACATTCATATCCTGTATGGATTCTTCACATAGTGGAATGCCTGCTATTTAGCAGCATTTAGGGATTTAAATGAAAGCTGACAACAGAAATATCCCAGACGTACTTCTTTTGTAAATACCTTTAACTTTTTTTAGCTGCCTGTCTTCTGGCTTTGTTTGTCACAATAAAAGTCAAAATGTTAGAACTACTTTGCTTACAGGATTTCCAGAATACTACAAATCATTTCTGTGTGTGTTGGAAACCCAATAAAGATGTAGGAGAGCTCTGTAAAAAATGCACTGGCATTGTGGTTTTTTCCCCTTTCAGTGAAGCAGTTGCATTCCTCTTGACTCAAATCTAGGCAGGATGGGCCCTTTCCTTTACAGCTCTTGCCTAAGGAAAGAAGCCGTGGAGTACAGTGTTTTATTAATCTCCTGGGTCCTGCTGAAAGGGCAGAGGCACCCCAGAGAACTTTTAGAGAGCAAGGTGGAGGCATCTGCATAGCCCTAGTCCAACCCATATGCTAGATAATGTTTCCTTACATAGCAGTGCAGGGGAGATTGAAAGAGTGCAAAAAAGATGAGTAAGCTGCCCACAGGTGAAGTGATTAAATACAAATAGCATTAGATCTTTGTGTTATTGTGTCTTTTTTATAAAAAAAAAGACAGTAGCAAAGGGTGGAAGAGGTGAACTTGTAACTTCTGTGGATCAGGACATCAGATGGGACACTACCCAATGCAGAATATTTACTAGGAGTACTGGGTTGAAGTTAAGTGCAGAAGTCTATGCTTTCTAAAACTTTTACACTCCCCAGTCACTCAAGTCCTTTGAAGTTCTTTGCAGTTTCAGTGTCCTCTATCATGTTTCTTAGAACCATGTGAACTGGTCTGGCTTTGCAGCCTGAACAGACTTTCTAGCAACTCCAGTATCCCAGAATTACACATTTTGGGATTTCATGGCAAAAAGCGATCCGTGGCAAGCAATACCTTTATTGTCCCCCTCTGCCCCCCCTTAATGTTCACACCATTTCTGTGTAAGAAAACAACTTAATTCTTGCAATGTTGCACATAGTGGTAGGGTTAACTCATTTTGTTAAGATCTGGAACATGCTTTTAAATATACTCTGGAGAAAAATGTTGCCATAGCAGGAAATGAAGATGATGAACTAATTGGCTGTCTTTGTCACTGGTTTTATGATTCATTTTTATGGTACTGTGTCTTTATGAAATCATATGAAATGTATGAAATTGTCCTTGTTTGCAAGACTCTTTTAAAATGTTTTGGAATTCTTATTTGTGAGCCATGTTGCAGCTATAAATACATCGGCAGATTAGAATTTCATTGCTGCAGGTTTTTATAAATGCTTCAAGCACAATCTTCATGCAAATGAATGGAGTAATCCCTTTGCTTTGTAGTCTCTAGGTCAAAACTGGAAGGGTGTTTGCAGGGACCTGACTGCCTTTTTTAGCTGGCTCCTATAGACAAACAGACAGACAGTCATTGGAACAGCTCATGACATATGTTTGGCAGCAAAAGCACCTCTGATTCCAAGTTCCAGATTATACTTCTCAGCTATGACTGGCCCTCTCCCTGGGTGCTCATTAGCTTTTCTTTTAGTCATTTTGCACCCTACAGAGGTAGAATCCTTCTGCTGAAATTTTCCTGTTATTATTTTTATTTCGGAAGACCCCATCTTTCCTATGTAATGGTTTAATTGTGATGGGGTTTTCTTTGGGTGAAAGGTTGCCTGGCAAAAAAAATGTATACATTTTTTCTTGATGAAGGACATGTGAACTGGGGAGGAGATTTCATGAGGAGTATGAAGTGCATCATGAAATGCATCATGAATCTTACCTTGCACCATATAGCCCTCATATATTCGTTCTTCTGTGGAAGGCAGAACTGTTTCATCTATCAGGATGTTTAAGTACATGGGATGATTCTTTTGTGCTTGAGCAGCAGATTTCTCTAGGACCATATGGGTGGTGGTGACTCCTCAGGTTTGGAGTCATCTTCCATTCCTGCCTGCAGCATCCTGTGTTTCATCAGAATGATGAAAACCACCTACCTACACCATTTTTTAAAAAGAGAAGGTATAGCGATAAGAAAACACAGAATGCAACGAGGTGACTGGCTTGGCTAATTTGAAATAAAAAATGGTTCTTGTTGAACAGCTCCTTTATAAAACTTAGTTGTTTTCCAGAATATCTCAGGAAACCATTTTGTAGTCTGCTAGTGTAAACCTAGATATCAGTTTTATCTTTAAAGATTAGGAGTTATTAGGGAAAGTTAAATTTCATTATTGTGTTTAAGAGGGAACATTCCTTCTGCTTTGTCATTTAACTGTGCTGTATCCTAAACTAATTACTTAAGCTAAGTTAAACAAATATTGGTCAGGTTGCATATTTTAGTCTACTCATGGCATCAAGATAAAAATTCAGTCATCTCATGTTCTAAGCACTTCCCTTCTCTCTCATCGACTCCCCCAAAGAAGGCTGAAGTTGTTTGGTTGTTTCTATTCTTTGAGGAGTGTGAAGGTTTTGCACTTCAGATAAGCCTGTTTCCTTTTTTAATGGGAAAAGCTCCAAACATTTATTTTCAAACAGAAGTAGATAGATTATTTTTGCAGACTTCTATTAAGCAGTTTTGGCCAACGCCCTATAACAGGAAACCATGGCTTCTCCTAAATTTCTTCAAGATGGAAATAGATAATGTTCCTGTTTTAAAGTACTAGCCACAATTAATAAATTGAGATTATGATAGTGATAAGTTGTTGTACCTTTTAACCCTTTTCATATAGATGAGTTTAGTCCATGATCCAACTTGAAGTTTGTTGTTGAACATACAATATTGAACTTGAAAGGCTTTTTTATTACAGAGAACAGATAGGGCAACTCCTTAGGTACAAACACTTGTAAGAAATGGGTTTCAAAGTAGATGCAGCATATCTAGGCAGTGTAATAGGTGTAAGCATAGGTTAGAAGGTAAGAAAGATCTTCACTTAGAGATGATAGTATGCTCCCCTAAGAAAAAAAGTGATGGATTTAGAGGAACAAATATTCTCAGCTCTATTGCACAGAAATATTTTGAACTTTCTCCTGAATCTTTTCATTTAGTATCTGCTGATGAGTGTAGATTAGAAAAATATGTCAGGAATGCAATCTAGACATAACCACAACTTAACAAACTAAATATAACCACAACTTTACAAAAACATCAAAGCATTTTTATACATGGATTCATGCAGTGTGGTCTAAGAAGGGATGTAAATGCTTATCTAATGTCTGAAAAATCTAGTTTGCATCTGAGGAGTAAGAAGTATTGAGTACATGTAATGCATCCTAACACACTTGGCCATCCAAGTGGTATTGCATGGACAGAGGACATTGTATTGAGTGACTAGACAGTGACCAAGACTGAAACTTCCATCTTTGCTCAATAGGATGACAATCTTGTGATGCCTTTTTTTCTTAGCCTATGCAGTAGAATTACATGATTCAGGACTCAACCCAAATTCCTAATGCCTGCCAAGTTTGGACTAGGAATTTTAGTCAAAATGGATGCCCTTGATGATGAAGTGTGAAGTCAGGATTGCAGGACATGCAGTGAATGATTTGATGATAAAAGTGCTGTTACTGAAAATCTTCAGAATTGCAAAGTTTGGAGAAATTGCACTGTTATATTAAAAAGAGACTGCTGCTGTATCTGGCAAGCCCAAGACAGCCAGAAACTTCTTACTAAGAAGTTCTGGGGGAAGTGGAATGTAAACTTTTGAACTTTGCTTCCAGTATGTTCCAGCTGTGTTCCATGGAAGACTCACCCAGAAGAGTCCCCACTAAAATATCCTACATGATGTTTAGATAAGCTTGTTCTTAAAAACGTCGTATCTTTTCTTTTTATCCTTTTTTTTTTTCTTTTTTTCTTTTTCTTTTTTTTTTTTTTTCTTCTTCTTCTTCTTTTGTTTATTTGAATGGTAGTACAAAGCAGAAAATAGCTTTCTGGCAGTAAACACTCATTGCCATTGGAAAGTATGTGATGGTTAGACTAAGAATGAAAAATATGGGGTTGAAATATGTGGTGGTTGAGCTTCTGTGCTGGCTGAGCTCCTTCCTGGATGGCCAGACATGTCTTGCTGCCACGGATTTATACTATGGCATTTCTGCAGAAGGGGGAAGAAAAGACTGTTTCTAAAAGGGGAAGGGAAGGGCTTTGAAACAGAGAAGCTGTTTTTACTTTGGGTTTTAGATGCTTTCTGAAGTCATGATTTATTTTTTGCCTTCTAAAGGACAACCCCAATGAATAAAGGACTAGTACCTTACAGATTATCTCACACTTGTGCTTCTTCCTGAAGAGTTCATTGCTATACCAGAATCTTCCTCTTGCATGTTTGTTGAGTATCTGGCCCATAGAAACCCAATGCCAATGAAGGCATATTGGTGACAGTATAATGAATAACGTTAGTGCCATGGTGCCACATCTGTTATGTTTTCTGTTCTATGGAATTACCATCTTAGCCAGATAAGCGACTTATGTGCCTTATTTCCTCTTTCCATTCCCTGCAAAAGTGAGACTCATTTCACTGCTCAATAGCTCAGGAAGAGGGCTTCGAACATGAATTTCTTTTGCAATTACCACAGTGGGATAGTGTTCACACAGTAGTGTAATTTGCATTGCTGTCTGTGGACACTTCTGTGGTTTAAGCACTTCAGGAGCCACCAAAGCAATTTATGCACTGGGCAGCCAAATGCATTCTTTCCTGCACCCCGCTGTGCAGCAGCTCTCCCTGCATTACCCATACCCTGGGTATTACCCCACCTACCTCCCACAATCTCCTCCCCAGCCACACTTTTTTAAGAAACCAGCTTTCAATCTAGAGATGTCTGCAGGAGTGACCTTTGTTGCTGAAGGATGAAGGAATCTCCTGCTCCTGCTGCTCCTCTCCGTTGAGGTTGGCAGCCTCAGAGCAGCACCTGCAGCAGTGGGATGTGAAGCTGGCAGGGAAAGCCATTCTGCTCCCTCTCTGTTGTGATTAATTTAGTGTGTGTTGGGAGCTATAAAATGGTGATGATTTTGCAGTCCTGCACAGGCTACTTGACCCGTAGTACGTCTGATGAAGGAAATTAATATTTAAAATTACAGGTTTCAACTTAGAAAAACACTTTTGTTTATTCGTTACTGAATACATAGTTTAATTGCTATTACAAACTGGTTATGTGTTCTATTAGTAAAGTGCAGCTTATTTTTAAATTGAAGCCAACTTTTTTGAACAATATCCTTCTTCCAGCCTCTTTGCAGTGCTGTGGCTGAGCAGTTGGAGGAGAAAAGAATGTGCTACTTCCCATAAATAACTGCTGTGCCAACTGGAGCACTGCTAAGAACAGAGATACAGTGGGGCCAATGATAGTAATTGCTTATACAGTGATTTTTTTCTTTGATAAAAGGAAACATGACATTAGAAAATTTAGCAAGAGGAAACTAAATAAAAAGGTAGCAATTGGTTTACATGGAAATAGTTGCTTCTTATCACGTGGTTACTTGATATTTTATAATACTAGATGCCAAGCTAGTGCTTAAAGCATGTATAGCATGATTTATATTCAAGGGCCTGGTGACTAGTACTGTTTCAAGAAGAAAAGGCATATGGTTTTAATATATTAAAATTTGTCTTCATCAGCAGAATGATTTTTAAACACTATTACCTTTCCCTCTCTGGATACTTCTCTCATTTCTCATTTCCCAAATTCCACAGGATCCAGCTGTCTGGCTTCCTCATTATCTGGCCCAATGTATGCTGTTAGTCCATCTTTCTCTAAAGAAAGAAAACCAAAGAAATTGCATATCTGAGTTTGTGTAGTTACTCATTCCCCGTTTGGAGTCACATTTCAGCTTAATTTGGATTTCTTTGTGTTTCTTCAGCCCCTTCAGTGCAGGGAAGGGGAGAGCAATGGTGATATAAACCCTTTGGAGTGGAAGGTGTTGATTGTCTGAAGGTGGTCAGGAGCAGGTGGAATGGGTCCTGGACTGAGCCCCTCTGGGTGCACTGGGAGGAGTGATATGGCGCAGATCCACACAGTGAGGGCTTATAAAGAAATCCAGGAGTTTCCTCTGCTTTATTCCACTTGAATGTCTTGAAAATTAAGCTATTATTTAGGGGCTGCTTGGAAGGACTTGAGTGGGTTGAGTTGGATGAGAGCATGATGAAGGGCCAGAATCATTTTGATCTCCATTGCATCTGAACTGTAAAGGGCTCTGGCCTCGAGGAGGTAGAGCAGTCCAGGACTAGGAAAAGTTAGCAAAATCTATTGACATTAATCCAAATTAACCTTTGAACTGATGTTTTCTGACTGCAGTTTTTTTTAAATGGCAGCAGACAGCGGTAAATGATCTTATTCAGTATCTCTGGGCTTCAGTGAATGTGAAACATTAGTATGAAATCTCCTTATTGTTATAATAAGTATCTGGCTTAGCCTGATAAGAGGTGAGATGGTTCATAAAATGCTGGATGAGTAAGCCTAAAGAATCTGTTTAATTGAATCTTCTTTCATATACCATCAGAGTAGTCAGAAATAGAGGTCTGGGGAATTGTGGTAAAACGCTGCTTTGGCATTTTCTCATTGGCAGTCTGGGCTGGTGATGATCCTGCTTTGGGTCCCCATGAAACCAATTGTAGGCAAGGCACTCTTAGCAGCAAATGAGGCATTTTCATATAAGCCTTGACTATATGACAATGTGCATGTGTGGGTAGGGAAGCACGTAGCTTAATTCCATAGGTCAAATAAGAAAGCAAAGCTGAACTTAACCACAGTGTCTGCAGTAGCAGGGAACATGTTTCTTAATGTCACCAGTTTTCCTTTTCTTTTAGAAACTGTGTTATATTGTATAGGGAACACTTAACAGTTGTGTCTCTGGGTCCCTGTTGTTTACTGATGTGACCTTTTATTTAACTCTCAAATGCAGTGGCTTTTTTTCCCCCCATGTAAAACGAAGCTTAAATTTAAATTTCCTGTACTGCTTACATTGGCATGTCTTGGTCTTACACAAACTGAGTGAGTATCCCTGCCTGGAGTGAGTAATGTGCTGGAGCTGGTTCTGTGAGAAGAGATTCTAATAAAGGTTAGTACATGCTACATTAAAATATCCATATAGCATATATGAGACATTCAGCTTAGACATCAAAAAAAGCAGAAAGAAGCACATAAAAAAAAAGTAGCTATCATGTCATTTATAAAACCTAGGCACTTCAAAGCAAGTTAACAGGTAATTAAGGGGATCATAAGCCCTATGCCTAGGTAGTAAATAACCACATTATACTTGCCAAATACAAAGCAATGCTTATTTTTTTGTCATATATGTCTGAGCTCTGACCTATAGATTTTTTGAGAATAAGAAGTTAGTTCCCATTTTATGTCATGATCTTACTATTTCCAGCCCTGTTGCAGCCTTCTTATCCTCTGGGAAGAATCATGTCAAGTTGTCAAACAGACTAATTGGTTTAATATTTTGCAATTCTTTCACTTGAAAACTGATTCTTAGCCAGTGATAAAATCACTTTTGTTTTAAACGTTAGTGTCTTTGGCAGATAGAAGTATTAGATACTTTGATAGGATTTTCAGAATTGCCCATGGGTTTTGGACATTTAATTCCCATTAATTTCTGAGAGGTTCTTTCCTTCCCTCAGGACACTTTAAAAATCTCAGCCTTTGTAAACCTCCTGGTAATGGCTGGTTTTAAAATCTTTTTGGTTTCAACTTAATGGCAAATCTGTTTCTCGCACAGTTTCTACAACTATATAAGGAACATAGAACTTTTCTTGGAGTTCTGGGCAAGAGAGGCAGCTGAAACAAGCAGAGATAGGATCATAGCAATAACCTTACTGGGATTCTGATACCTCCTGGGGAGGGAGCTCTCTTTGCTTTTGCAGGGCTGCAGGCAGAGGACATGCACATGGTCTCCTCCAAATGATCTGCATCCCACCAGGACTGAGGGGCAGGAGAGGGCTTACAGGCACAGTAGCCCAGTGCCAATGAACCAGCAAGGGCTGCTGTGGCTCCCAAAGGTGTGCTTCACCTTTACTTCTCCCTGTGCAGGGAGCCACGTGGAAATTCCTGGCAGTGTTGCCAAAATGTGGTGGTTTAAGAACCTGGGTAGATCCTGTCTCCTTTGAGTTGTATTTCATATCTTGAAGCATGAGCCTGTAATAGAAGGATGCTCAGCTGGAAGGCTGCAGCTCTGAAGAGATTAGAGAAAGGCTGGCATTAGCTGCAAAACCTTTCTTGATGTTTTGTTCAGAAACATACAGCTTGAGGAGCTTAGTAAATTCTGGGTTAAAACTAATAAGTGAATTCAGAGGCAGACAATATGGGCTGTGAAATCTGGGCTGATGACTGCAAGGAAACAGAATGTGTAAAACAATGGGGCTGGAAGCAGGGAGCAGAGCTGCAAAGCCTTAGGCTAGCCTGGGAGTTGTGATACACGTGATGAAAGCAGCCTGGTCCAGCAGGGAAATTCTGCCTGAAAACTTCACTTCTGCCCTGAAATCATCAGCCTTCATCTCTGTGTTGCTGACATTTCTTGGCTCAACAATTTGACTTGTCAGTAGCAAAAGACAACGTGAGAAAAAAACACTTTGCAATTCGTGTTGTTCCTTTGCGTTTGTTCAAAATGGCTGCTGGGCAAGGGAAAGTAAGTCTTTTCTTCCAAAGTTTAAGAAAGGAAAACACATCAGAGTGGCTTTGGGTCGTGCTGTGTAGTCTGGCTGTGTCAAGCAGTCAGCAGTAATCCTCTAGGAGTTACTCTGGAATGCGTGAAGCTCCTCAATGGTTTCCTAAACGGGCCTTTTCCTCCTCACAAGGAAGGGTGGAGAGACAAAAGTGACCTTTGAAGTGGTCTTGTCAAACTAGGGGTTGCAAAAAATGTCGCTGTTGATCAGAGAACCCACTGTAAAAATAAAGGGCATCCAGTATGCCAGCTTAATTTTTCTGACTTGCGTTTGTCTGCTGTTAGTGAAGTCTTGTCCTTTGTCTTCAAAAGCACTGGAGAGATGTGCAACATAAAAGGAATGATCATGAGGCCACCAAAGAGTCCCCGTCTTTGTTGTTGTTTATACCAAAGTATTATGTTATGCTATTGGCAAAGTAATTTTCAGCTCCAAGTGAGACAAGATCAGTCACAGTGGTTTTCACAAGATTGATGTGAAGAGCTAGAGTGGTGCTAATTAATCAGAGATGGGGAGAGCGTGTGCCTGCATACTCAATTAGTGTAACATTTCTTAAATTGGAAAGGAGCTCTGCCATACAGTAATACTATAGAGAAGCCTGAAGGGTGCAGAGATACAATTCCTAATGAACTACCTTAACTCATTACTTGAACACTTGCACCCCAAGACACTATTGAATCATGAGCCCAGAGTGTTTTTCTGTTGTAGGTACTGCAGTGCTGGGAATTGCCAAAAAATGCTTGAAAGGCAGCATTTCTTTTTATTTGGAGGATGTTATATAACTGGGCTCATTAATTATGTTTTTACTTAAACAGAAAGAGGAATGGGTGTTTGTTATAGTGAATCATCTTTGACATAAACAGTACTTGGTTACAGCTGCTTTTCACTGTTCTTTTAAATCCAGTCTCTTAAGAAAAACTGCAGGTTGTGCTAGTTGCTATATTATAAATAATAATAAAATGGTATTTCCAGCTTTGTTCTAATACTGCATATGCAAGCTTGAAAATGAAAACTCTGACCTAAAAAAAGGCATAGATGGTAGGATACAATACTTTCTGTGCTTGGTGTCAAAATCAATTTTACTCTTAAACTTCTAATATTTGTTCTTGTTTGTTATGTTACAGCAAAGATACTTCTTGCCTATAGGTAGAATAACCTGTAAGCCATTGTGATCCAAAGTAGCAGAAGATATTTGTTAGGTCTTTGAAAATAAAGTGATTTAGTGGTATAGCAGCTTTAATTTTATCCAGATTTGTAGTTTACATCAGGCACAGCTGGTGAGTAAACCTGCAGAATGAATTAGAAATGGATTAATGAAGCCCTAAGACAAATACATTAGAATATTTTAAACAGCTCTCAAGGAAACAGTTTTATTTAATTTTAGACATGTAATGGCTTTATACTCTCGGCAAAATAAATTAAAACAATAGTCTCAAATTCTAAATTGACAGCTAACATATAATTTTTTCCACAGGCATTTGAAGTATGCAAACCCATATAATTATTTTCTGACTAGTGAAATTGGTTCCTACGGTTTATGAGGGAAAGAAGCTCTCCCTAACAAATATGGTCTGTGGCAGCTGTCCTGATACCTGCTATGCCACTGCAATGGCCATAAAACCAGAGATAACGGCCCAATTTCATTTGTAGTTATGCTGCTATAAATCTGGAGTAACTTCATTCTTCTGATTCCAGCATTAAAAACCTAAGTTACTTTTCCTCTCCCAATCTCTGTCATTTCAGGCCATGTTCTCTGCAATATAGTGTGGATGAAACGTGTCTCGTATCTCTGATATCTTAAGTCAGAAATAGGTCACTGATGTTTGATTCTCTAGGGGAAAAATACTCAGTTCAGCAGCCAGACAAGGGGAAAGGAGAGATGATAGCTTCTGATGGACTTACTCAACTTTTGAAATCCTCGACCTGATTATATGTCTTTTTCAAGTTTCTGCCTTGTTTCTGCTGAAACAGTCCTTGAAAACACAAACTTCTGGTGCTCCTGGTTTTTCTGGTGGAACCTGCGAACTATGTACTAAATATTTGGGTTGTTGTTGTCATCCTTTGAGCATGAAAAATTTACTCCTGTAGCATGGCTAACACAGCAGGACCTGTCTAGCAAATTTAAAAAATGCCAGCAGGTTTACTTGTCTTAATCATACTACTGTAGTTTAACTGGTGCAAATCTCTCATAATTCAGAAAATCTTCCTTTTTGCGGTTTAGCTGAAGTGTTACTACCTGAGAATTTAATTTGGCAGGAGGAAGACTGTACCTGTATGGCAGGACTGGTGGACTCCTGCTGATACACACACACTCTTGCTGAGATGCTCTATAGCTGTTTGTATGAAGTATGACTGAAGCTGGCTAGAGGGGGATTCAATTTTTTTTTTTTTTTTTTTCTGCTTCTTTGTGGTGTTTGCTTTCTTTGCCATTGAAACTATTCCTGTAAGAAGCTGAGCTTCAAGGATCAAGAATGCCTAACAAAAATGCAGGTACTTGGGAATTGGGAAGGAACAGTGTTTGTAAGAAGTTATCCTTGCCTCACACTCAAGACATACAGGCTAATGTTCTTCACCTAACTAAACATTGGTCAAACTGAGCCTAGAGTGCTCTTAAGAGGTGTATGCATGTAGTCAAATTCTAGTCCAATGGAACAAATCCTATGGTTGCCTTCCTTGGGTAGTTAGATGTTATTCCAAAAATGTTACTGAAATTAGAGAGTATAAAAAGGAGTTTGTCTTGGTTTAGTCTTTCTCTGTGTTGCTCAGAATATCCTATTCTTCTTTGGCCATTGAACACGGGTGATCTATCTCAGAGCTACCTGCTCTAAACCCTACAGAATCACTTGGAACAGTATATATATGATGGGGTTTTTGGTTTGGTTTGGTTTTTTTCTCATTGCAGTGACTTGGCTGTGCTTTAAGTCTGCATAAGTAAAAAAAATAAAATTCTCATCAATAAAATGTAATAAATAGCATCCCTGTTAAAGGTACAAAATGATACTGCTGTGCCTCAGGCACACAGTTGTACAGCAGAAAATACTTTTTAGACAAAAACGTGATCTTTCTGAATCCAAAATATATTTTTTCCACTTTTGTGTGAGTTCATGGTCTAGTTTGAAAAAGCTCCAGTTTTTTCTCCTGGGCCATAATTTGTCTGTCTTTGTTCCTACTTTGTTGAGTGCTGTAATCAATCCCAATTATCTCCACGTCTCTGCATCTGATTTCAAAGGATGGTATCATGCCATACTCAAAACCACTGGGGTTACCAATTAAATAAAATATTGCAGAGTGGGTTAACATATTAGCAACCTTTGTTCAGAGTATTTTTTCAAAGATAATCTGAATTATTAACTAGCTGAACAGGAACACAAGTTTTGTCATTAAATGCAGCTGACTGAAAATTGAGTTAAGTCTTCTAATTATATGGACAAACAGCCCTGGAAGCTTTTTCTGCTCAAGCCATTGTTCTCTGATCAATAAGGGGTTGTGATAGAGTTGTCATTTTTATGAGATGGGAACTGTGAGTTGTATGATATGTGCTACCTTAACATCATGTGTTATATATTGATAAGATGTTTTTGAACTCAGAATGGAACATGAGCCTATGGTAGGCTATGATAGATGTGGAGTTTTTTTGCTTTGTATGGAAATCACGTATTTGTTGTCTTTTTGTCACGGGTTTAATTTGGGCCTTGATGTTAGCTGTGCAGTTCTGACATTTTCAGTGACTTGTGTTAATTGGCATGGTGTTTTAGCCCCCTTTCCAAAGGAGCAGACAATAACCTGCCATGAACACAGCTCTCCAGGGAGGAAGCACTAGATGCCTTTTTGATTTGTGATAGGAGGAATGAAAACTAATGCTCAGAAACTCAAGTCTCACAAATAAAAAGGATGCACGGTCATGGACCGTTGGGCTGAGCATTTATCATGCTCCTGAGTTCTTATGTCAGCTCTCCAAGAGCAGCTGTGTTGGGGTTCTGGATGCACCTTTTGCTGATGGATGCACTGAACACTGACTTTGTGCCACCAGTACCATGTGTCTGGCATGGAAGAACTAGGGAACAGTTTGTAAAGTTACTTCAGCTAACTCAGTACAGAGTAGAGCTTGGTATCTGTTCCCAACTCTTTTCAGTCTCACTGAGCAAGTTCCTGCTTAGGAGTATTTAAGACCTTGAGCTAATAAGCCTCCTTATTTACCAGTAACTCTGGGTTATCTAATCCTGACACATCAGCTGGCTGCCTGGTGGGACTCTCAGGTGTTGAACCAGTGGTAGTGTCTGGGATTTTCTTTGTCTGTTTGCCATCTGGTGAGAAGCTTGACTGAAAGGCACGAATTAAAATCTAAAGAGAGCCTTAATGGAAGGGCCAAACAGATGGAGACTGGTAAACAGGATAGTAAGACATAAGACACAACTTGTACTGTTGCCCTCTGGCTGCATCTGTTACTGGAAATAAAACTTGGGGTTGTCATTGGTTTAGCTTACCCAATATATATGAGCTGATAAAAATCAATTTTTGTGTCTCTAATAATTTTCATGATAATGCATCTTGTGTTTTCTGCATTAGAATGCAACTCTGTTGCTGAAACTTCACTTTATGATGCAGACACTGAGCACATGAAGGAATTGCATGTATTCACACCCAAATCCAACATGGGGCATTTGCTGTTAATCACTGATTCGTTCTATGCCAGGCCAGCTGCACAGTTTAATTTCTGCCCTCTGTCTGTTTGCAAATAACATGACTATGCATATTGAGTCATATTCCAGATACTTTATTGACAGTAACATTTTATAACCTTATATCCATAGCTATGTTTAAGTGGTTTATCATTGACTATCTATCTGTGAAATAAATTAAACAGTTATTTATAACAAAATGACTCTTAAGTAAAACTGTGAAGTAGCTATGGTATTTTTAATAAGCAAGAGATTTGGGATACCACTGTAGTTTCCATTTTTGCAAGTGAATTAATGTAATTATGTGTTTTAGTGACTAAAATAAAACAAATCGGAAAGCATGGTTTTATTCTATTAATAAACTTGGCTAAAATACTGATTATTCAAATGTATTATACTAGGTAGGAAAGGATGAGGTTAGTAATTAGAAGCCTTTTGTCACCTCTGTACTTTGAAAACTTTTTCGATTTTAACTTTCTTGATTAATTTCCTTTTTATGGTTTGTTTTCTCTGGGTTTTTAGATTTTATTTTTTTGGCATTTGGAACAGAAAAGTGAAGATTATGTTTAGAATGTACCATGTAGACATAACCATGCAAGTATAATCCTGTTTTGAACTAAGTAGAAGTTTCTAAATGCTTTAAGTTACAGGTTCATTCCTTGTAGTACAAAGTACAAGCCCCTATATAACATTTTAAACATTCAGCTTTGGCTGCTGTTGTTCAAAATATTTTGCTCATCAGTTTAAATAAGTATTTTTGCTTATGCTTTTTAATTTGGAAAAGTATGATAAAAGGAGTGTTTCACATGAGTCACATGCATGAAGGATGATGTTTTAGTACTCTGTATAATGGTGTGTTTTAATGGATGTGCATTTTTTAGCATGTATAAAATCCTTTCCTGAACCTTAACCTTGAGTCTCTCCTCTGCTCCCTGACCTAGCTCTCATGTTGGTAAAATGGATTCTCACTTATCTCTGTGGAGTCCTCTGAGCTTGTCAGGGGAAAGCAGTGGATATTTTATGAGTGAAGTATGTAAGGATAAGACATGTGGGAAGTGGTACAGCGTCTGCTGAAATTGATGGATGTCTTTCCTCTTAAACAGAGGTTGAACTGGAAGCTGAGACACACAGCAGTCCTTGGGTAGGAGTTGTGCATGCTGCACTCTGTTTGTGCATGGATACTGGCAATCTAATTGTGAATGTTATGTAAAAAATTGGCTTTTTGTATGATCTGTAGTTTGCAAAATTATTCTAATGATTTGATTTTTATTGCATAAACTCTTGTCTCCTTTTGATTAGTGTTTGGGTGTAAAAACTTGATTGTATATGTCCTTTTATAATTTTATGTAGGAACAGGCAAAACCTAAAGGGATTATTATGGTCTTAAACTCATTAGTAATTAAAAAAAAAGTTAACTTGGTACTGAGATGTAAGGATGCTGGTAATTCACTATTACCCTCTCTAGAACAGTAAAGTTTTGGAGGTTTGGTTTACATGAGCATTTCACAGTAATTTTAAGAAGGTGAATCTTATATCCATGGGGTTTTTTCCAATGTGTTTGGTTTGGTTTTGTTTTTTTTCTTTGGATAAAGTTATTTTGACTTGAGCTTGCAGCTGGCAAGATCTATGGAGGTCTGGCTATGCACTTACTGTGCACCATGCAATAAACTGTAACATTTTAACATTTCTTTTTTTTTTGGGGGGGGGGGGCATGGCATCCTGAAATAGGTGCTTTGAAGTGTCTGTGTAGTTGTAAAATCTACAGAACTGTGTTGTTGCCTGAGGGACTGAATGCCAACATCTTCTTATTCATATAAATTCTAGGGATACTGGAAGTATTGTGTAGTGTCTTATGCACAGGCATAAGAACCTATCAAGCACTTTCAGAGCCAGGAAGTCCTTGCTAATGTTTGTCCTTTGTATAAACACAGTTTTTCTCTGGAGACTGACTTGACAAGAGCTTGTAGGATTCCCCTTGCTGCTAGGTTAGGCTGATTTCTGTCCCTGCCACTCTGGGGTAGGTTGAAACTGGCTGTTTTCCAGGAGCTCTTAGTGCCCACTGGTCAGCTATTGCTCAAGGAGCCTGTAGGGCTGGCAAATTAATTTCTGCCCTATTGAAATTAAAAACAAATGAATAATTGCTACAGGGTGATAGTGTATCATAATATAACTAATAAATTCATGGTAAATTATATTTATACTGAAACAGGGAGGCACCATGTATCTTTGGTGATTTATACACACAAGCTGCCAAGTTACTGAGCTAATATTAATTTGTGGAAGATATCAACCTTGCTCTGCAAGATAATTTAGATTATTCCTTGTACGATTCCAGTGCATTCAAATGAAGCTGTGGGAACAATAAAAATATTAATCAAGGGCTTTAAAATGGGAATGCTTATGGAAAAGGAAAATCTCCATACATCCCTAAATATACATCTTGCTCCTTACATCCTGGTTCACTTCTTAATTTTCATTCTGTTCTGTTTTCTGTCGTTTTCTAGCCTGTGTTCATCACCATGCTATTTGAATGCTTTCTGGTAGTCCATTAAGTAGCATGTTCATCAGATCATTATGCCCTGTCACTGAGGAGAGGATTAAATAGTGATATTGTATCTATTAATCTAGGAAACTGTGCTTCAATTACAGCAGAATGGAGAATGGATGAAGATATGAGTTTTACTGACTTATGGCTTTGATGGAGGATAGGTGTTCTACTTAATTGTATTTTTTTTTCTAATGTATTTGTCCTTATGAAAAAATAAAATTATTTGAACATCCTCATACTGATAGAGAAGGATTATGTATCTTTTAATGGGTAATTATCAATGACATATAACAGTTATATAAAGAAACACAGTTTAGAACCTGCCTATCTGTCTAAGGAGAAAAAAACCCCACATTATTATTTTAAAAATACCATGCGAGTAAGCAGTCAGTCTCCAAGGAAGGGGTGAGGAACAGAAAAATTACAGGAATATATTTAGATAAGAATACATCCACTGTACAGGAAAACAAACCAGAAATTTCCATCTTCTGGTCGTTAAAAAAAGAAAAATCTGCATCTGCCAACACCTGAGTTCGGAGGGAACACAAACGAACATCAACCAAAGTTATGATAAAATATTAAAGAAGTATTTTAAGCTATTCCCATGTAACATTCCACTTCACTGCAAGTGTGTGCACAGGGACTTAGAAGACACTGTAGTTAGATTATATTAGCTTACTGGAGCTAGATGGAAGAATTCACAAGTTATGTAAAAGTTTTCAAACACAGATATTGCATCCTGGCAGGAGAAACAGAATGGTGAGATGTAACAGTTCTATAAATTTTTAATTAGCCAGATTCATTCTGTTTTTGAAATCTTTTGGCTACATAATGGAAAGTTTTCCAGAGTTCCTATGAAACTAACCTGTTAGATACTTGTCTTCATCAAGTTATGTGTTTTGCATGTCTGTTGCTTTGTGGTTTTTTGTTGTTGTTTTTTTTTTTTAACAATCATTTAAAACCTAGAAGAGGAGAAACTACCAAAACTTGTATATTCACCTTGGACAGCTTTGTGGACAGTTTTCCAGGTGGCATTACTAAGGTTATGATCATAACAGCAGCCAAAGGGCCTGAGATTCCATTCTGAGTGGCTCTGGGCAGAGTAAGAAGGGGCACTGACAGTGGCTCAGCACTGGAGCTCTTTTAGAATTAGAAAGGTAAAAGTTTAAAATCAGAGATGGTCCCATGGTATATTAGGCTTATTGCTGCTTCTGTAATTACTGAGTCCCTTTGAAGGGAATTCCCTTTGAGCCCCAGACTGAAATGGGAAGCAGTATGATATGAGGTTGTGCTGTCTGAGTTTGCTTGTCCCTGCTCTGTTCCCAGCACCTCGTGGCATCATAAATACAGGAACTGGGGGCTTAGCAGGAGGTGACATGAAGGAAGGCAAAAGTAAATGTGAAATGGCCTTTGGGTTAAAACACCACCGTAGGGAAAATGCAGATTGCTTCCTGATTGCTTCTGAGTGTGAATATTTCTGGTAAGTGGAATGAGATTTAGTGAGTGCATTATATGTCCCTCCTTTGCAATAGAAACAAAACCATATAAAGAAGGGAGCAAGGTGCAGGCTTAGAAAATGCATTGATTCAGTGTATCACAGTCCTGTCTATTTCTTGACACTTGCAATTTGTTTAACTTCTGTTTTTACTAAAACAATTCAGCTCACTCCTATTCTCTAAAAGGCTTGGTGATGAGCAATCAGTTCTGAAGTCACTTTATCACAGTTTTTTAAATGTAGTTTCTTGATTGATCAGTGACAACATACTAATAATTACTTGCTACTCTTTCTGATTTATCTTGTTTTACAGTAAGCTACACTTAATAATAGCAACCTTGCTTTGCCTCCAGCCCTCTAGAGACTTGCTTGAGTAATAATTACTCTCAGATGGAGCTCATCTGTGCCCTGATTCACACCCATTCAGCCCCGGTGAGGTCAGACCTCTCACATTTATGTTTTCTGTCTTGAAGCAAAGCAGTATGTAAATAGAGAACAGAATATGAAACAGCCTGCAGGATTTGTGTCTGAATGCTGCCCATGGGAGCAAGGGCTTTGCCTCACAACTTTTGAAAAGGCTTCCTCAAGGTATCACTTCTGGTTCAAGGTAATAGGGATTGCCTTCCTTTTCCTAGGTAGTTGTTTTTGGCTGGAAACTTGAAAAAGGTTACTTTTGACCAATATCGCAACCTGAAGTGCTGAACAGGTGGCTTAATTTCTCAGACTGGTGCTTCTGTCCCCCTGTCTGACTTCCCAGGAATCTCTGCATCTGCTTTCAAGGCTCCTAAGTGTGATGGGACAGGAAAAATGGGCTTCTGAGAGCTAAATACATTGCAGTTTGACAAGTTTCATGGAAATGGTGGCCGGGGTAGAGAAACACAGCTCCGTTAATGCCTCTCCCTGAAAGGAATGGTGCTGCAGGGACTGTGCTGTCGTTAGACATCAGTGAATCCCCTGGGGAAACAGCTCTTGTGCATCCCTCAACTTCATAATGGAGGTACCTTAAATCAGATTACACACACCATTAGACACTGGAGAAGCTAACAACAAGATGCAAAATCCATTGCAAATCCAAGTTCCATTACTTTTGCCACCCAGCTTCCTATCGTGTGTGTAAGGGTCTGTCCATATTGAACACCTTTAGCTGAAGAAGAGTCAGATAATTTCTCCTTGCTTGCTTTCAGCTTTTGCCTTCTCCTGCAGAGATTTAAAGGGGTTTATGTTGCATAATTGAACTACTTCTGAAAAGGTATTAGTGGAGAGGACATAGGAAATCATCCTGTGACAGGCTGTAGTCATGAAATTTCAAAAGTGCCTTTGCCTATATATGCCAAGTAAGGAAATCTCCATATATCTGTGTGCATTGTCTGTGGGTAGGAATGAAAAAGATAACTGACCACTTGGTTTTCTGGGAAAGAATGGGATATTATCAGGGAATATACTGGAAAAGTTAATTAGAATACTAAGTGAGCAAATACTTTACTGTTATTACTTAAGCTTTCCTAGGAAGAGATAATTTAACATTAATTGCCTATCAGAGAAACGGTGGAGGATTATGACAAATTAGTGTGGGGGGTACAGGATGAACATTCAGATACAGGAAAAATAGAGCAAAACAAATAATATTAATAATAATAATAATAATTTGTGAGTGTGTATGTGTCGGAAGAAGTTGAAAAATGTTTTAAAAATTTAATTAATCTTGTATGTGTGTGCATGTGCATGCCATTTTTTTATTGGATTAGCAGGAACATCTTTCAGAATTATGAAATACAAGCTGTATTCTCCAATACTGAGAGCTCTTATAATTGCCAGAAGTACAGTAAATGTCCCTATCATTCTCTGGGTTTAATCTCAGTACAATTAGCTCCTTGCACAATAGAGTGTTTAATTTGAATGGCTGCCAAGGCTCATTAAGTTAGAGAAGTAGTTCCTGAGATCTCTGTTGTTAAAATTGGGACTCTTATATGAGAGATTTTTCACTGGAGGTGTCACAGGGTTCTTTTTGATATTCCAGGATTAATTTTAGGCAGGAAGCTAAATACTCAGAGAGATACTGATGCATCTCTATACCAGATGCTATATGTTGGACTTCATACTTTGCTCAGAAATGTGTTTGAAATCTAGAAGATCTTTCAGAGCAAACTGGGACAAAACCAGTCAGTGTACAGCCCTGAGCAGTGAATGTTTTTTCTGAGGAGGAGGAACATTGCTGGCGATAGCTGCAAAATAATTACTCTTCTTAATTTGAAGACTAAGAAACCTTAGAGTGAATATTATTGTGATTTATTTGTAATAATGAAATCCTTTCGTGAAATATTTTCACTCATATTAAACACCAGTTTAATATGAATTCTTGACTCCGATTATCTCTGTTCTGCTTCTCTGAGTTGTTTTCCCACTGCACTATTTCCGATGCATGTAGCTGTCAGTGGGACTACAGTGCTGACTGAAGGGAATTGTGTTCCTCGTGTTACCCGGCAATTACCTGTGACTCATTCATATTGTCACCTAAATTAAAGCAATGCCAGACTGCATCATCTCCATGGATCTCAGATTTCTCATTTTTTCAGATGGGGATACCAACAGTGCTCCTTCCTGTCACTCCCAGACTGTTTGAAACTAGATGTCAAAGGCTGTATCAAAAATACTTGAAAAATATCAAAAGCCATCCAGTGTGTTTGAGAGCCTGAGGCTGATTCTGTGTGGAATCACAAGCTGCTTTACACCATCAAGGCCTTGTCTGTGTTACCTGTTGTTAAAGGTGTAAGATAGCTACGTAAATACAAGATGATCTGAAAAAAAAAAAAACCAAAACCATCAAAAAACAGTCACTTCTATTCTTTTTTTCTCTGAGTGTGGATATTTTGTTCTTTCTGAAGCAGGATTGCTTTTCATTTGTAGAGCAGGTGGTGTCTGTTCCTTTATCATGTGCTTTGTGGTGGTCTCAGGACCACCAGTAGAAATTATATGATAAAAAACCAGGCTGATTCTTGACTGCTTAAGAAAAGAAACCTAGTGTTCATTGCTGAGAGTGCTAAGGTCTGAAATTTGAGAAAGCTATACCAGATGTCTTTGTATATACATCTTGTACCTCTTTGTACTAACTTCTGTTTCCTATTGCTTGAGATTTCACAGTGCTCAAGACATGTCTGTGCTAGACATGTCTCAAGACTAATGGACATGGTTTAATTTAAATTGCCTGAAACATATAGGAGGGTTACTGTAAGGGTCCGTCATGGTTTATCCCTAAGTGAAACTAGAAAATAAAAGGTTCTGTGGATTACATTTCTTCATATGTGGCACATTGTCTGCATGAGATTCTCAAATGCTTCTCCATGGTAATTAGGATGCCTGTGTGGAAAAATCCCATCCTGTCTGTTTTTGAGAGTCTGAGAGCAGTGTATAGACATCAGCTTTAAAAGCCTCCTGACACTCCCGTTTGGAGAAGGAGGAGCTGCCACATCTCTGTTTCTATTCTCCCTATGATTCTTCAACTTTATTTTTAAAAACTGCTGTCTCTGTCTCTGTCTCTTCCTGTGTTTGCTCAGGACACAATGGGACCCGGGGCTCAGCTGGGCCTCTCACTTCTACCAGAATATCAACATAATTAGCACTAGCTTCAGACTGCAGAAGGATGTGGAGAGTGAATTATTTGTTTGTGTAAGAAAAGCCTAAAGAGCTGAGATGGCAGAATATGAATGAATTATACAGTGCCTCAAAGTAGCTCTTCACGTTTTCTGCTTATTCCAGCGCAGGTGATGGAGCTGTGTTAAGCTTGTGATCCAACTGCACAGTTAAATGTCTCAGCTTCATCTTTAGAAAAAATACTAAAATGGCCACCGAGGGCAAGCTGGAGGCCTGTTTAGAGATGTATTTTGTGTCTTTTGCTAACTCAATAAGATGAGTTATCCCTGATTAGGACAGAGCACAAGGTGGCGGCACTGGGTCTGAGGGCTGCCCCTCCAGATGGTCACTGGCCAAGGGCCTTCTTCAGCCAGAGCTGCTTTCAGCATAATTGTTTTTAATAGCCACTGATTGGATTTTCTCCCAAGCATTTGTCTCACTGACTTTTTGCACCATTTTAATATTTTTGGCCTCTGCAGTGTCCTTCTTCCTTTCCCCTAATGGAAGAACCACTTGTTTTTGTAATCCTACTGCCTCATAATTCCACTTGGTGTTCTGGATCTCTAGCACTGGCACAGGGTGTCAACAGTAGCTCTGTGTTTGTTGTCTACATGCAATTTCTGATTTTTTAAGGACTGATAGTGCATTCCACTCTCTCCACCCTGGATAATCTCTTTTCCAGGCCCAGAAGCTTTTATTTTTAGGGTTTTTTTTTCTTTTTTTTTTTTTTTTTTTTCCTTTCTTTTTTTTTTTTTTTTTCTTTTTTCCATCAGACACCATTGCTTACCTGGCTTGTTTATCATGCCTTTCCTGACATTTCTTTTCCATTCTTTTTGAGAAAAGTGAGCACATCTTCTCCCAGCATTTGGGACATGGGGGGCTTGTAAGATGGTTGCAGTGGTATTTCACTCTTTAAGTCTTGTTAATTCCTCAGGTTCTGTTTGCCTTCAGATTACTGTGAAGCATGGGGGTGACAGCCTAAGTGATTACTCTGAAGTCTTCCCTGAATATTAACAGCTAATTTCAAGTCCATCATTGTATATATAATTAGGGTTGATTTGGCACTGATTGTCATTGAATTTCATCTGCTATTTATTGCACAGTGTTGTGAGTTTCTTTTACAACTTTTTGCAGTCATTTTTGGTGCAAGACACCTGGCAAGTTCTGCTGATCACCAGACTTTTTTTTTTTTTTTAATCATCCAGAGATAAATTTCAAGATCCTTTTCCCAGCTGCACTAAGATTTGAGTGTCTGTCTTAAGTAGGAATCTCTTCAGTGTCAACTTCCTTCCATGGAAACACATGTCCATTTATTGACACTGTTTCCTATTTCTAACATAAGGTGCCATGAGGACACCTATTTATTTTGATAACATTAGTGCTGCCCCACCTCAGGTATGCTTATTTTAGGAGAAAGTAGACTATACTGTTGCAAATTAAGTTAAGTGGAAACAAATTTAAATTCATTCACTCTCAGATTCCCTGCCGGGTTTTGTACCACTTTAGTGCAAATAGCTTAGAGTTTAATTTAAGTTGATATCATAGTACGTGAGAAACCTTCAGAGAGATGAACATATGTGGAGCTGACAGTAAAATTTAATTCCAAAATGGGGGGGGAAAAAAAAATCAATAAAATTTATTTTTAAATAAATTGAGGCCTTAAGGCAGCTGTTTAATATATAAAGTAACAGCTCTGAATTTAAATTCCCTAGACTTGTCTGAGTCACTGAATTGAGCTAAAATTTTCAAGAATGAATAAAACTTCATCATATATCAATTTTTAAGGATCTCAGAAACTGTCATTTAGAGATCTCTCTCTTGATCAGATAATAAAGAGCGATGAACTACAGCAGCCAATTTTAAAGTCAAGGTAATGCTACTTAATCTATATTGTCATTTTAAAAACAAAAAATAACCAACGAAGTATGGATGCTTAAAATCTTAAGCTGTCCCTGCTTACAGACTTTGATAAAGCCAGTGAAAGCTGACTGGATCTATAAAAAGCTGGGAAGGTAAATGGAAGGTCCTCAGAGACATCACAGAAGAAAATAGTGGAGTTAAAAGTCTCTGTTAGTTGAGGACTTGTGAAGAACGTAAGAGCTTTCATCCTAAGTGGGTATTTAAAACCAAGTATCATCTTGCAGTCTGTAGAAGTGTAAACTGAGTTTCCTTACCTTGATCCTGCTCAGTACCTGTAGTCCATGTAACAGTCCTTACAAGAAGTGATGTCCAAGGCTGAGGAGAAAAGAGCACACGAATGAAAAAAGTGATTGTCCCATGGGACTTTCCACCTCTTCCACCTTGATGTCCTAGCAAGGAAGGTAAGTTTAAGTGGGGAAAGAAATACCTTTGTAGTAGATTGCAGTTAAAAATACTCCTAATGACCACCTGAAAGTTGTCGGGAAACATGAAAAAGTAAATGTAGTTCCAGGAGGAAATGAATGAAGGTGGGTTTGCAGGCCTTTTGCTCCACATGTCAAGCGTGGAAATGGCTCTGGAAATGGCTCCTTGTGGGGAACATGTAGGGCTGAGTGCCTGCAGGCAAGTAAAAAATTGCAGGATCATGTGATAAATTGTACTTGTGGCACAAATGTCATTATATTATATTGCAATGGGGCTTATTTTGGATTATGGTATTTTATGTTTGAGGTTTTTCATGTTCAGGTGCCAGAAGCTGTCTGTAGCATTACGGAGGTCTGAAAGCCCCAAGGTGTAGGCAGAACTTTTCTTAGAATCACAATTATTATTTGTGTGCTCTTTTTGGATTTTTGTAGAGACAAGACAGAGTTTTGTGTGACCAGGGCATTCTAGCAGAAAACCAGAAGTGAGACAAGGCTTGCAACTACTGATAGTCTACAGGGAGAATCTTGTCTTTGCCTTTTGCTAGAACTGTCTTCAAACCAGTGCTGCAGCTGTTCTTCCATTAGCCCAGTGAGGCAACTGCAAAATACAATATTGATTAGACATAAAAGGGAGAGCATGGCCCATAGTCCTGCAGTTCTGGGTAGACAAGTCCTGCCATTCCTAGTGCTAATGGCTAAATTATGACCTCAGCCCTGTCAGCCTGAATCTGGTCCTGCTGGAATCAATAATGCAGTTGGAGCTGAACTATATTTTGCCTTTCATCTCCATTAGGTCTGGGGGTTGACAGTAGAGTAGGAATTGGCGGTTTGCCTCCGACTACAGACATGGCCAAAAGTATGAAAATACAATCTTGTTCACTCAAACAAACGTCTGCCACAGGCTACTGAGTCTTATCACACTTGTTTTGCTTGTGAAATATATTTTGAACTGCAGTGATTACTCAGCCACTCTTTTATTTCCACTCATATTTTATCTATATTCATCCCAAAGGAGTAGGGGAGTTATTTTATGCTTAATTAAGTATAAGTAAGTGAATGCCTGTTTCTTTTTGAGTTTTCTGGTCTTCTATTTGTTTATTTGCATGCCTGCTTTTGGTTTATGCTAGAAAACTGATGTATGGAGGGACCAACCTCTTTTAAAAAAGTGAAATTTTGATCAAAGCACCAATCAATACATGCACACAGTTCTTGGGTGCTAAGTAAACTAATGAAGTGCTCTGCATTCCCTGCCAATAGAAGGTGAAATATGGTTCCTATTTTCCTAATATCACTCTTGGAGCTTTGCAGCTGGAACTAAACTGCCACTTTTATTGCAAATTGAGCTGTAAAGCACTTGTGCCAAAATGACAAGGAGTTGCTTGAGAAGTTGGATGAATGCAAACCTTCCTATGGCCAAATTACTGGGAGCCCAAGTTTAACTGTAAGGGTGAAGAATGTTTCTCTTGTGTTCAGTGGAGGATGTGGACTGTATTGGCCGTGAGCCACTGATCTCCAAAAGGGATTATGTAGGGTCAAGATTTATACAGGAGTTGGAGTCTGCAGAGAGGTTGACAGAGAAGGTACAGCAGAAATTGGAGACCTCTTCCCTGCTCTTTTCTGGCAAAGAGTTTGTGAGTTCTTAAGGTCGCAGTCTTAGAGGAACATGGAGAGCTGCCACAAACTGCTTGAATATAGATATGTCCTGTAAGAACCAAAATGGTATTAAATACAAGGCCTTTTTATCTTCTTTCTGGTTATCCCAGACAGTATTAAAATGAAAAAAAGAATTACAAGTTTCTTTAACTTTTTATAATCTGGCTAGTAATTCCCAAAATCTCCACAGTAATTTTGTTGTTTTTCTGTTCTGTATCTGTAAGACCAGCAGATAACCCCCTTTTGCCCCTGTCTAGATTTAGTGGATAAGCTTGTTCATCCCTTTCACTAGAAGTAGTTCACTTACATGAAGATTTTGATCCTTGTTTTTTGCAGCCTCCCACTTCTGTATAGTCAAGTCACTGTACAGGAATGTTAGCTTTCATTTTTAATATAAAAGAAGTAGTTTCCTGGCCTTCCACATGGGAATATAACTGCCGTGCACTTTTAAATTATGTCATTTGATAATCTCCTGGTAATATTGCCTCTTATTTTAGCTCTGATAAAAAGTCTCTGTAATTCTGTGGGCATTAGACTATTGCTGTAGTTGGTGGTGGGAATTTAAAGCTGTTCATTTCTGCTGTTAAGAGTTTTTGAAAAAGTGAAGGCTAACAAAAAAGGCTTTCATATTATTTGGCATTACTAGTAAAAGCTGATAGGTACAGATTCAAGATATTATATCATACTTGTAATGCAGCAGCTTTTCTTGCTGCACAGCTCACAGCAGATGCTTTGAGTTGTTGTGGGCTCTGTTCCCTGTAACCCAGAGATCCTTTCAGCTGCGTTTGTGGAAGATGATTCCTTTGTGCATTCCCTGGCTGGCACATGGTAATGGTGGAATGTGGCTGGTTTTGCTTAGCAAATCACTTGGGGATTAGGTGCTTGGAGTAAGTTTTGGAAATTGCAGTGTACTCTGCTTTTTGTGAAGTAACAAGGAGCTATCAGTAGATAGAATTGCTGTGCATGGAGAGGTTAGTGACAATGTTATCACCATTTTTTTAAAAAAGGTGAAATACCCAGCTACAGTGAAACTGGAGCTGATTGCATTTTGGTTGAGTGTTATCATATTAGCAGTAAAGTGTGGAAAAACTTTTTTTTCTTAAGGTAACGCTTACCTAAAGATGCTCTTGTCTAGTTTCCTGTTTTTCTTTATTGATTTGGGGATTAAGCCCAGATGAGTGATGTAGATGTTTCTCTTAGGTGAGGCTGGACTCCAGTTTGCCACCAGTGAGACAAGGCTGAGTCAATATGATTGTGTTTGACTCTGCCTGGGCCATGGGGGCAGCCTCGGTGCCTCCATAGTTTTGGTCTCTCCCAGTGAGCAGCTCCCCAGTCAACAGCATGAAGTAACTGCTGTCTAATTACCACTGCACTAACCTGAGTAATTATGTATTTGTTTCAAAAAGACTATGGCATATGGTGGTTTGATGGAAAAATGTTGTACTCTGCAATCTTCTGAGACCAGCACATGTGTTCCAGGTAACAGTAAGCTCAAGTCATGAGTCCTTGGTTAAGAGTCACATTGTTTGGAAAAATCTCAATAATAACATGAGAATAAAGTTTAAGAGTGGTAGAAGAGAGACCCTGGGAAACGGTGCTGTCCTGGCAGCCATATGATGCAAATAGCATTGCTGATCTTTTTTCTCATACTACTACAAGACATATTGTTGAAATACACATTTGTGTTCATACAGTTATTTTTTAAGGCATTGAATTTTCCTAAACCTCCTTGTGAAACATAATTCTGTACAAGCAAGTGTTGGAAAAAGGAGTGTTTTGAGTAGTTATCTGTCTGTTAGCACTATAATTATGGTGAGGAACTCAGCTCAATTGCAAAGAAAGGAAATAACATGGGCCATGATTATAATGTACATCACTTCTTAATTTGTGTACTTAGTTGTTTAGTTTCCTGGTTGCTGAATGTTTCTAAAAGGTGTCTTTATTAGTAGAGAAAACTATATGAGTTCTGTGCTATTTAGATTACTGGGATGTAGTACTACTTAAAGTGTGCCAATTAAAATGTGGTACAATATTTGTGTCCAATAGTTTTTATTTGTTTTACCTAATGTAGCACAATTTACTTTTGTCTAACCCAAAAAGCAGAAGTCATAACTTTATTTGAAAACTACAAAATAGGTAACATCAATTTTATAATAAAATTCTGTTATGTTCATATGGAAAGACTTGGTTTTACAGTTATTAGTGTATTTAATGGCCTTAGGCATTAATGCCAGTTAATAACTAAACAGAGGGTGCAAGACCATAATTAAAAGTCAAATTCATGTGTTCAAAAACTATGCTACCGGTTTCCTAACAAAGGAATGTAACAGGTGTTTTTGCATTCTGGCTTTTATCTTGGTAGGTGACACATCATTATCAACAACTATTGATTAAGAACATTTTATACCCTAGAAACACGATGTAGCAGAGGTGAAGAAGAATTCATTGCAACATGCTTACATCTGTTTGTGTTTAAAATTTAAAAGCTGTTATCTGAATTATTAGGGCTCTTTTTAGTTTTTTCTTCTCTCTCTCTCTCTTTCCCCCCCCCCCCAACAGAACAAGCATATACATTCATTTGCATGAAAAAAACAGCACTGGAGGATGTTAAAGTCAGCTGATCTTGGCAAGTTTGGTAAAATTAAATGTCCCACTTAACTTCCCACACTATCTCCAAGTCTTTTATGTTTGCAAGTTATCATGAACTTGGAAAATAGTCAAAAGCTTGTTGTATATTTTGTTCCTTTTTGTATATGTTAAATACAAGTTATTTTCTGTGGCTTTCTCTTGGTTTCAGATGCAAGGATGTGAGTCATCACATTTTCTCAATTTTGATGTGGTGCAAATAAATAATGATCAGTAACTAATTTTGTAAATTGAGCTACAGTGCATGACCTTGCATTTGCTCAATGAAAGCCCTTAGCCTAGAAAATGTGGAATGTATTTCAAGAGCTGACTTCACTTTGGTAGAGAGTTAGCATGTTGCCTTGTCGACAGAAAATCATGTACAGCAATTTGTTGCAATTTAAGTTCTGGACACTGGCACTTTCAGTTCTTTCTAATGGAAGGTCTTCAATGGGTGTTGGTAAGTGAAGCAAGATAGGGGGGCTCAGGGAATTCATTAGGTTGGTTTTGATAATCTTCAGTTATTGAAAAACAAAAAGTATTTTCAAGGCTTATTTAAAAAAAGGGCACTTTATAAAATTACTGCTTTTTACGAAGCATTGGTTTGCTATTATGCTGAACTCTTCATGTCTCAGTTATGCATTTTTGCTTATACAAAGCATTTAAGAAAGCAATATATGACTTGGTTGTTGTCTATAAATTCAAATAAATCCTCAACTGAACTATTTAGGGGCAATAGACATAGACTTTTGGGGGAAGTGGGACTTCATTACATTCCTGAATGCATTTAGATACATTCAAACAATGTTAAAAGTTTTGTTTAAACTGACAAATGTTGGAATATCTCTGACTCAAAGCAGCAATTAGGGAAAATAGACTGCACAGATAGAGATGTGAATCCCTGCAGATACAGATAAAATCTAGTTTAATGACCCCATATATTGGTATACAACTTTCTGACCTCATGCAGATAGAAAATGATGCTGGAAGATGAGTTCTGCTGCTCTGGTTCCCACACCCACTGGATATGGGACGTGGGAATCTTCAAATACATCCTGTGAAAAGCCAGGCAAGCACTGAGCTCTGCTTGGGGATGGGGATGTGTGTGAGATGCTGTGAGATTCAGTCTTAGCCCTGATGTGCTGCTGGTTGCTGGCTGCAAAGGGACTTCCTCAGGCAGGGACCATTCCTGTGCTGGACTCAGTGGGTGGGAATGGTTTTATCTGCTGAATCCAAGTTCTGTAGCTGGGTGAGTTTGGTGGGATAAGTAATGGAAGACAACTCTGCCATGGTGAGGGAGGAAAATGGAAGGAATTGCTCAAACTATCTGTAGCATTTCTCCTTCTGGTGCTGAAATATGGGGTGCCTCACATGCTTATCTACCTAAGAAATCAGAGGGGGGAAAAAATCTCAGTAATAATAGTATTGAATTATTTGAGAATGTGATTTGAGAAGCTGACAAGGAATAGTTTTCTTGAAGGGCAAAAGCAGATAAGCAGAGGACAGGAACATTTCTTTTTCAGTTCCCTAACACCTGTGGCTTCTAACCCTTCATAACCACCAAAGCTGCCTTTCACAACCCATAGAAGCATTATGCTGGTGCAATACCATTCAAGTCAGATGGCAGATTTTCAAGTAAAAGAGTAAAATCCATGTTTCGGCTTTTAAGAGCAATGTGTACATGTGGATGCACAGTCCTGCAGCTGGCTGAGTCTGTAGCACAGGAATGGGGTTTGTCTGCCTCTCACCTGTGAGAGTTATTCAGTGTCTAAACCAAAGTGAGCACCCTCAGCCCTACAGCACTGATGCTCTGTAGCAGCTGTGACTGCAGCAAGGGACAGACACTGTGGGTAGCTGTTTCTCATTCATAAAGGGCCAGCATGCAATGATTTAAGAGCCATTTAACAGCAAATGTTAAATTAATATTTTTCTTCTTCTGTTGTCTGGGCACACCGGCCCTGATCATCACGTCTTGCTACATTAATGCTAACTTCCCAAAATAGAAAAGTGAGTCCTGCCCAGGCTTTTTGCAGTGACAGGAGCTGTTGCTAATTCCCTGCCTCCTGAAGTGGTACTGAAGGTTTGCTGAGGGGCCATGCAGACATCCCCATGGTTGGACTGGCTGCCTCTGGACCCTGCTCAGGCTCCTGCCTTGAGGAGCTGTGGGCCAGCTGTGTTTACTTATTTTTGCCTCAGTTGCCAAGCGTTATTCTGTTGAAGCCAACTGGGTGATTGGCAGGTCAGATTCACTCAGAAAAAACCCAGGTCTTTCATCTTGACCTAAAGGGCCACTGGAGTCCCTAATCAAAGGAAATTGCTTCTGCCTTAGTGGAGAGGAAAGTAAAAGCTTTTGGGTCTAGAATCATCTCACAGCAAGGATTCTTCAGAAATCCTGCTTCAGCATCCTTTAATTGTGCCTTTAGACTTTCCTCCTGAAGTGCTTACCTGGAAGAGTTAAATTAATCACCAGGTCCTGGAGCCTTGGCTGTTTCCCTGTTGTTTTTCTTGTGCTGAGAGATGATTAGCTGACTGGACATGCTTGGCATCTTGAAGTCTGAAACTGTTCTTGGCATTTTTTTATTGCTTTGAAATGCTGGTTAACATTTAGTGTATAGTATTAAGTATTTCTGTACCCTGGGTATTCTAAAAATTGATCAACCTATTAAGAGAAATGCAGGGCAGAAGAGCTTTCAAATAATGGTTTCTCAGAAAAATTTATTTTATATGTACTCTGAGACTGTTTTTTCACATGGTAAAACTGACAGATACACCTGTCTAAGTGCAAGCCTTTGTTAGCAATACATCTTATATAAGCTGAAGTTTAAAATTATTTCTGATTTTAATTAAGTGGGTTTTAACTGACCTGAATGGCAAGCCTCCACTCCAAACTCCACAAGAAATATACATCCTCCTCGTCTTACATAACTGAGAAATTATGGAAAAGAGCAGCTGCAAATATAGTTCTGAAATTTTCCTTTTATGTATCAATTTGTTCATTTTGTTCTTGTCTGTCAAACTCTATGCAACAAGCAGTAAATTGGTTGGCTCTGCTCAATATTATTTCTTTCATACAAATATTAAGGACTTGGCTGTGAATTATTTACATACTATTTAGAGTATTAGACAAACATCTTTGGATTTTTCATAAAAAGTTATTTTTCATTTCAAACTTGATTTTTAATTGTGGTGGGGATTTTGTTGGTTTTAGTTGTTTTGTTTTGTTCTTTTTTAAAGAGGTGAGATGAGCATCCACTTCGGTGCTGTGGAGTTTCATGGGAGAGAAATATTTTTGGAAGGTCCCAGTAGATTGCATTAATATACATTACAATTATCTTACTTACCAGGAGTTACAAAAGTGTTGATGAAGTGCTGAGGGTGTGCTGGCTTGTGTTTTTTCAAGAAAAACCTGTAAATTTTACACATGGTTTCATATCTTTTTTATGACAGATGAAAGTCAGACTGTGATCCCAGTAATGCAGTAAATTAAATTTGGAGCTTTTCGGTTACTAAGATCACAGCAGTCTGTAAAGGGCCATGGCACAGTAAGATCTCCCTTTCCCATCTTGCTCTTTGTGACATATTCTGAAGACTGAAAGACAACACCTTTTAGACCAATCTTCCCAAGCACTGGGGAAAATGTGAGCTGAAGAAGGGAGATCTTTAAGCCAAATGTTGTACTAATATTCCTGTTATTTAAGTAACATGGGAAGTCCAGTTTTAGTGCTCATACCTTGAAGATGCAAGCTGGTAAATACAAAAGATTTATTTAAAGTTTCTTTGTGATTGTTTGAGTTAATAAAGCATCATCATTAAATCTTGTGCTCTCCATAAGTTCATGGACATATATTTATGCAGTCAATCCAAGATAGATGGGGTATCAGCCATGCTATTTGTCTCTACAAAGAGATGGTCCTTTTCTGCCTTGTCTTTTTTATTAACACAGTTCAGCAATGAGCCCTAAGCATTGATCAGATAGAGCAAATAGGAATCAATTATGTTTTATGAGGTTAAATGGACCATAATGAAAAGTCTGTTGCTATAGCACATATTTATTATAATTAATGTACCTAAAAATGAATTATACTGATATAAAAATAATCTTAGAAATATCAGTATGACCTGAATACTAAATTCCTTTTGAGGTCATACCATTGTATCTGCTCATCTCAGGCAGGGCAGGCAGAGATGGAATAGTTGTGTGGTGTATTCACAAGGTCTGATTTAGGATTGTTGTATTTATGTGGTTATCTATTAGAAAACTAAGAAGGAACTGCCCAAAGTTTCTGTAGCAAGAGTTCTGTGAATTCTTCACCATTTCTATCCACAAGATAATATGCAGAGAAAGCTTATCATGAAATGCGCCAGAGAATTTTTTTGCTCTGATAAGTAAGAGATGCTTTTTCTGTAATGGTTCTGATGCTTTGAACCTGTTTAATTTTTCATCAGACAGCTCCAAGTAACTTTACAGTTCCAAGATTCTTGGGTAGCAGTAGCTTAAGTTTAAAATATGGTGAGCTATTCTTCCTTTCACTCTTTTCAATTAGATTTGTAGGTGATAGGAGCCTCTGGAAATAAGACACATTTGCCAAATTCCAGGTTCTTCTTGACCTGTAAGTCACACCAGTGGCCACAAGGAACTGTGCACTTAGCAGAAGAACAAACTAATTTGATTTTATATGCTGTAAAAAAATGCAAACCAAGCACAACTATAACAGTAATAATGCAAAGTGTAACAGTAATATTGTATTACACTAACCCTGTGACCCAGTGGCATTTAAATCTTAAATATTTATGTATAAATGTTCTTCGAGAGGTTTCCTTCAATATTGGAAAGCATTGTGTTCAGGGGAGGAATCTGAGTATGCTTTTGTCCTAAGTCAGGAGAAATGTTCACTGCAGAATTTCATGCTGCTTCTAGCTGCGTAGTGATTATATTTTAAGTGTTGATGCTGTTGCACTACTGAGAAAGTAAATGTTAAATTTGGGGTTTTTTTGTTTCGTTGTTTTGGGTTTTTTTCTTAATTTGACTGTAAAGCAAACTGGTGCTGTATAAATGTTTTTCTTGCTTCCCTTCTATGGTTAAAATTGAATTACAGATTCACATCCAGAGTCTGTCATCTTTTAACATTAGGTTTTCCTTATTAAACTGTAACCACAAATATCACATAAGGACAAACAAACTGCCCTTTAATTTCAGATTACAGATTTTCATCATTATGATAGCCTCAAATGTACTAAGAACCAGTGAGATTTGAAGATACATTGATGTTTGTTTTTTGTCTTAGAATGGAGCATAAAACCATAAAGACAGTTTTCATTCTTTTGTTCATATCTTCAACATTAAATCAAGACTAGAAGCTTTAAAGACAAATAAACATTTGTAATAACTTTTTTTTTTCTGTTTAACATATCACCATAGATCTGTAAAATTCTGAATCATTACAGAAGTTGGCTGAGTATCCAGTAAGAATGATTTCTGCAATGCAGAACATAATGGAAATTCTTAAACAAAATGCATAAATATGTGGGAGACCCATATTGATCTGTTTTTTCTTAGAATTATGTTTAGTGAAGTTTTTAGTCACTTTTATTCAATAAATACTATTTTTTTTTACATAGTTCTTTTAGCTAATCTACCTCTGCATACTGTTAGGGTTTATTTTGGTTAGATTTTTCTTTTAAAAAGTTCAGAGTTTACCTTGGTTAGGTGAAGTCATTTTGCTCCATGGTTTTCTTATGCTTACAGTCCTTACTGTAACCATGAGGTGTGTTCAGGAAGAAATGAAAGAGGACCTGTTTGCTTGGCACTTGGCCTCTGAAAAGCTTGTAAGCACTGACAGCTGGTGTTTTCAAAGTGAACACCTCTTTTTGTTAGGGTTTTGTGTGTCCTTGCCTGAGATTTAGCTTGGGTGGACTCTTGTCTGCCTCTGTGCTTTCCCTTTTATGTTCCCTGAAGCATGGCTTTGGTTGTGCATAGCAAATCGGGGCAGACACTGCAATCACCCACATTAAGCACCTTCTGCTTTGCTGGATGCTCTGCTGATACCCAGTCAAGACATTGTCTTTTGGAGACCTAATGGGTGGATAAAGAAATGAAAAGCCCTTGTAGTACATAGGGAAGAGGCACCATGAAGCTTCTAACCAACAGCTTTATGTTATTACCCGCTGAATGTATTGTTGGAATTCAATATGTTCTGTGCAAAAAGTTGACACTCCTCTAATAGTCTGATAATAAGCAGAATCTGAAGAGGTAGCTTATTCATACAGATAATTTTGTTGGTTTGAGTTTTGCCTAGCTTCAGAATTACTGAATTTGGTCATTTCCTCTTCCTCCTCTTCCATGCATAGTCTGTAATAGCATTGCCTGTGCTTATGCAAGAGCTTGAAGATACTGAATAGCTGTAGCCCCATTCTGCACAATTCAGAGTTGCACAAGACTGTAGGGTGAGCTCAGGACTCCAGTCCTGAAATGAGCTGTGCCCTGACATCTTGAAATGGCATGGATGATGCATAATTAATTTAATTTTTTTTTTCACTATTGGAGTGCTGGTCCTCATGAGTGAGTTCATTGTGGAGCATTGCTGCTGTCCTGTGATCCTGTGCACACAGAGCAGCTCTGGTGCTCCTCCAGAGGAAAAGTTCCACCTGAAGCAAGGCAGGGAGGCTTTAGGTGCCTTTCCTTCTGCCCCAGTTGCAGCCACTTACAATCCCCAATCTTTTACTTTTTTCTTTTTTTTTTTTTCTTTAAGTTTATGTAAAAAGCAGCAATGAAATTTTATTGAAGGCATTAGATTTCTCTGCATTGCTGCAGTAGAAAATAGCTACCAAGATTGGGCTGAGTAGCCAGGCCATGCTTTCCAATTGCAATACATGGCTTTTCATCATTTTAAAAAGCTAGATCGATGCAGTAAAATGTGTATTTTAATTTCATGAAGGGTGCAAGTCACAGTTTAAGAGCCACTAGTAAAATGCTTGGAAGGGTGGGGGCTGACACCCAAGGATGTCAAGATTACTGCAGTAAAACTGTGGACATGGAAAAAGTCAAAATAAAGGAAAACTTTCTCTTGGTGGACCTCTTTCAAGCAGGGATGTTTGATTCCTCCCTGGGGTGCTCATTATCTCTTGAGTGTGCTCATCTTTACATGGGTTTCTTTTTGACACTGGGGATGTACCTTGGGCTGTTTGCAGCTTCCTTTTGGTGCTCAGCCAGTGTGTGAAAGGTTGTATGTACCCTGTGCTGTACATATACAAAATTGTACAGACAATTTTGGCAGCCTCCTTTCCTCCTCCTGCTAATCTGATAGGAACCTGTGGCTGTGACAGACTCAGAAGGTGGTGAAGAGTGAGCTCCCAGCTGGGACCTATAATAACTGTTTTCGGAAGCAACCCAGCAGAAAGAAGAGAGATGGATTTTGTTTCGTTGTGTGTTTATTTCTGTGGGGAGGGGCAAGCAGTGAAAGCCTTTTTTAAAAATCTCATTATTTCCTCCTTTTATTTTTCCCCAGCATTTAGAAAAAGCACACAGAAATGAGAAAAAGATGGCTGGCTGCCCTCAGGGGTGTTGTGGTAATGTCCCTCTTTAGGCTGCTTCAGCTACAGAGCTTTGTTGGGGGGGATAATTGGTATTTTCAGTTGTGGTCACATCTACAGCAGTGAAGACCTATAGTATCTGTTCAGTCCCTATGCTTTCCCACTCAGCTTGCTCCTTGGAGAAGAGTCTTTTATGTGATAAGCAGCAATAATATCGATATGCAAATAATCTCCCCTCCTTTCCCTCTCCCCCTAAAAAAAAAAAAACAAAAACAAAAAAAGGGGAAAAAAATAACCACAACTAAAAAAAAACCAGCAGTAGCAATATGCCATCTGTATTTCTTTTAAAAGACAAGACAATGATCTTGAACATACACAGCAAAAAAGAGGAGGGTTTTGTTGCCCTCACTGTTTCCAAAGAGCGAGAGGATTGCTTGATTGGTTTGAGAACCTGGAGAATTGTGCTGCAATCCTGATTATCACACAAGTTTTTCAAGGCTCTCCAGTGCTTTCAGCATGAACGGAATTGGCATTTGCAAGAGAAAGAATCATTGTTTAAATAGCAATGTGAAATATCTTTCTTATCATTTTCTCTGCCTTCATGATTAAGGTGAATACATGAAGCTTGCACTCCTCATTTTGCAGTGCACTCTGAGCTTTATATGAAAAATGAACAGCTGAGGCATTCTTTCCTTTTCAGTTTTTGGTGATAGAAGAAGTGGCCTTAATTTTGTAATTCTGTGATTGTTTTTAGGTAAAAGAAAATTAATTTTACAGCAAGAAAATCAAACCTAATGGGAACCCATTAGAAAGTGCATAGGATGGCATTGTCACTATTTTGATTTAGTATTATATACCCTAACATCTGCATCTAGAGGAACAATAGAGCAAATCTTATGCAATGACATTGAACTGCAGCCAATTCTGTTTGCATTTACTGCCTCTAGCTGAATAGCAAAAAATAATTGCAGCCAATTCCTGAATTAATGTTCCTGTGCTTCTGTGGATCAGAAAATATGTGGGAAAATAAAATACAGTAAACTGTTCATCTACCACAGTTAATTCTAATAAATCCAGGAGCCAAGAAGCAAAGTCAAGTTAGGGCAGAAATTTTAATAAATATTTCTGTTCAGTAAATCAGATGATATATTCATATTAGATGTTGGTGATTAACTATGTACCATCATGCATGACAAGTAGTCATGATATTGGACAGAAGGTATTAAAATCCATTATTTTTATGTCTGTGGGGACAGATAACTTGTATCCCAGAGTTCTTGCAGAGCTGAGGAGTGGATTTCCACTAAGAATGAGTGCTGCTAAATTGTTCTGAATGAGATGCATACCCAGCTGAGAGGCAAGATGTGAGACTCCCCTCTCCCATTCTGAGGCTCTTGTCTCTCCAGCTCTGTGTGTTTGGAGGTCCATTGCTTGAGGTTCAGGATTTGGTGAACAGAAATCAGGTGGAAAAGTCCATACCTTGTAACTGCAACAGCATAGGAATTGTGTCTGAGTCTGGACTTTAATTGCAACTAACCTCAGTCTTACAAAACTCTTCATTCTCAGGGGATCTTTGGATCATCTCCTCTGGTGTGTGCTGGAGAATGATGCTGTTGTATTGAAAACTGGGAATATACTCATGCATTACTTTTTTTTTTTTTTTTTCCTGCCAGGTGGTGAATTGTTGGTATAACCTGAGTTTTTAAATCAGGAGAGCCCTATACTTCACTTTCTCTTCCTTGCTAACGCAGCAGAATTTTAATACATTTTATAGTGAAACTGTATGTTGAAAACCACTTTACACGATTACTAAAAGTAATTGTCTTTTGAACTGTGTGCTATGTGCATGACTACAGTAAGACAGGAGTCCTTCATTTGCATTTGTAATTCATGCTGCTGTAATCGCACCAGAATAAAATCTAAAGCTTTAAATGTCTGTCTCTTCCTGTCCCTTAAATCTTTGTGAACAAACATGACATTCTTACAGCATCAGTCAGTTAAATATTTTAAAGCTTGTGGTTAGATCAATATTTCACAGCCCCGTGTAGTGTACATAGGATGTCTCAGGTACTTAGTCTCTTTGAAAGCCAGCAATTAGAGTGATATGGACTTTAAAGGTGTGCTCAGAAAAATCATCTTCTAATCAGGTGTGCTGGCTGACAGTAGCTACGTTCTAGGTCAAAGCATTACTTAATGCTTAGTGGGCACACTGCAGCTGTTGAAACAATATGAATTTGGTTGGTGGAGACATGCCAAGTAAGACTTGCAGCTTCTTATTATGCTTTAGGAACCTTAGCTTTCAACAAGCCTCCTGCCCTGCAGTGGCTCAGATCATTGCATTGCTATGTCATGCTGAATAATTCGCAGCATTTAGCACTTAAATTGGCTCATTGCAGACAATCCAATTAGAATAAAGTCTATTATCATTTTGGAAGCTTGGGATGAAATAGTGTGTTAGTGCTGAGCGTGCTGCCTGTGCTTCCTCCCGCTTCCCCCTGGTCCTGCAGGTCTCATGTGCTGTGCTGCACTGGGGCCTGATGCTTCCAGAGGGAAGCTCCTGCTCAGCCCTGGGTGACAAGCTGTGTTTTCATCTGAAGATGTATGGAAAAACCACGGTCTCGAGAGAGACCTGAGGTGCTTCATCTTTTTGTCTGCTTGTAAGTAAAAGTTTCTAAGCATTTTTCTTTTTGTCATTGCAGGCAAATTAAAATAGCTGGTGCTGTGCTGTGAGCACTATGGCTGGTGAAATTTGGCGTGGCTCTGCTGGCTTGGGCTGTGCTGGGCTCTTTCCCATCCCAGGCTCAGGAAGCCACATGTTCTGCTGTGAATTTTGCTGTTGACCTTTTGCTCAGACTTTGAAAGTCAACAGGGTCCAGGTTTGAAAAAGATGCAGTAAGGCTTATAGGGGAATTCACAACTGTTAGAAACAGCACCGGAGCTACAGATGTACATGTCAAGTTTCAACTAGATGCATGTCTCTGCTGGGCCTTCAGCTTCTCACTGCTTTAGAACACGTTTTTTGGTTGTAGTGATTGGTGACAAACTGGGTATGAGCGGTTTTTAATCCTCCTCCGCCAGCTTCTATCCAGCCATGCGCATTCCTCTTTTGCCAGTTTTTGAGCTAGGCAATGAACTGATTTAGGAGCTGTCCCAGGTTAAAAATAACTTTTCTTCACCAAACTTCAGCAGATGTCATAGCTGACGCATTCAGATACTTTTCTTGTATTCGGTAGGAAAAGTGTAATAAGGAAGATGAAAAAAATGCATATGAGTAAGCACCTACATTGAAGTGTTGTGTATAAGCTAAAACACTGACAAGAGACCAATACATGAACATTACATTATATTATTAATATTGATTCCTAACACTTAGATACCTCTTTTGGCGCTCGGTATACTTCAGCAAGAAAAGATAAGTGCCAAATCCGTTTAGTTCTGTTGAGATTTGGATCTGCTTACATTTGGATTTCATGAAGTCAGGTGCTTGCATCCTGAGCAGCTGCTGTCCTGGGTTCAGTGCTGCTGTGCAGAGCAGGGACATGAAGAGTTTGTAACAAATGGAGAAGGGAGCACGTCAATGTGAGCAGCTTTCAAGCAAGGAGATCAGATTTTCATTTTGTATGTAGTTCATCTTGTTGAAAGGCTTTTCTTTACACACCTTGGATCTGACTGTGTATCTAAACATACATGCATATAATAACATTTTCTCAGCACTGAAAAATGTAGGCCAGGAGAGATTTTTGTCGTATATTTAGGTATTTGCCTTATTCCTTGGTGACATTAAAGAAATCCTCCACAGAATAATGATAAGCACATTAATCTTCCTATCCAAGAAGGTATTTTATACACAGGGTTTCGCATGCAATAGCTGTATTTTATCAAAACCACTTTGAGAACAAAATAGTTTTTCTCTTTAGAAAAAGCCCAAGTGTAAGTATGTATCATATGACATTTATACACTGTGACATACTGAAAAGTAGTAGTGTTTAATTATACTAATTGAAAAGATGTCATCTACATATCAGGATACCTTGGAATCTTGTAGTTTAGGCAGTCAAGATTTGTGGATAGGGATGGCTGTTTAATATAGACCAACTAATCTTGCTGCAGTTCTCATGCCCAGTTTCATGGTATGTGTGGTACCTAAGATGAAATGCTTTAACTTTTAAGGTTTAAACACCTGGGGTAGCTGAAACATGCCTTCTATTCTCTGCTGGTTCCTCAGTTGCAAAGAAACACTCCGTTACATGCCAAAGGTTTTTTTTGTTCATTGGAAAAAATTTAAAATACAATTACATCAGAGTCACAGTTTTTCTGTGCACTTGAGCCAATTGGAGCTTGTGCCACCCCTGGAAAGAGCAGTTCTGTGCCCCAGCCACTGCTGCTGCCTCTCCCTGGGCTCCAGTCGCTCATCTGACCCCCTTGTAGTCTCTTTAGGAAGAAGTCACCTTAGGAAAAAAAGAAAAGAATAGTTTTGGGCCCCTGTGGGATCATCTCTGGCTGCTTGCAGAGCAATGGAGAGGGTGGCAGGTACATAGGAGAGTAAAGTCCTTTTAGCAGCCGTCCCTGGGTAGGTTGGCTCAGCCATATGGTTGGGTACCATCCTTAGGTTACTGCTGCTTGTGCTGTCTTGGTATTTTGTCACTGCTTTAGAAACCCTGTGGCATTGAAAGAAAGCAGAGTTTTTATGGTGTAAATACCTGCTTTGTGTTTGGGTCTGAAAAATGCTTTAAGAGGAGTAGGTAGTAGGCATATGAGTCTTCTGCTGTGGTGGTCTTTAGTGGTTGCTTTTACTATAACTATTGGTGAGAACTGGAAGCACCAAATGTCTTCTGGGTATACATTGCTGTAAAATACAGGAGTGAAATTTTTGTTGATTAAAAAGCCTCTTTGTTTATTCAGTGGTGATTACCTTCAGAGCAGTGGTTGCATTTTGCTTTTAATTTGAACATTCTGTTCTCATAGAATAGCCAATTAAAGAAAATATACATAACGAACACTTACTTTTAACTGTCTTAAAAATAGAGGTTTAAAATTGGAAGTGTTATCTCATCTTTAACTACACAGCAGCATAAGCTATAATAATGTGGTAATAGCTGGAGTTGACACAGCAGGTAATGAATCTTCAGTTGGATATGAACTTTATTACTCAATATATGGTTTCAGCTTGAGTCTGTCTCTTGTTGTCACAAGAGTAGCATTTGCATAATTAAATAAATGATCCCAAAACTGTCTGTTCCTGTGTGTCTGTGAAATACAACACTTCTTTCCGTCAGTGCTCAAGTTCATACTCATGGATTATTGGAAAATACATCACAGAAAATTAACATCAAACTTTTGGTCTTTACAAAATATACAGTAAGCAGAGAACTTACTGAACCAACAGCCTGGGTTTTGTTTCTCATCTCACTTAATTGATCTTACCAGGGATTTTTTTATTGAAGAAAAAAATTGAAAAGGGTATTTTGAAGGCCTTTCAGTCTGGCTGCAATAAAAAAAAGCCATGCATCGGTAAGGGGGACTGAAAGAATTTGGTATTCTTGAAAGCTGGAGGGAGATAAGCTTGTGTTCCTAGTTTTTATTTACTTCCAGTATTTTGTGAAGCAGATTACAATAAGACTCATTGCAGTGCACTAACATCAAAAGGCATTTCAAGGGTGTAGCCTCCACTCTCTTCTTCTGTGTGTGTGGGTTTTATTTATGTATTTTTATCCCGTGTCTGTAGTTGCTAGGGGCTGCATTTTCTGTTTTTAATTGGCACTGCAGCCCATGCACTGGTGTTGATCCCTTTGCCATGCCTGGCAGAACCCTGGCTTGCCAGAGCTGTGCTCAAGAAGTGTTAACTCTTCAGCTTGGGATCTACACCTGTGATCATTTTAGTTCTGGAAATCACCTGTGCAGTCCTTTTGGGGCTTTGTTTTGGCGAAAGCAATGTCAGAAGCAAAAAAGAAAGATCATGTAATTTATTTTTCCAGTTTCTTTTTTTGTTGTAAGGGTGACTGTGTGCAGTTCCACCAACACATAATCTCAGGGTCTTCACCTTTAGCACACAGACCTCACTCACTTGGGAGGCCCTTGGGTGGGTCTCATGTAGCTGGTGGGAAAAGAGCTGTGCCCAGTACCTTTAATTGCTAATGAAGCTGGCAAAGCACAGGGCATGGTGACTAACAGAGAGGGTACATGACCCAGAACATCTTTAGAATATAATAGAAGACTTCACTACTTTGAGATGCTTTTAAGGCTGGGAAGGAGACCAGGATTAAATTTTGTACCTCACTTGGAGGTACAAAATTAATTAAATGAATTCATGCTGAATTTTATGAATGTGTTTTTCTAATGTCTATGCACAGCCACTCAGGGCATTGAAGACAGGAAAATAAATGGGCAGTGAAGGAAAGTCAGTGGTATTGATAGTCTCTTTCTGTCCTCCTCCAACATCCCCTAAAGCCCATGAGAGAAGTCTAGCAGGATATGTACTGGGGGCTTATGTCATTGGTGAATTGTTACACAGGTATTGGCACTTCTCAGGGAGAAAGAAAAAAAAAAAAAAAGGAAAAAGAAAAAAAAAAGAAAGAAGAAAAAAAAAAGAGAGTGAGAAAGAAGCACTGCTAAAATGCCATATATGTTTCTAAGCTATGTGTTTCTGTAAAGGTGTCAACTGCACCATGATATTTTCCAGACATAATAGAATGTCATAGTTCTACCAAAAATCTATGATTGATTGCCACTATAATGAAAGCCAGTGTACATTGATGTACACATTTTAAACTATTTTTGCCTTTATGCTTTTCTTGCTTAACCTGACATTTCTGATTACTGTATCTAGGTGCCTAAATATGTCAAATGTTTATAGTGCGTAAAGAGCTTCTTTTTTAAAATAGCACCAATCCTGTTTGAACCTGAAATTTCTTGAAGGTTTTTCTGCGGTGTTGGACATGATGTTCTGTTAAAAGTAAATAAATAAGAAAGTACTGCTGTGTGGCTTGTGAAAGGAGGACAAATGATTTATAGCAGTAGTCCAATCCTCTGTTTAATCCATTGACTTAATTCAGCTTGTTCCTCCTAAATTTATTTCCCAAGACATAAGCAAACATTTAGTTGAAAAGTGAATAGCTTATTCTATTTCCATATGTTTTTAATTGTCCAGTTCCTCTGAGAAAAGACCATTAACTGAAGCAAATTACAGTTTGGATGTGAATTTTTCAATGTGGATCTCTGCCCAAAAGGTGATAAATTAGATGCTAAACTGTCTTTGATAGTGACTTGAGAGATTAACAGAAAACTATTTTGAAAACAGAAGGAAAGATTTGTTAACCAGTCAGTGACTGTCAGGTTTGGGCATCATAAATTCCTTCAGTACTTGCCTTGTGTGAGGCAAATAACGATAAATAGGAAAATTTCAAGCAAAGTTAACCCTTTGCCATCCCCATAAATCTTGGAATTAAACTTGAGCAGCAGCAATGTTGAAACCAGAAACCTTTGTACAGTACACTCCTGTTCACTGTCTGCATTTTGGGTACCTTTTATTGGTGCAGGAGTACGTGGAGGGCTGGTGGGAATCTATAGAGAGTCTGTAATGCTGGCAGGGCTTCAGGTTACAAATAAGGCAATAACAAAATACAACTGAACAATTAAATCTCAAGTCCTCTGTGGCTTCGGTTCTCTCGTGTTTTGATTTTATGCATCAACACAAGTAATAGAGCAGTATGGTTTTCCTCCACCACTTTGAACAGCCCTCAAGTTAAATGAGAAGCATTTACAGTGTCTTGTGCAGCTGCTTTTGATACATTAAATGCACAGACATGCTGGCTGTGCTGACCTGAAAAAGGAGAAGATATGCATTCCTGTAATTTTAGCTGCTTTGTGGTCATTAGGAAAATGTCACTGTTTTTATGCTTACATCTGCTGTTTCGTGGTGACCTTTGGTGAATGCTTCTAGTAACTCTCAGCCTGTTAATATGTGCTGCAATATAAAGCAGTGCTGTACAAAAGTCTGACCCAGGAACCGTCCATCATCTTGTTGTTGGTGGAGAGTCTTGATGTAATCAATGTGGACTCTTAACTTCTACTTCTCGTAACCATGATTTACGAGAATCTTGCTTTAAAGATAGCTGTAGCTAGATCTTTCTTCCGGGATGAAACTAGGAAGAAATCCATTTTTGAAGGACATTTGTTCTCCTCTGTTAAACATTTTCCCCTTTAGAGAAAATGTCTTCTCCTTCAAGGGGTTTGGAGAGAGCTTGGGCACAAGATGAGAGTAGATAATCTTTGCAGCTGCCTTTTTCAGCAAACCTCTGGGGAGAGGGGGCTTGAAGCAAGCATCTGGGAAGCCAGAAGACAGGATATTTCTTCAGACAAGTTGAGAAATAATCAGGGGCTATGGGAGGTTTCTCAGGATGAGGATGAAAAGGAACAGATGGATTCTGAAGATTACCCAGCGGGATTTAGTGACCACGTCAACATGTAGGGTGTGTGGGGGGATATCCAGTTCTAAGAAGTGCTCAGATTGCTTATATTTAAGGCAGCCCTAAAACTTGTGACAAGGCTGGTGCTGGATGAGACTTGGGTGCTGCTGATAGTTGTTTTTTACTGTAACAGTCTCAAATGTGGAAGTAGTAAAGAGAGGGCAGCTGCTGGCAAGGAAATACTACCTCTTACTTTTAAGAAAAACACTGGACATGAAGTTACCATGGGGAGCTGGGCACTCATATGCATTGAATTAAAGAACTGTCGTGTTTCCATTGGGAGATCTTTGAGATTTAAGGCTTGCAGCTTTCTTCCAAGTCCCCTTTTTCTGGGCTTATGTTGTTAAAATCCCTCTCTGTATTACAGTGTTTTGGTCAGGTATGAGAGCTGCAGGTCTGGGGCAGTGCCTCTTTCAACAGACAGGTTAATTCAAGTCCAATGTCACCTTATCTTCCAAAATGAATGAAAGAGATCACAGTTTTCCAATACCTGAACAGGGCAAAATTTCAATACTTTTCTGTGTGAGGCAATTTTAGTAATGACATGATTTTGCTCTCTCTTAATTTTAAAAGAAACAGTTGAATTTGCTTCTGCAGCACAAGGATGATAAAAAGTACCAGCAAGCCAGATGATTTCTCGTCTCTGAAGAAGAGTTGAAACTGCTGAATTTTAAGATGGATATATATGGTTTTTAAATAAATGTAAGTTATAATATTGAGCCATACCTGTCAAGCATTGAACAGCAATGGCTTTGGATGTCAGCAAAGACATGAAGGACATGAGATGTATTTATCCCCTGCTCTCTTTCTGATGACCCTATTCAATATAGTTGTGGGATTCTAACATTTTTTCCTACCTATTTTTAAACATGGTTATTCTTTTGTTTCTTGTTGCCTGGCAAAGCCACTTGAATGAAGAAAATCTCTGCAGAAAAATGATTATAATTACGTGGAGGCAAGTGCCTACAGGTTGATGTTAAGAAATTACTTGAAATGCCTGCAAAGTAGTTTGAACTGATTGGCTGGATTGGTAAGTTACTCTAAAAGCGTAATGAAGAGCAAATGTAAATAAAATAGGAAACACTGTTTTTTTTCAAAAGGCAGGTAGCACCAATGTCCATTCAGCTCAAAACAGACTGCAAAAGGCTTGTAGCTCTTTGTATAAATCCTGCTCCCTTCAGCTTTGTGAAAGCTTTCAGTGGAGCTTTTGAATCTTAAACAGGCAAAGCAGTCGTATCAGATCTAGGCCTTTTTTTTTTTTTCCTCCTCCATAGGGCACATAGCAGTAACCAGATGTAGCAGCAGAGGCTGAGCAGACAGCTCTAATCCTTACTGCCTGTGTCACCACTGTTGATCCCTTTTATTATGTGCCTCATTTTTGTACTTTTCACAATTCTAACGACCCATCTCCTATGTCACTGAATGTCATTTTTAATCTGCAAGAGCCTCTGTTTGCATTTTCTTGCATGTATTTCCACTTCTGGCTTTGATGACAAAGTCACATAAGATACAACTCGTAAACCATGAGTTACAGCTTCTCTTGAGACTGGCTGGTTTTAGTGCTGAAAATGTTTATCAGGTTGGTTTTTATAGTGGCATCGGCCAAAATTTTGTGCAACTGTAAGGTAGGAACAATGAAATCCTCAGATTTGAGACTGAAATCTCAATTTGAAACTAAATACCCTTGCCTTGCAGGTCTCCCTTTGTAGCCAGATTTTTTAAATATTTCAGCAAATACCATTTTCTGCATAGTAATCAATCTGTGTTGAGTCTGTTTGGTTGTATGGCTGACAATTACATACAGGATTTACTTTTGTGGCACTAGTGGCTTTGAATGAGTGAGTGTTCCTGTTCCAGACTTCCTTACGTATTTATTAGCAGTTCCTAAACCCATTGCAATTACCAATTCAATGCAATCTTTCATCTTTACAAACTGCTGGTGCTACTGAGAAGCTTTCAGGCGATGCAATGAAAGAAAAAGGAATCCTTGATCTTAATTTTGAGGAAGAACAGAATCTTTGCAGCAAGTACTTAATGATAACCTGGAGGACACTAGCATTTCATCCTACTTGCTATCCCCTATTGGTTTCCTGTTTAAATTAAGATTAATTTTGACAGGTTGTCTATTAGAGTCTTCTGTTTCCTTCTCTGGATGGTTAAGTGTATATGAACTGCTTATCCATGTCCTTACAGTTACTGCTAGGTTCTTACATTGTAGATTGACTCGACTTTTATGGCAGATTTGGGAAGAACTGAATTTTACTGGAAATGTCACTATAGTTCTTATTTTCAATATTGAGAAGACATGAGCATCACTCCAGTGCACAGACTGTGAAAACTTGGATCTGCAATATTTGGGACAAACTAAAACTCTTGGCTTCAATTTTGTATTATGTTTTACTCATGTTTTTGTAATCAACATATAATTTTGACCTGAAACATTAATATACCTTGACTTGAAATTTCAAAATCAACTGATTCTACTTCTGGGGAAAGGAGTATTTTTATTCCACTTTTTATTCCGCTTTCTTCCACTCCAACCTTCTCTTGACTATTTCTGCTACTCAAGACATCTGCTGCATTCATCTCAAGTTGTAACCACTTATCTGAGATGGTCTCTGCAGTTTGGGGTCTGGCTGGCAAGACTGCATGTGGGACCAAGAGCTGTCAGGATGGAGGAGATCAACAAGAGGGGCTGGTTTGTTATATCAGGAGAAGGGTCCATATGCTGAAGCAGCCTTATCTTGGAATTACCTCTCTCTGTTGGCTTGTCAATTGGTATCTGCTGGCATTTGGGAGGCTGTGGCAGGCCCATCTATCACCTGTGCTTTTGCTCACTGGATTGATTGCAGAAACTGATAAACTTAATCTTGGGTGGGAAGTCTGTTTTCCCTGATGTTAGTCAATAAACCATATACATACTTGTACACAGGCCCACAGACCACATGAGATGAGGCATTAACAAAACCCTAAATAGATGGCTTGCCTTAATCTTAAGGAGCACTTTTTATGTACATGGGGAATGTGGCCACAGAACTCTTTCAATGTAGTCATCTTCTGTGCTTTTTTTCTGTGAAGCCCATACCACGTCTCAGATCTGGGATGGTAGAGCCAGAGGTACATTTGGGTACATAGCCCAAAAATACATTGACTCAAAGTATGCCTCTGTCCTGCTTTGCTGTTTCCCCCTTTGTTTCCCCACTTGTGTGGAAGATTTGTTGACCTCTCCCATGGGTGGGTGTCAGCTTCATCAGATTTCTTGCTGCAGCCCAGGAGCCAGGGTGCTGCTGGTTGAGGTGAGGAAGAGACTCGCCTGTGGTCACATCTGCCTGTCTGGCATCCAGCCCATGCAGCAAGGCTGCAGAGGTTTCCCACTTCTTGTCTTGTTGGAGAAACCTTGGTTCTATTGAACTCCTGCCTCTCAGAAACTATGGCAGTGGAGAAGGAGTTGATATTTTTTTGTTGTTGGTTTGGTTTGGTTTGGTTTGGTTTGGTTTGGTTTTTGTTGGGAGAGACAGAATAGGTGTATCTGACAGGGAGCAGGTACAAGTTACCATAATATCTTAGGATATTGAGGAATTATCTTAATGTCTACGTTGTCTTAATGTATAAGCTGTCTACCATGTTGCATGACTTTTCTTCAGAAGCCTTTCCTTTTGCTAGCTGCTTTGTAAATGCATAAAACAGGGATGTTTGCAAACCAAGTGCTTGCAGTTTGCGTGGATCCATATCACACATTAAGCATTCGCCAGGACCACTGACACATGGCTCTCCAAGCAGCCAGCTGGCCACTGCCATATATAAAGGTTTTGGCAAAATTTTTGAAACAGATTTCACTCGGGAGGAAAAGATGGGCTGGCTTGAATGTATTTGATGAAAAAGGTGGAGTCACAGAAACAAAACTCAGCATTAATGTCCCCATCTCTCCCACCTCTTGAGCACTTTCTAGAAGGCGATACAGTCATTTCAGTAAGTCCTGTAAGCATAAAAATATATCCATGCTCAAGCTTGGGGTGTATTTCTTTGTAGCATTAAGGCTATGAGGTTTTTCAAAGGTCTGAACCTTAATACCACGATTCTCTGTGCATGAATCCTTTTTTTCTTATAAGAGCATGAAAGTAAGTTCATCGAGGGGGAAAAAAACCCAAAAAACCAAAACCAGCCAAACAAAAAAAATAGCTCTAAATGTGCCTGCTAGTGTGAGGTTTTGTGGATGTTTTGAACCCCTGATGTGTGAAGTGCTACCCCGATATATTGGACCATGTGCCTTTCTTCTGCTATGAAGCTGCCTGTGGTGGAGGCAGCCATTGCTGATACCAGTGCATAGCAGTGTTGGTGGCATGAGCAGCTCTCACCTGGGGAATAGTAAGCTAAAAATAGATACTGCTTGTGTCCGGGTGGGGATTACTTTCCTCTTTCCTGCCAACATGTGCAAACACAAGCTGCATTGTTATCAGGTAACCTTTTTTTCTTTAGCCCATGGAGGGAGAATTCATCTCAGAAGCTTCTCAGGGAGAATCCCATGTGGCATTTATGTTGTGAAAAAGGGCCTTATCTCCCATCTTCAAAGCCCAGTTTGACAGTATTGTGCCACTTACATGAGAATGAAAAATGTAAGCACTCATATTGAGTGAAATGATCATTGCTGGAGAATAAGCAGGAAGATAAAACTGGAAAACTCAGATGATAATGCAGCTCCCAGATGAACAGCAAACACTGAATGTCACCTCCTTGGCTCCTCTCTGGGCAGATGTGCTTAGGGGTGAAGTGGGAAGGTAGAAGCAGGACTGTGTGTGTTTTACTTCACCCTGTGTGAAGGGTGAAGAAGAATCCCCTTAGGGTCACAGGTTTGTTTCTCCCAGGCATCTGCATCCTCCTCCATTCTTGGTGGGGCATCTTCCCCACCAAAAGAAACCTCATCCCATCAGACCTCTGGAATTATCCATCATCTTCTGTGTGCTAGTGTCACATTTCCAAGTGGTCTTTGCCAGGTATAAAAGGGATTTTTTTACTGCCACAGTCTTCTGGATTTCTTCCTAGTTGTTTACCAGCTGTGGAAGCTGTAATTGCTCTTTCTGTGCTTCAGATTTTTTTCAATGTTTTGCCTTTAGAGAGGAGGTCAACACGACTGTACTAGGAGCAGCACTGCTCCTGCAGCCTCTCACTGTGTTTGGAATCTAAAATAGGAGCCTTCAGCCAGGCTGGAGACCTTGGCTGAGAGCTGGTGAGAAGTTTAGCTGTGCTCTGCTGAGCTGGCTGTGATGGCAAACTGCCATGTGAAGTACCTGGGCTTAAAATGTGAAGGAAATTTATTTGGTTTCAGTTAATCTGCAAAAATACCTTAGGAGCTTACATGAGAGTCTGAATCTGTTGTTAAAGGTTTCCACATGATGAGACGCTTGATGCAATATAATGTCAGAAACCTTTCCCATTACTGGGGAATTCAGATGCCTCTCTGAAACTGGAAGGGCAGGAGACATGTACCAGGTTTCTATCATTAGAGAGACAAATGTCCAGAAACTGGGAGGAAGGAGAAATGGAGCCATCTTCTTTAACGGTACCCAGATGTCAGATGAGCCCTGCTGGGTCCTCTGAATATTTTTGAGAATTCAGAATCCTGATGGGGATGTAATAGGGTTTAGGATTGCTTAAGGACAGGAAGCTTTGCTGGGTGTGGGATCAGTTTTGTCTCGCTTCCACAACAGTTTTAATATTTTTCTCTAGTGATTATTTCCAAGGAAATGAGATTAAACTATTGGTAATGTTGCTGAGGAACAGAAAGACTTAGAGTGGGCCAGTATAACTTCTTTTAGGTTGTTTTTCATTGGAAACCATGATTTAAGTTTCACCAGGAAACCCACATACAGGGAATTTTACAGCTAGTGTTGATTTTGCATTTGTTAATTGCTGTAGATCTGGTATATCTGTTTGCTCCTTGATAACCTCATCTGCTATTGGGTTGCTGTAATATAAACACGTACATTTTTGGTGCTGGGATGGATGTTTTGGGATGAGGAGAAAAGGCTCTGGCTCTCACATAATTGGGAGGAGATGGCTGGGATTTGACTGATGGAAAGTAGGTGTGTAGAAGAGGAAAGGACCACATCAGCTCTAGCCTTAGTATGCAAAAAATGTGTGGTTTCCTACTCTGTTTCCCTCCATAATCCCTGACTTTAATGAATGTTTTCCCTAAGATTTTTTTTTTCTTTTTTTTAAACAGTAAGGCTGTTTAAAATAAATCCATTGTAATACAAGTAGCAAGTCTGTGCAAATTCTTCATGATGCCTGTGGTTTGGTTTTTGAATGACAGTCCCTAATCTTTTATCTTTCTGTGTCTTTAGACTAAATTTTTACAACTGGGATTATCCCTTCTCCGAGTAGTTGTGTCAGTAGTTCATTTCTTGAGACAGTGGCCAAGTAGAAAAATAAGGTAGAGGAGCTTGGAGAAATGAAATGTATTGGATTGATCCTAAAAGAATACCACTGTTTATTCATGCTGAAATGTAAAACAGACAAAAAAATTTTCAGCTGAACAAAATACTCCTTTGAAGCGTGTTCTAGACAAGTTTGAATCAGTTCAAACTGGCCTAAGTAAATTAACTCTGTATTTGAGCAAACCCCACAGTCTAAATTGGGTGCATCCATGGTAAATCTTGCTACCTTTGTCTTCTGCTGAGAATAAACATTGAAAATGGAAGAAAGAAGTTCCAAGTGATATGGGATATAGTGTGAGATGGAGGTATTCAGCAATCCTGTGTTTCTAACTTCAGGTCATGTGGAGGTGATTTTGGTAGCAGTGTGGAAATATTCTAGTTAAAGGGAACCATCTGTTCCCCTATTAGAAGGAGGGTTGCAAGAAATGCCTGAAATAAGGCATCAGTCACTGTCTGCCAGTGGCTTAACAGAGGCAGTGGAGGGTGATGAGAGCCAGGCATGGCCAACAAGCCCAGCAGAATTTGTTGGCATTTCTTCCACCTCTGAATGTCTGCTCACACTGAGGTCGGGGAATAACAGCACCATGTTTAGGAAAGGCTCATGTATGGGAGGAAATTGTTCTATTAATTGCCATTCAGGTTTTAAAAAACTTGTATCAGGAAACTGAGGGGTATTCAATAATCTTACACTATGCCCTGGAGAGATATCTCCAAGAACAGAAGTCAGGAATAATTAAATTTATGGATGAGGTTTTTTTTTTCTTTCTTGGTTATGCTACAAGCACAGTAAAAGTTTTATAGGCTTCATAAACCTGACTGGCACATACCTTTCTTCAAATCTGAAGGATCACTATATATTACAGTGCTGGGCAGTGATCAATAGCACAATAACACCGTTTATGAAAGGTTTGAGACCGAGAAGATGCACTAATTAGAAAGAACATTTCCCATCTTAAGTGTGAATTATGCTTCTGCAGCCTGAGTGCTCGTGAGAGGGAACTTTTTTCTGTTCAGCTCATGCTCTTGGATCATGTCAAACACTAGAATTGAAGACTGAGGTTAAGACCTCGGTGAAAGATGGTTAAAAACCTGGTTTTGAGGATGTTTTGAGCATTGTAGGATTGCACAGTGAGCCAGTGGATTGGGGTCAGGCCATGGTGAGTCCCCAGTTTAAATATTTGGCAAAGCACTTAAAAGCTGACCTTCCAAGAAATTCTGTCACTAGAGATACTTGAAGGTATGAACCTTCATCTTTGATCTTTCAACAGAGCTGTCCAGGTGGCTAGATCCAAGCTCTTAGTATATACAAATAGAGAAAATCCTTTTGAGAGGACTTGCACCTCTTGCGACCAATAGATATGTGGAATAACATTAGTTGAATTTCAGGGAATTTCTTCTAAAATGTCAAGTTATGTGCCAGGAATAATCCAGCCTCTGGGAGTGGCACACTGACGAGTGTAGTAGTCGAATTGTCAATACTGTCTTGTGCTGAAATGTTTATTTGAAACTCTGATAGAGGTTTCTTACCAGAACCATATTATTTAAGAATAAAATGCTATGAAAATTTTTTTTTCATAATTTTCAAGGTAAGGATTTGCCTTGTTGGTAGCAAACTATTTTGTAAAACATTTAAAAAACAAGATTTGGAAAACAGTAGCTAGTAGGTTGTTTCACCCTTATTCCATACCAGGAGGGACAGTTTCATAGACATCTTGTGGATGCTATTTTGTTTTGATTTGTTTTAGTTGAAATGCTACATTCTGGCTCTTTTTTTTTTCCTTGATGAAAAATATTAAACTGAATGATAAGAATAACACACAAGCTGCTCATTTCACAAAACTCTGTGGCTCAAAAGTATTTTTTAAAGTGAACTCATTTCTCTGAATAGATAATACCAATTTTCCTTTGCTATTCGAAAATGGCAAGGAAACAGATTTACTTTCAGCATATTATTTGTTGTTTTCTGGGCAGCAAACTGTTACTAGCATCATATTTTTTCTCCTTTAGATCTTGTGGTCTTATATGTATTGCACAGTCCTTAGAGAACAAAATGAGGAGGTGGTAGAAAGTTAGGTGGTACCTTACTACCTGCACTGATTTTCACTTTTCTTTTTTCTTTCTTTTTTTTTTTTTTTTTTTTTTTTTTTAATATTTGGGTTTTAAATTTTCATCTGTGTGTGGGAGAGAATTCCATGTATATACTATTCCCAGTTTTGTTCCTCATGGATTTCCCTGTTGAACTGTTCATCATCTTCTTTGCTGGTAAACTATTACTTGCAAAGCTATTCACTTAAATTAACAGTCCAACCCATTCTGTTGTTCATGGGAGATATTTTGCCAATTTTATGGCAGTTGAAGATAGTTTGTCTGCTAAAAGGGTAGATACAGTGTAAGTGGCTTTCAGTGTAGCTCCACTTTTTATCTGTTCCTAGCAGCACTGTTAATATGGGAAGCATGCAAGAAATTTATATGTGAATACTAACAGGCCGGGTGTATATCTAAGATTTAAACAATATTTGAAACATGTGCTAGAAAACAAAGTGAAAACAGCAGATTTGCTTGCATCCTTCACAGAGCTGTTAAGAAGATGCTTTGTCTTAAACTGAGAATTAAATGGGTTTGCTATCTTCTTAGCCCCATTTGGCTTATGTGATATACAGATGGGCATAGAAGTAAAATAGGCCTGTATAATTCATGCATACATGCACAGTAGATACACATGCACATAAAAATTTACAATGTGCATTAAACTTCTGATTGATTTAGGCTTCAGAGAGAAGCTCAAGATACGGATTTTTCACTGCTTCTCACAGTATTATTTCTCCTTTTGTGTGGAAGGAAACAGCCACTGTAAAAGCAGACTCCACTGGAATAATTAAAAGCAATTAGGTCAGTATGTTTATAAGTAGTCTAACAAAGTGTCTACTGAAAAATAATCAGTGAAATCACAGTACTCCTGCAGGGGAACCTGTAAAGAGAATGAATACTCAGGGGAGCACCAGTCAGCAAGATGTGCAGTCCTCCAGCACTTAAAAATCAGCTGACAAAGGGAGCTTTGAAAAGAAAATCAATTTAGGTGAAAAGAAGGCATGTATCAGAGTTTGATTAAACGATGCAAATATATCAAAAGGAAAACAAAGGTTTTCACAGAGCTCTTTTTAATTTGTGGTCATCATAAGGACAGCTGTGTGTGCTGGTGTCTGTGTTGTGGATGTTCTGCAGGACTGGACGGGCACAGATCTGTACCTGCTGTAATCTGTTCCCTAGGTTTGGGTTTCTGGGCCCTTGAGGACCCAGGGTTTTGTTTTTTCTTTTAATAAGGGTTCTATGAATGGTATCTAAGAAAAGAAAACTGATTATCACTGGTCTTAAATCCACAGTTACTGGGATCTGCAGCCTCTTGGGAGATGTTTTGCAATGTACAAATCAAAAAGGTTGAAAACCCTGGGTCTTATGGTATTTGCAGTGGTAGGAAAATAAGTAGCTGCAGGGTTAGGCACATAGCCCATGTAAGAGCTCCTGTGTATATTTACATCCTTTCTTCAGTACCTCATTAGTCTTCAAAAGTGAGGTTTTTTTAAACCTTGTTCTCATGAGTTTTGTGACCCCAGGAGTTTGTTATTGTAGCACGGAAATTATGCTCTTTTTTGTTTTATGAGAAGTAAATGTTAAATAAATTGAATTTTAATGTTTACTATAGTCCCAAAGGAAGATAAAACCATTAGCTAATGACCATAATGATGAACAGATTTTATTTCAATTTGGAATATTATTTTATCTACTATGCTATTAATGGTGATTCTGTTAAAAATCTCTATGAATATAAAGGAACAAGTGTGATTTATGCAAGCAATATGAAGTTGAAAGCAGTATAAGGAGTTTAGACTGAAATTTTTTATATGCAAGTTCGGATGCCCAATATAGCCAGAAAAACTTCCTACTTCGTAAAAACATAATAGCAAATTACTCTGCAGTTACCGATTTCTTTGGAATATTCTTCCCTTAAGTTTACCTGAGCAATAGAAAGGAATTAGTAATTATCACAGAATGATCTTCCAGAAATTTGATTCTTAGTTCTGCACATCAGAGGTTTTTTTGTTTGTTTTTTTTTTATTGGAGGTATTGCAAAATCTACATTAAAACTATTTTCATAGTATTTAACATATATAATATGGATTTCTTTATATCATCACAGAGGAAATCTCCAGTATTGCATTTGTCTTGAATATTTTTCAAGGTTTTTGAATGTTTAAAAGAAACAAAGTACCTGTGTTGTGTCAGTAACCAGAAGCTGCTCAGAGTTATTGTTCACTTGAGTTCCTGACTTCCAAAAACACTTCTATGTATTTCCATGAAGGGCAAAGCCCTGGCCACATCTTTGAGGTTATTCTATTTATGCTTGCTGAAGAAAGACAGGAGTGCTATAGGTCTGGGCTTGGTACTCTGCCATTTAGAAGCCCCTGCCCTGGTCCCTCAGATTTAGAACACCAAGAATGCTGCTGATCTCCTCTGTTCCTACCAAATGAGGATTTGCAAAGGATGTTCTGTGCAGCTAAAACCTCATTTAAATCTTTAGCTTGGTGCTTGGGGCTTTATGCAGTCTTAGTCACTGTTGTAGGTTTCCCCTGCACTGTTGAGGGAGTGAAAACAAGGAACCTGGGTTGTAGGAGCCTTTCAGGGTCCTGGTTAACATCTGGAGTTGCACATGGAAGGAAATTGCAAGCCCACAGAGGCTCTGGAGAACAGATGGAGCATGTTTCCCGTATTTAAAGGGGTATCATTATTTTGAAATGCGGTCAAATTAAATAAAAACTGGTCTGAAAGTCTTTTTTTGTTTCTAACCTTGGATGCCAGTCTTTGTTTTATAACTGTGATTTATGAGAGAATGAGGTGATACTTATATCACCAAATTTGGTTGTACTTCATCTTGGTGCTGCTTATCCCAGGCAGATACTGATGAAAGAAATTTTCCTTTTATTTTATTTTTTTTTTTTTTTTTAACATTGGTGAAGTTAGGAGCTGTTCTGGACAGGGATGGGATAGAGTTATGCTTTATGTCTGTGAAGGGACCTTGCAGCTTCTGATGAAGAGTCCAGCACACCTGAAAGGGATTGAGCCCATAGTGCTCACCCAAACCTCTGCAAGTCTGCAAGGGAAGGCAAACCTGTGCCTGCCCTGTTGAGTGCAGCCCACTGCCTGCACCAAAGCACTGAGTTATTCACTGCTTGAAAACAGGGTGCACCATGTGAATCTGTCCCTGTTAGCATGGGTATGATGGGCTCCTTTTCTTCATCCTGAACTTTGGTGCAACTGCTCCATGGCAGCATTGCAGGGTGAAGCCTGATTTGCTCCGTGCTTGCATGCAGGTTTGTGTATGAATTGGGAAGCTGCCTTTTAAGTGACCCTGTAAAGAATTACTGAGTGCTTGTAGGGGTTGATGATGTTGCAGTCACTGGTACCCTCTATACTGTCACCACAATATCCTACAAGATCAGCTCTCTAGCTGAGCTGTGTCAGATGAGCAGCCCCAAGAGCAGAGACTCTGCTTTTCTGCAAACTTTTTTACGTATAAAAAAAAGAAAACTCAGGACATTCAGCTTTCAGGACTCGTGTGTTACAATGGAATTAAAATATTGTCATACAGATTAGAATGGAGAAACACACAGCCTGATCTCTAATGCCTTCTCTTTATTGTGCACACTGAATAATAATTATTTTGTGGAGATGGTGCATGGTAAATATTAATTAACAAAACAGACAAACAGTGAGACCACAGTGGATGATTAACTATAGATGTATCAAAGTCTTTTTTCAGAATAAACTACAATTATATTCCTTGCAGTAATCAATACTTCATTTTTCCTTTCACATAAGTTATACAGTTGTCATGTTCAGGATCTGGCTAAATTTTGGTTTAATATCTAAGTGGTATATTTGTTCTATGCACAACAAACACATAATCTCTAAATATATATCTTTTTTGGTATAGTAATTACTGCTTCTCCGCCAATTATAAGAGCAATTAAACACCAACTAATGAGCAGATTTCTACATTATAGTTATTTTGCTTTATCTTAATAGCACTTATCTCATTAAATAGCTTTCTTCCATTGGAAAATAAATGTCTAAATTCATTATACATTTTATAGTTACTGGTCAGAAGAGCTTATCCTTTTATCTTTTAAGGAACTTTTAGTTTCTTTCTTTTCTCAGGTGCATCTGTTTCTGTTTATATTTTTTTACTCAGCTGGTTTCTCCAGCCAGCTGAGAATATCAACCTGATTCACCTGCAGGCCCAGGGCTTTCATCTGAAACAATGGCACTTAACTCTGGGTGAAGCAGAGATTCTGCTCTGAGAGCAGATGTTTGTAAACTGTAAATTTTATTCTTTGCCTTTTTATCTAAAAAAATTTAGAAAGCAGAGAGGTGGCTTTTTAGGAAGTAGTGCTTTTGGCAGCTATTTATTTATTTATTTATTTATTTATTTTTTCCCCAGCATGCCACTTTCTAATAATTTAAATCACTGTATTTTCAAACATCTGAAGCAGCAGCTGACAAGTTAGCAAGGAGCCCTGTATTGTGTGGTTCAGTGGGGAGCCGCTTGGAATGGAAATGGCCCAAAGGGGTAGAGCAGCACTGCCAGGTCTGGTAGTTTTATTGTTAGTCTCACAGTATTTGGTGTTTTTCTTAAAGCTGCAGCTGCAGGAGTCTTCTAATGAGAGGAAAATTCATCAGCTTCCATGTAAAAATGCAGCAGTGGTTATGGGAGAGGAAAGCCTGGCCCAAGGATTTCTTTCTGACTGAGGGGAAAAAAAAAATGCGCCATAGGAAAATACACCCAGAGCACTCTGGTCATATTTTTGTAATCAAATATCATAATTATTTAGAGACTAAAGTACTTGGTGGGACTGGGGAATACTGTAAACTGAGAGGCAAGCTCTCCAAAGAGGCCCCTTCCTCTTCCTGAGGCAGCACCGTCTGCAGCCCCTGTGCAAGAGCATGGTGGCTCTGCTTGCCTTGTGGGTTTTGGGTAAAAAGCCTCTGCACAGGGAGTTTTAACACAGGATGCTTTTTCTTTTTCTTTTTTCTTTTTTTTTTAAATTTTTTTGTTTAAGCAAACACACCTACTAAAATAGATGGATAAAAGTAATCATAAAGCTATATAGAACCATATTGCCACAGTTGTCATCAATGTTAAATCAAGGTATAGATACGAAAGAAATTACAGTAAATCCTGTGGTTATTTAATTTGCCTTTTTAAAATGCTCGACAGTTAAGAACTGAATTTGGAGAAATTTTATTAAACAAACTCTGACTGTGGTATGTTTGCTTTAGAACCTTGTTTAGCAAAGCACTTAAGTAAATGCATAATGTGAAGCCCATGAATAATATTTTATCTGTGCAATGAATAGAGTGCATAAGTGAGTGTTCAGTGTCCAAGATATGAGGAGCCCTTGAACTGGAACTATTCACACAATTAAAGTTAAACATTTGCTGAAAAGACATTGGATTATTCAGCTATTTAAAGTAAAGCATGTGCTTAAGTATTTTGCTGAATCAGAGCCTATAAAAAGAAATGTTCACAAAAACATGTGTATGCTGAAAATGGAAACTAATCCACAGCTAACTGATAGTGTGTCACAAACACAAGGAAACTAAAGCTGGGTACAAGATGGTTATTGGCCAAGTTAGTGCTCTGCATCTCACAGCAAAGCTCTGGACTGCGAGCTTGGCTCTGGAGTGTTTGTGCTGGCTGCCCTGGGTGAGTGGGACTGGAGTCTCTTTTAGAGTGATAAATTCACTGCTTAGTTTGCAAGTCATCATACCAGGAGCATTATACTACATAATGTGCATACTATAAAATGCAAGGCTTCTCTAAACCACTTAATCAAGGCATAAACTGGGGCCATGGGGTAAACTCTAGAGGCTGAGTGTGAGTAAAGAAGATCAATAAGATGTGTCTCAGTAACTATAAATTAATAAATTTCTATTACTGATTTACTAGCTTCTCTGTATTAGTGGAGTTATAAGTGGTTATATCCAGAATTTACTTCAGAGTAAGCCCTGCTTGCTTTTTTGCTGCTGTGAACAGCTGACAAGATCAGTGAGACAAGAATGTTTATTATGTGGGTAAAAGTCACCCAGCATCAGTCATTGACAAAATTGGTGCAGCCACTGTCACAAAATCTTACTCTTTGCATGAGCTTCTGTTCTTCACTCTGGTTTGTGTTTCTGAGAGTAGGCACAACCAAAGGAGAAATAGAAGTGCTACATGTGCTTCTAAGATACTAATTTTAAAAATGCCTACGAAAGATCCAAATAAATCCAGTTTTACCACAAATCTCCACCTCTTTTCTCACTAGATGGTATGAAACATATAGGTGTCATCCTGAAGCTAATAGCAGTCTGTGATTTGGGCACCTCTGGGGAGCGTGTGTATTAGCCCAGCTCTTAGTATGGATGATTCTGGTTTCTTTTGTTATTTCCTCTGGCATTTGATTCTCCTTGGTATTTGTCAATAAACTCCAGTGTGCTGGAATACTGCCAGGATCAGTTGCTCAAAAGTAATGGGACAGACCAAAACAAATCAAGGAAGATTGAAAAAGTAGAGTAATTTTAAGGTTCTTGTTTGCCTTCTGGCTCCTGGACCTTTCTTGTTTTGTTTTCAAATTTACCTCTGAAGCCACAGGGCATTTAAACTTTCTAGTTTAAAATCTGGACATAATTCATTCTTATGAGGCCAAGACTGCAGTCTTTCAAGTCCAACAACTACAGCTTTAAATTACCAAAGATATGCTCTATAATCAGGAAGGTTGCGCTTAGTTACTTATTTTGGTCCATGTTCCCCCAAAACTGCTGCTGCAATTACCTTATAATATTAATAATATTCTAATTCATTCCTATAGATTTGTATTGGCAAGAAATTCCAGTCATGGATTGAAATATAGTTTATATTTTAATCTGAACAAACCAAGAACAGAATGTCAGTCAGCTCCTCAAAAAGCCCTTGGCTTGAGAATAAGGTAATAGATAATGCAGGAATACAGACAAGTGCAAAGGGGCAGAACTGCTTACCATATAGACAGTGATCTCACCTCCATGGTGACCTTAACTGACATCCAGATTTCTTTAGGTGAAATTATTAAGGTTTGACCTAAAAAAAAAAGAATTTCTGTGAATATTTGCAAGTGATACTTAGTCTGTATCTGTTCATCTGTTTTCTCCCTCCATAGCCTTTTGGCTACTTCAAGTCCATTGGCAAGTTCCATCAGAGCCAAAAGAAATAAGGCTTCAGGAGGATGTGTATAATCTAGGAAGGGCAGGATTCTTTTACTCGTCTTTCATCCAAGGAACATCAGCTAAGATAGTAGAGGGGTCTGCTTAGATCTGTTTAAGTATTTTCACTGAATTTCTGGCCTGGTTGACTTCCTCAATGGATGATAGATCTGGGCACTGTTTAACCTTCTCCCAGAGGGAAAGTTGTCCAGCCCTAACTGCATTTGCTAATCAGGACTTTGCAAGTGTCTGTGTAAGGCCCTCAAAGAACATTCATCTCTGTGAAGAGAAAATGCCATCTCCTGAAGACCTCTTAGACCTCCTAGAATCTGCTACTGGGAGGCAAAGCCAGAAGGGGCTGCAATCCTGATGAGCTGGCACTGGGAGGAAGTTGCAGGTTGGAACTGAGAGAGCAATTCAATGAAGAAACAATCTTTGAAAAACAAACAAAAACCCAAACAGTGCCTTCTCAAGTCTTTATTTCTTCAATGCTGAATACCTTTTTGAATGAGGTGAAAACTGTTTTTAAGGCTGTGTAGAGAGGTAACTTTATGAAGTGTAATGACTCATGCTCGTGATGTGGGTATGTGTTATCCCACTGTTTCTTCTGGCATGAAAATCTGTTACATTTTACTGATACCTTAAGCGTGGAAAACCAAACAAAACCCTCCTTTGGAACACAGCAGGTGTCAACAGCCTTTTGGAGATTTAACAAGGTTTTCCTTGATGTAGTGAGCTATGTACAAACCTGAGTAACTCTCATGGATGCTGGTGGCTGCTAAGTGAGATAGTTCATTTTTGGTGAAAACTAGAAATAACAAAACTGATTTCTCTTCCAAGCATTAATATGTCCATCAAGCAAATGGAAATATTTTTAAAGGAAGATCTAGTTTGCAAATGTAGATTACAGGTCTGGAGTAGAGTTAGAGAATCTGTATAAACTATGCAGCCAAGGCAAAGACTGCTCTGTTGGAGGTGGAATATTGGGTTCTGCATAACAGGTGAACTGCAAATGATGGGTATGACAGGAGCTATATTTAAATAAGCCAAGCTGAAAGCCGTGCAAGAACACAGGAAAATGATATACACAAATCACAGTGAATGTATTTCTTTTACATCACAGATGTATTTCTTTTGTCACTAGCAAAAAATTACTGTGATAGAACATGAGGAACTGACTTCTGTGACTGAATAAGCTGAAACAACAGTTTGGGGTAGGGAAAAGTACATACCTTGTAGCACAAGAAGGGGAATGGAACAAGGATCTTATGGACAAAACGAAGCAAAAGAAAAGATTTGTTTTCCAAGACTTCAGAGGATTTTTCCTTTTGTGAAAGGAAGCAAAGTTCACAATTTCCACTACTTTATGTCAGCGCAGTCATGGAACTTCTGAGCAAAAATTTGTCACAAAAGGTCAAAGTTGGCATTAACAATACTGTGAATGGGTCTTTATCCTAGCCAAGTTCCTGCTTTTTTCAAGTATTTTATGTACATTTTGGAGTTTCAGATACTTTTGTTTTAAGGGAAGAACTGGGACTGTGTAGAGCAAGTGACTTTTTATGGGACTCTAGGTAGACAACACGAGCATGGCATGAAGAACATAAGCCTCTTGGTCTCTGGTAGCTGGCAAATTATTAAGGTAATTAAAGTGTTAATATAGAGAGTGTTTAGATCAGAGGAGCACTTTTCAAAGCCTCTGGTGTCTTTGTATTTCCATGGGAAAGTCCTCATGTTATCAATGTCAGTGCCAAGGGCTGTCACTTCAGGGAAAGACCACCTTTCATGTTTCATCTCACCAGTCTGCACTGGTGTCAGCCCAGTAGCTCTGCTCTCTCTCAGCACAGAGTAATTCACCATCCATTTGTACCATAACATTTCACCCCACAGATAGATAAGTACAGAAATAACTTCACTGCAGTTTTACCTCTTGATGTTACTGAGATCATTTGTGTATTTCAGGTCATGTTCATGCGTGGAGTCTGTTGGGTGGAGTGTGTAATAAATTGCGAACTACAGGCTTAAAAGCACTTCATGCTTTAAACTAGCAAATAAACTTTTTTTTTAAAAATTTATTTATTTATTTGATATAACATCTGAAATACGCTGTCCTGTACTTGCAGACACCAGTAATCTGAGTAATGCTGTACTGAAGTGAATCTCCTCTTTGTTTTTTTCCCCCTTTTTTCTTCTACACCATATGGATCTTCTGTCTGTCCTTGTTATGTCAGACTTTTACAAGGGCCACTCAGGTTGATCTCTGTGCTCATCCTTTCAGTGATCATCTTTACTGCTTGCCAGTTTTTCCTGCTGTAGGAACTTCTGCATATTGAGCAGAAGTGATAAAAATTATGCTGTTGAGTTTTTTTCTTGCCACTCAAGCAGCTCCTGCAGGTATGGGCAGTATGGTGTGTGTTGTTAGCATTGTATCAGAAAAACCCACATTTCTCTTAAGCAGTGCTTTATTATGAAGTTCATTTGACTGAAAATATTTTGCATGCTTAACTACCTGGTGGTGAGTTTTTCTATGCCAAGTAAGGTGTCAGGAGCTAGCAGAGCATAGTAAGTTAATTACTTGTGTGCACACAGTGAAGGAAAAGCAAACAGCAAGGCACCAGTGATACGAAGAATGAGACTTAATTTCAGTCACCAGAGATTGTGTTGTTAATGAATCCTCTCAATCAGCAGGGAATTGGTAAAGCAGATAAGACCAGGTATGGCTGTGTACCGATACGAAGATTAGTCCCTCAGCCACAGCATTGTTTTTAGTGAGGGTTTGCTAATATTAAATAGTTTTTCAAAAGCACCTGTGAAACAGAATAACAACCTGAATAATTATGGCTGTCTCAAAAAGACATGGTGATGATGATCTCCTAATGTGCTCTGCAGACACCATATAAATCCAATATCTTACAGATTTCACAGTTAAGTGATACACTCCAGATTCCATTTTATGGTATATGTCACTGTGGGCTGCCCAGCACTGCTGTGACTGAACAGCACAGGGAAGCTGTTCAAATCTGGCTGCTGCCTTCCTTGCATCAGACTGAGAGGGTTGAGGAGGGTTATGTGAAAGCACCTGCCCTGCTCCCAAACATCCTTGGTGGCAGTCTGTGAGGATGCTCCCATCAGAGGAAGTGGGCAGCTGAAGGGACAAATGATCCTCCTAACCTTGTCCTGGGGGAGATTCATCCCAGTGACAAGTTGTGGCCCAAAGCTTTGCAAGCTCTGGTCTGGGGTGATGGTGCCGAAAGTGACGGTTCCTGAACAAAATGCTCATGGGATGCTGGAGGAAGACACATTTATTGCAGCTATTTTTGTGTAACTTCATGTTTGAATGTGTGGAACTGGTAGTGCGAGAGTCAATCTCCTGCAACACTTGCCCTGACTCCAATCTATCACAGCAGTCTCTTTGCTGCCAGCTCCCTGCAGCAGCTGCTTTTCCCCCATAGCAGCTGCTCAGCCCTTTGTGAGCAGGTTACCCACCCCAGGGCAGTGCCAGCGAGAGCAAAGAGCCTCTGCCTGTCCAGACTGACAGAATTTGTGGGGACAGACCACAGCAGGGAAGGGGAGGGCTGGTAGTGCTGCTCTCCCCCAGTCCTAAAGTGCTCCTGCCTCAGACTCGGGCAGCAAGGGTGCAATGGAGTAAAATCCACCTTAGGAATACCTGGTCCTTTTCATGACTGCTCTGTTGGGTTAGGTGGTGGTAGTGTTACTTGGGTTAGTGGTTTTTTTTTGGTGGATTTTTGTTTGTTTGTTTGTTTTAAAACTTTCGTAATTGGAAAACTAAAGCTGGTATTGAATAGTTTAAGCCATTTACTGTAAAATACTGGAAATGGCAGATACAGAATGAAAATGAGAAAAAATGATTGTACATGTTCTGTCTCAGCTACAGAAGCAGTGCTATTTGCTAGAGTACCTCAGGATGGATGCTATGGCTGCTTATTGTCTTCCTGTTTATTCCTACTCCTGATGCTTCTAAATTAATGGTAGAAACATAGACTGAATGTTAATGGAAGTTGAGGCCAGGGTTCATGATGTGTCGTTAAGTAAAAGCTGGCTATCTCCCAGAAACTCTCCCAGGAGCTGTTTTACTGGTGCATATTAGTGAAAGGGGCAGCTGGGTTGAGAAGGCTGCTGTAACAGGGATGCCATTAAGAACTTAGTTGGGCAAAAGTTGATTTTCACCTAAAAAGGAAGTATCATAGGAAAGCCAGCATTTGTCAAAATATAATAAGTGATTTTGGGAACCACAGTGTTATCAGTGGTATAATTAAACAACAAGGTATTGGTGGTGATCTTTTGGTCAGGTTAGGATCAACAAGGGGTACTAGAAAACTGACGGTGATGTATTTCAGCATCAGGTAACTTTATCTTCTTGATTTATTATTTTTTCGAACTCAGAACATGCTGCTCAGAATATTCTGCTCTGAACACTTCGGCTTTCTATAAATGTTAAAGCTGAGGCAAAGCAACAAGTGAAAATCATTTTTGTAGCAGGTTTCTTTTGAGATCATGACTACTTTCACTCCACCGATGCCTTTGTACAGGCTTTATTGATACCAGCCCTCCCTCCCTTTATTCTCTTTCTATATTACTCTGTGCTCTCTGTGGGTGTTTTATTAACCTGCATCCTGCAAAAATTCAATAAAAATATACAATTTTTGCTTCCTTTCCTCCTCCTTTTTTTTTTTTTTTTTCATGCTGGATTTCAGAGAAAGTACTCTGGGGAAGGCTCCTTTGGTTAGTTACAAGGAACAGATGGGAATCAAGAAAAGGTACTTTGTGTTCCCGTACCCACCTAAATTGGAGGTAATTAAGTTACAGTGAGGCATCGTTTACATTAGCAGTTTCTTTGGTGAGATCAAGGCTACTAAGGGTACACACGAAAAGTAGTAGGATTGAAGCCTGTGGTACTTTGAGAAATAGCTGTGTTTTTTGCGAATACAGTTTTGAGAAAAAACTGTGCTTTTCCTAAGTGCATTTGCAGGCAGTCTGGCACTGAGGTCCATAGTGGGACAGTTGAGTCTTGCACGGTTACTCTGCTTTTCATCCCTGTCACTCTCCTCAAGTTTTGAGCTGTCCTTGCAGACGCTTCTCCCCTTATAAAGGAAGGGAGTGAAATGGAGCGTGTTGCTCCTGATGGTAGCAAGGAGACAGAGAAGCAAGATGGGAATTTGAGATTTCCTGACTTAAATGTCATGGCTTATTACTGTCTCTGTCTCTGAGCTGCTGGGCAGGTTCAGCAGCACACGAGCTTTGATGCTTCAGCAGGGTCTCCGTCAAGACAAGATCTCTGATTTAAGGACAAAAACGCCCCTATAAAAGGGCTCCTTAGCCCACCATGCCTGTTCTGGCAGAGTTTCCACTTGCTTCACTCCTCCTGCAGCCTGAGCTCTCTACTACAGTTTCAGCTCAGGAGCCTCTCCCAGGGATGGGTTCTGCAGGGACTGTCACCTGGGGACTGGTGATCAGGTCACAGGCAGAAAGCAGCAAGCTCTCTGCTTGGCCCTCTCCCTTCTGCTTGCTCTGGGTGTTGACAAGGGATATTATAATTTAACATCAAGCTAAAATCAGATCTTCTTCCTTCCTCTTCCTTCAACAAAGTCTTATTGAAGCCCCCAGGCCTCCTTCTGTGTCTAACAATGTTTGGGTGGGATAGGTTCCTGCCCAGTTTCTTTTCTCTTGTTTCCTCTTGTATTTTCTCAGAGGTTTTTTCCTTCTATGCTTTCTCCTTGGGGCAGCCCAGATGGAACCATAGGTGACATCAGTGTTATATGGGCATGTGCTCCTCCTTCATCTGTTTAATTCCATAAAACATCAGTCTCATTCATTTTATTTTGGCTCTTTGGAAGAACTGGCATTTCTTTCCTCCTCTTTCCCATGGGAAGGTTGATCACTTTCCTGGTGTGATAATTGGATTATCCAGCTAGGGGAGATGGCTTTGGAGAAGAGAACATGAAGCAAGGTTGTCATAGAACAAGGAAGGTTAGCCTGGGAGGGCTGCATGGTTTTAAATTTGAGGTGCCTCGTGTTGGGTTGTTTGCAGCTCTGCCTCACCTTGGTTGGTTGTAAGTTGTTTGAGGCAGGAGCTGTTCGCTGCTGTGTACATGGATCCCCTCTTCTGCTGTAGTTGAGTACTACAGCAATATATAGATTTCTGCTGCCAAGGTCCATCGTTTTGCAGCTATTAAGCTGTAAAGGCAAAAAAGGGTAGTGAGAGAGACCCTTCTGCAGAGAAAGTTGCCTCAGACATGACCTGTCCAAGGCACCCGTGCCCTGTGTGAGGCACCCATTACTGAAATGTATGGCTTCCTCCCAGCAATGCAAAGTGCTGTCATTGACCTACTGCATTGATTCATAATACATCTTCATTCAGTAATTTCCATTAGGATTTATACCTTTTAAAATCATATTTAGGAAAAAATCTATTTTTATGTCTGTCCTTACCCTTCATGAAGCTTTACTCGGCTAGTAAGGAATAGAACAAAGTTAATTTACAGTGTCTTCATATAAATTAATCTCCTGTTTTCTCCTTATATTGTAAGTTATCACCTCGTTTATTATATGCAGCTCAGGGTGAGCAGTTTTAAAAAGGCCTTAGACAGTTATGAAATGAATGACATGAGATGTCAGATACATTTATTAAAAATGCAGAAAATTATAAAAGAAGAGGATGTAGATGTATATTGTCTCAGTCACTTGCCACCAGCAGACACCTTCTATACCACAATTTATTGTCCCATTAGTAAGTTCTGCATAATAATTTCATTGATATTCTTGTGTTCTGTGCTAAATATAAATATTTTTGAAATATCAGAGTTACAAAACTTAAAAGCTCATTAATTGTCTATCAAGAGTTTGTTTGAGACACCCCTTAAAAAGCCCCAAGCTATTTTGCCAGCATGACTAAACTTAGTACCACTTAGTACTTTTGTGTGGTGGTAAATTATTCAGCTCACAAATGCTAAAACTTGAAATGTTTATGGAAAAAGCTTGTTTTAGTAATTACACTTCCAGCACTTTATTGTGAGCTTCCTGCAATGTTTGTCTTAAGGTCCTGGTGTTTCCTGATGTTGGATATTTATCATGCATTTGTGTGTCTGATAGGTACAGTAGGAGCTTCATACAAGATTCATGGCAGCTTCATACTTTTTTGAGAAACAAAATTAGGATCCCGAAAGGATGTATAAGTGTGTGTGGGATATATATGTATATGTTTATAAAACTGTGTTTGTGTCTGTAATACAGATGTTCACATATATATACTAAGGAATACAAAGGTATTGAAAACTCCTACAATACAAATGTTGCTAAATATAACTGAAGGTTTAATTAAAGAATCCAGCAAAAAACATAGCATCTGTGGATGTGAAAATTTAAGCAGATCATGTATCTCTCTCCATCTTCAGGTTGAAAAGCTGCAGAATGGTAGGATAGTTTATATTTAAGAGTATGCTTTAGGAGCTTTTCTTTCTTTCTGTGCATCTGCCAGTGAGACAGTATCACTGACAAAATCAGTTTTGAAGATCAGCTTTGCTTTTACAGCCCCATGGCTGGGCATTTCTTTAGGTGTGGTGGCATTAGTGCAGAAGGGCAATCATCTGTGCTTCTGGTGGTGCTGCTAGTAGTTGCTCAAAGGTTATCTAAATCCAAACCCTTTTTGTTCCATCTTCCTGTGTTTGTTTCAACAACTGCCAGTGAAGAAATCCCTTATCAGAGATTGTTCATGGGGAAAAATTCTTTCATCTTATTCCAGTTCTCAAAAAAACTGGGTTTGGCTCTTTATGACTCTCACATGTCTTGCCCACTCTTTTGTGCTCTGAGCTTGCAGGTTGGATGATGCTTAGTCCTGTATGGGACTCAGGAAGCTCTTCAGGATCTTCCTTTTGGTATTCAGTCTGATTTCTCAAGCAGTAATTGGAATTTCCTGCAAGTACGAATGTCTCATGTTAAACAGAGTGATGAGAGAGAATATTAAAATGAAAAGCCCTTTTCCCTTAGGGCAGGAAATCCTAAAATCTTTGTTCAAAACCACACTGTGAACTCTGATTGTGGTATGCCATCACTTCAGAGCAAGACAGTATAATTTCAGAAACTTTCCCCCTATTGTAATAATGCAATGACTTGATTGCTTTCTCTGCAATGGGAAGGCCCCTGAAAGATGTCAGTGATTTATTATTTTTTTTTTATTGAGATCTTCAGGGAGTTTATACCTTTACCTCTGCGGACTTATGGTAAATAACTCAGCAAGAAATATGTCACTCAGACCATTCCTTTCAGCCTTGTATCTAAATCCACTCTTCAGGCTTCATCCTATGGTGTTTACATTTCTTCTTCCTAGGAGGGAACAGGAGGTGAGAGAGTGAAGGGAGGCTGATATCTCAACTAGTCTGGATCTGCAATATGTGCCTTGCCTCCCATCATAACTCGTGACATAAGCATCTTCCCAGGTGCCTTCCTGGACTTACTGATGTAGTTGCTTTTAATTGGCAAAAAGTGATAGTGAAATCTTGGTTTATAGCATCAAGTGACAGTTTCACAATTTTTTTTTCTGTCTCAGATAATAGAAACTCCAGATTGAGATTTGTAATGGATCTTAAGAGGGATTCAGTCCCACAGTGAATTTCACTGATATTTGTTTTAAATTATTTTTCTTTCTGCTTAGAAATGTAGTCTGCTGTTGAAGTTCATTGGTTTGTAGATGAGCAAAGACACCAGTGTGAAAAAAGGTACTGGTTTTGTCTACTGGTGGTGACATTTCTCTTCAGTGTTTCTTGAGATTTGGCTTATGGTGGAACAGTTCAAGTATGACAGCAACTGAGAGGCAGAGATTCACATCTTTGCTCTTGCTCAGCTAAATGCTGAGATGGTTGGGCAGGTCATAACTGCCAGTAAGTGCAAAGGAAAGCTACCTATTTATCCAGAGCCTGTAAAACTCACAGAGGTTCTTACCTACTGTGGTGCTTTAAGTTAGGCAACCAATTTAATGCTGTGCAAGAAGAGGTTGGGAGGTTTTTGTGTGAAGAGATGTTTTTTCATTCCATCCACTCTTAAAAACTTGCTGGAATGTGCCATAAAAGCCTGGAATTTTCCCTTTTATACCCACTTGCACTGAATGGTACAAGACAAACATCTAAAATAGCAAGACACTTAGAAATTCTGTGTCAGAAGCTGTCCCCATTGACTTTCAGGTGAGATTCCTGTGAAAATGTTAAAACAAGCAAAATTTAAGAGATTGTCTTGATATTTCTACCTTTCCCAACTTGTAAATAAATAATCAAAATCCCTTCTTAAGTTACTGATATCTGTTAAACTGTATCTGGATCTTGTGTAAAGGCTTGTGTGTGCTACCCACCACTCTGTATCAGAGTAGCTGATCTATTAATTCAAAAATTATTTTAAGTCAAGAAAATACCAGTCATTTAAAAAAAGATACTTCCTAAAAAAAAACTTGTGGAAGAAAAACAAATATGCTTGCTTTTTTTTTGAAGTGTACATTTTTATGCAAGCTTTAATTAGATTTTGACAGAATACATTATTTTAACAGTTTTTCATTAATGAAGACTCTTCATTGTTCAGGTTGTACAGTAAAAAGAAAAAATCATAATCCTGGATTCCATTTAAAGAGCAGACTGTGTATTTAAACACTGCCAAAGTTGTTGCAGTCATTAACAGCAAGATTTTGCATGAGAAAAATGCAGAAACTGTATAGGAAGCATCAAATCATTTCAGCCCAGGATGGGTGCTAACATCCCTGGTGTTGCTGGGGTTCCTCATGCCAGCTTTGCTTTCACATCTTGGAAACCAGCAGCCCTTTTCTCTCTGATTTTAGGGAAGGTGATGTCACATCTCCCTCTGATTTTAGGGGAGGTGAGGTAACATCTCCCTTTTACTGCAATCCAAGAGGAGCTTGCAGGGCTCCAGCCCCAGGAGATGGATGATGTGGGACAGGGTTCAGAGGAGCTGGAGCTCCTGTGCACCAACCCTGGCTGGGGGATAGAAGCAGCTCCGTGTACTGGGTTCTGGGCAAGAAAACATTAATTCCCAAGGCCAAATTCCCCTTCCTCACGGCTCTCCTTGGAGAAAGGGAGTGGTGAAGCTGACTGATGCTTAGGTTGCCCCACGATCTCAGTGGAAATGCGTATTATTTATTAACACAGTTAAGGGCTTTAACTTGCTTGGGTTTTTGAAAACTGAATTATTTGTCAGCCTTTAAAAGGCCAATTCAAATTCATTCCAAATTTTATTTGATTAAAGCCATGAAGCTTACTGTTAGAGAAATCAAATACAAATAGCTGCAAGTTACTCTGTTTCAGATGGGTGAATGTCACACATAGAATGAAGGGTTGTTTTTTTTTTTTCTTACTGGGTTTAAGTGAAACAGAGTCTTTATTTAGTGTCATGTTTTTATTTAAAAGCATTTATTTAAAGTTCTAAAAAACAAAGAATTCAATAAAGCAAGACAGGTGCAACTGCAAATGATTAATGATATAATTCTCAGTACTTTATAAAGTGTCTAACGCTGAAGAGATTTATACAGTGCAGAATGGCAATTGTGCTTTGATGGAAGGAATAGGTAATCAATACCTGCAAGCTTAGAAAAAGTGTTCTATTTCCTCCTCTAATGATATAGGGTTTTTTGCAAGGCAAGACTGTCTGGAGCATGAGACACTTGGAAGAAGAATTAATTTGAAATCTGTAGTGGAAGATCAGTTTCAATTAAAACTTCACTTGAATGTCCATGAAAAAAAGCAGGCAGTTAGGCTTAAACCATCTGATGGATACCCGTGAATAAATGAATCCCACTGTGCTATTCTTGGTTATATATTACAAGTTGTTGAGCTTATTTTTTCTAGTGTGGGGGATATAATTTATTTACTTTGGTCTTAAATTAAAAAAATTTATTCTTATCCCCTTGCTTCACTTTGCCTTTTTACACAAATTGTTAAAGCTGGGATGGTCCCAATCCTGTGCTTCTGGCAATGGAGATGTTGAGGTCATGGCCTCTATTTCTGTCTAGAGTTGCTGCCATAAGAGTGTAGGTCACATCGCATGTAATAATTTACATATCAAAAACTTCTGAAAGAAATTAATGGAAAACCTAACCGTTTATAAAATCCTGTGCTGATTTTAACTAGCAGGTCTTGAACCTCAAAATAGGAGCTTACCCTTATGACTGTAATTTGGCGTTTCAGGACTTGGAGTCACAGGACCAGCACTCAGTTTGAGTATTGAATTGCTGAACGAGTTTCATTGGATTGGATTTTTCTTAAATAATTCAGCAGCAATACAGAAGCATTTTATGCATGAAAACTAATACTGTCACATCAAGAGAGCAGATACTGCTAGGTTGTGGGGTTTTTTTGGTAAATGATAGAATTAGAAACAAGTGAAGTCAACGTATTTATAGACAGAGCTGTATTGCTTTTACATTAATCCAAATAAGTTAAATTATTTCTTTTAAATGACCTAATGTTTTTTAAAAATTGTGCAAGGCTTTTAAATGTCCGTGAAAAACTTCATTTTAGTGAGAGCCAGTTCAGAAACTCAAGTGATGTGATGTTTTAATTTAACATGGTGATTTGTTTGTTTATTTATCCTTATGGCTTATTTTACTCATTTTGACAAGAGAGTTTGCACTGCAAGTTGGTTGAGAGCTTGCTATACTTTTTTATATTAAAAAAAAATGTCTTTGTAACAAGAGGCATGGAAGAAGCCCTACATTTCCTCTTAAAATAAATCCACCTACTCAGAAAAAAAAATCTCCCCATTGACTTGAAGGGTCACCAAAATACTTAAAAAAGAAAAACTTGAGTGCACAGTCCCTTTTGAATGCACAGCTGAAACTGTTGTGATAGCCTCTGTGAGCAGAGTGCTTTTGAAAAGCTCACCCCATGTTTATAACAAAGCCAAAAAAATGTGAGCTGGCAGGTTTGATGATTATGTGTAGTACTAAACATTGCAAATTCCAAAATTTCATGAAGTAAATACAAGGTTATATGAAAAGTAATTCTGAATTGCCAATTAATTCACTGCAAACCAAATACAAGAACATCCTGAATCAGGAAAAATGTGTTTGAGCAGAACATATTCGGTTTTCTCCATGTAGGGTTTTAATTATTCTGTTCTCCTTGGCTGTGGAATGTTGTGAAATTAACTGGAATTGGCTTGTGCTGACAAAACAAGTTGAGCCATCAGATAAACGAAACTGATTTTTAACCTGGCCAGATGATGTAAATTATTTTTCAGGGATGTTGCAGTTTGGCTTAATTGTAGTTGAAAGTAAACCCTTTCTTGTTGTTTTGGTTTCCATAAGCATTTGTGTGTGATGAGGATAGCATAAAATCTTACTATTGATTAAGTGTCCTGCATTACGGGATGATAGTAAGAATGCATTATGCAGTGAGGCATAAAACCCAGGGACCAAAAATCCTGACCTTCCCAACTGCTGGCTTTGGATGGAAATAATTGAATTTACATGTGCTCCTCAGATTTAAGGGAAATAAATGCAAACTGGTGCCTCCTTCACTGCTGTCTGCCTGTTGAACAGACATAGGAGGTACCACAGAGGTGTGGGGCTACATCAGGGGCTTCAGGAGGGCAGAGTGAACTCTGTTTCTAACTTGGTTTTGGGAGATTAGCTTCGTCAAATTGCATCAGGCCATCAATTTCCCTGTCTTTATGTGATAATAATGGTGCTGTTTGCACTCAGAGGAAGGTAGTCTCATAGTCTCTGTTAATCTAATTTAAGAGTTGGGGAGGAAAATAGTAAGAAAAAATCTGAAATTCACTGGAGATCCTCAAGCGTGTTCTGACAAGGGTTCCTGGTGTTGTATTGAATCTAGAGCTGATGTGTGGTGGCCATGATGAGGCCTTTGCCTGAAACATTTTATTTTTATGTATTCTTTTTCTTGACTGTTTGTGCTGAATGAACCTCAAAGAATGGGCAGAGTGAGTTAGGGCTGTGGCAGGCAAACTGTGGCAGATTTAATGGTGGTTTGCAATACTAACTCTCACAGCTCCCCTGTCACACCATGAGACACTGCTGCTTTCCTTCTCCCAGCAGCAGTGATGCTGCAATCCTATCCCAAAATTTGGTTGAACAGTTTGGTGGTTGAAAGTCATTACTACACAAAAAAATAATCTGGAGCTGGCAAAAGCTCCAGAAGAAGAGCAGGATGCACTCCTCCTGTGCCTTGTGAGTTGGGTGAGCAGCTGTGGTAACAGCAGTACCTTAAACTACTGAAAAACACTTGTGAGTGTTGTGGTGAGTCCTCAAGGACCCTGCCATAAACCTGACATGCTGGGGACAAAGGCTGCTGGTGTCATTTCTCTTTGTTCTTCACTTACTGGCTTTGCACAGTGAGACTCACAAATTACAGCAGCTCATACTGCTGTCCAGAACTCTGCCCTGTAATTTTTTTCAAACTGAAACGGAGAGTAAAGAGGAGGGGAGGTGACAGGGTTTGGCTCAGTGTCTGCTTTTGGCTGGCTCTTGTGTAACACAGCTGGCTCTGATGTGCCCAGGTACATTTGCATTTACAAGACTCTGCCCATCAGTCCTTGAACTTTCTCATTTACTGCAAGTATTTGACTCATCTTGTTTTGAGAGAGTCATGTACATCAGGTGAGAACAGACTGTGCAAATAAGGAGAACAGAAAATGTGTAAGAGCAGCAGAAAATTACAGTATTTTCCTGACAGGGCATTGACCATTGATCCAGACTCATTTACTTTTTTCCCTTTCTTGTTTTCTACAAATTTACATTTTTCTTTTCATCTTTTCGGGCCTCAAAGCCTCCAAAAGAAATGAGATCATTAATAAATATCATATTATCTAAGCAGAGTATTGCACAAACATGAGTTAATGGGTAGCTGTTACCTTATTTGTCTCCTGTGAAAAGGTAATTTTTTGGGGAAAGTTCCAGTAACACCATGCTAATTCATAACATAAGCATTAGGGGAACTTGGGAATAGCAGATAGTTTTCTGGAATCGTTATATATATATATATACACACACACACACACACACACACACACACACACACATATATATATATATATATATATATATATAAAGGGGCCATTGTTCATAACTGCTAGAGGCAAAGTTGAAGTACTGCTCAAAGCTAATGGATTTCAATCTCCTCATGAGTTTACAAGTCTTAACCTCTTTCAAATGCTGGAAGTGTAACTGTGGCAGAGTTACCTGGGGAGCTTAAGTGCTTCATCCTCTGACTTTAAGAGTTATCCACAACTGCTGAGCCACTGGAATGTTAATGGGCATTGGTATTTTTTAACAGGCACCTATGGTCCCGAGCACTGGGTTACTTCCAGTGAGAAGTGTGGAGGGTCTCACCAGTCTCCCATAGACATCATAGACCACCAGGCACGTGTTGGAGATGAGTATCAAGAACTGCAGCTTGATGGATTTGACACTGAATCTTCAAACAAGACTTGGATGAAAAACACAGGAAAAACGGGTATGTTCTTTTCTGTTTCTCTCCATAGCCTGCCTGCAGTTAATTAAAAATTAAAGCAGTGTTCCACCTTCTTCCTTTTTCATTGTTCTGTTATTTGGGGTTTGCTTTTTTGGTTATTTTGTTTGGTTTTTTAATAATTTTTCAGCGGTAGCCACCTATCTCTGCCTCTCTATTCTGCAAAGCCAGTTCTGCAGATTGATTTTAAGGGTTTTTGAAAGGGATTTTTTTTTTTTTTTAGGTACTCAGTATGAAATAATTCTCTTGGTAGTCAGTTGTTCCTCAGAATAAAAAGCTGCATGAGTGTTTCAAAGTGTAACCTTGAGTTATCAGCTTTGGGAGTAACATCTAATCCAAAAGAATGCTGAGATGCAAGGCTCAGATTTGTAGGAAAGGGGAAATCTTAGAAATTGGAAGGTGTTAGAGAAGAAAGAGCAATGACTGCTCAGAGTAGAGGGGGCTTATTAATGTGGTTTTTATATGATTATAGCACTGTGTTCTTCATTGAACTGAATCCTCTTCTGCTCTGCCTGTTCTGGCTTTTAGAGAAAAAAACAGTCAGAGTACTGCTTATTTTTACCAAAACAGTTCACCAAAAGGTCAAGGTGGATTTATATGCAAAACTGCATGCATTTGATTACTCTTTAATTCTAAAAATGTAAAAAGCAGAAATTAAAAGGCCACCTTCTTCATTTGACAAGGTCAAACATTTTTAGGGAATTAGATTAAACCACTAATTAATTAAATTTTATTTATTCGAAGTGTATTTTTGTCTTTATTAGCATTCAACATGCATCTCCACAGTGCTTTATGTAAGTGGCCCTAGTCAGAGGGTCTGCTAGTGAAACCCCAGGCATGAACCTGCCCCAGGGTTTGGGAGGCAGCTGTGCACACAGCGTGGCCTCAGATACACCCACCAGGGCCAGGGGACTTAGAATCTGAGCCACAACCTCGGGTCCAGCAAGCACTTCAGATCCAGTTCCAGCTATTCAGGATCTTAGCAGGAATTCGGAGTTATTGCCCCCTGCATGAGATGGAGGGATAGGCTGTGATCCTGTTTTCTTTCACTGCAAAGCAAATCCAGCTGAAATAAACCACCACCAAGCATAGCCTGGGTTTTTTGATGCATTACTGACGGGTTTTTTCCAGCTTCACCAAGAAATGCTCCTGTTTGATTTGAAATCCTGATTTTGTTGCCCTTTGTAGTAACTTGAGGTTCAGGCAAGGCTGATTGCTATGGAAATTCGGTCCTTAATTAATCTATTCATGTTATGCACCCTGCCCTTGTGGTCACAGAGAGGTGTTTGTAGTAACCAGCAATAAATGTAATTAGAAACACCACAAAAAAGTGATGGTACATTTTTTTCTAAGAAAGATGCTAATGAGATATACTGTATGTGTAATAGGAACATATTGCTGCACATAGAATAGGGAACCATGTTGAACTGAAACGTGCCAGCAAATTTTCCAGTTTCCAAGCAGTTGGCAAAGAAAGCTGTATCTTCAGTCTCCTCTGCTGGGTGATTTTAGCACTGCTGCTATATTTGATTTCCTCACCCATTGGGGTATGGATTTTTCGTGACAAGTTATTGCTTCACAGGGCAACAGTAGCTGTCACTTTTCTTGGTAACTTACAGCCTTTCACTGGTAACGTGAAGACTCCTTTTGCCTTGCTGTCATCCCTGATTTCTTCTGCAGATCTCTAAACTCCTCCCTTATTTCATCATGTCCCATTCCTGCTCTTGGTTTTCTGACCTTTTGAAGAAACTTGCCTGGAATTAATTTTTAAGGTGGTAAGTGGTAGAGCAGCAAACCAAGTAGGGTGTTTTGGCTTGTGGGCAGGTTGTGCCATAAATTGTGATGCGTTTTGGCAGCAGAGTCTTATAGCAGATGGCCACATGAGACCTTCATATTGCAGACTGACAGAGACAGTAAACTAAATATCTGTTTAGCAATAGTGATGGATGTAGAGGACATTTCTCAGCAATTAATGACTGGTTAAAAGAGACAGGGGTCCAAGGGAAAGCCAAAGACCCTTAACCTTGATGCTCATTAATGGGCAGGAAATGTGTTGCTTGGGTTATTGTTATTGTTATTAGACCTAGTAATTTTTTCTAGGATGGAACAATTAAGTTATTTTTGTGCTCTGAAATGTTAAAAGGTAAAGAGGTTATTGCTGTTTGGATTTGTTGTGCTCTTTCTTGTTTCCCACGCCCCATATCAGGTAAAGGGCAGACAACATACAGAAAATAGTGTTTCATTCAGAAAATGGAAATGGATTAATTAAGTCTCTGTCTCTACTAGAAATGCTTTTGTGCGTGATTACACTGGCAAAGGCACTAATGTGGGTTTGATTTCATCTGGTTCCCAAGTGGGAAAGATCACTTGGAAAGTATAAGCACATTTCATAGTTATATTTGTTTATAGTTGTTTTCATTTCTGCCACGTTATAATTAAGTGCTACCTGGTGTCAGCTGGGCCTGAGGCTGATAAGGCTTCTTCAAGGCTGACCTGGCCCCTGGGAAGAGCACCCACAGGAGCAGTACCTTCCCCAGCATTACACAAACATTGCTGCTTTACCCCTTTTTAGGTCACTGAGAACTTCTAAAAGCTCCTTCATTTTAAAGAAACCTACTAAAATTTCTGCCAGAGGTGTGTGGGTTTGTGAAGCACTTTTCCTACATGATGTGCTTTGCTCTGGCTGATCCTGACCATCAGATCTGATCTGCTAAGGCTGGGCAAGAGCTCCTGTGTATCCAGGATTATTTCTGCTCTCAAGCAGGTGACAGGCACACAGTTCCAGCCCTGGTTCTGCAAAGGGCATCACACAGTCCTCATCCTGACCACTGTGCACCACCTCCTTTGTTATTTTTTTTTAATTTCAGTTATATAGTATTTTAAATGAGTGGGCTTTGGGGATTGATTCCTTGCTGTGCACTCTACAGAAAACAACAGACAAAAGCAGTGGCTCCTGAAGCCCAGTTATTGATCTGGGTATTCCAGTCCTGAACACTAGAAATCACATGGAGGGGAAGGAAGCCCTCAAAGCATTGGCAGTAAGGGGATGGTGCTGAGGTAAGAAGGTGATGGGAACACGTGTTGTACAGCTCAGCAGTGTAAGAAATACTGTAAAATGAACAATTAGATGAACATTTCAGATTGTACATCCTCCTAATTATCCTTTTAATTATTCATCTAAAACAAGTAAAATGACCCCTGACAGAGCCATAAATGATTTAGGAACTATAAAATATTTATTAGATGCAACTGAATCCCCACAGAGGTTTTAACAGATGCACATGAATCTACTTTCCTCTATTCTTCATCTCCTACAATTTTATCTATGGATTTATAACCGATTGAGCGAGATTTTCAGTGTTTAAAATACTACCGAGCTCATTGAGAATTTTTTAAGAGAGGAAGAGAGCAGTGGTGCTTTCAGTCACTTATGTTTCACTTCTGCTGTAATGAGACAGTGGCCACCAGTAGTACCCTGGCTGGCACAGCCAGTACCTGCACTACCAATCTTGTACAAACACCTTGATGCAAAGGGAGTGCTGGAAGAACCAGAAAACATGGAAGAAGGTGGCCCTGTGATATCACAGGCACAATTCAGAAATATCTGACTGTCTCATGCAATTCAATATTTAGATAATTTTAACAAAGACATCTGAATTGCATGACTGTACCTGAGGTGAGGCTGCTGTAGCCATTGGTCTGTACTGGTAGGAGGGCAACCCTGGTGCAGCAGAAAGCCTGGTCTGCAGCAAAGCCTGCTACTGATTCACCAACAGAGGACTAACTCTTATTTCCCAACTTTTTTTTTTCCAGCAATGAATAAAATCCTCCTTCTTGCATAATAAAATTGGTTTTATATTAATGTTCCCATTGCGATGACACAGTTGGCTTGAGAACACAGAGAAATCCTTGTGGGTCATGTTATTCCCTTTAAAAGAAAAAAGAAAAATGGAAAAAAAGACCCCACAACAAATAAAAAACTTTAATTACAGCATTCTGGGCACCAGCAAGCTGTGGTCTGCAATGGCTTTAACAAAAAAACCAAAGCAAAACAAAAAAAAAGCTAATTTTAGTTCTGTTTTTAAACAAAAGTTTTGTAAGGGATGAGAAGAAAGGATTCTGTAAAGAGTAATTTTTAGGAACCACACATATTAAAAATGGGAGATGCAAAGGCAGGTGATCTTGTAGTGAGAGCAGCAGACAAGAATTTTTGAAAAGCTGGACCATATACTTGCCCTGTAACATGTGCCAAGTTCCACCATACAGTTTTGCCCCTTGTTTGAACATACAGCTTTTATTGTTACACAAAATACAAAGACTTTTAGAAATGAAAATAAAATACAAACAAGATCCTTCCAACCCTTATTGAATCACATAATGTCAGAGTTACTGTAAGAAAAGCCAAGTTCTTAAGAAGGACTTCTCATGAATGCATCTCAGAAAAGTTATTGTCACTCTCCCCATTTTACAGAAAGGAGAAGTAGGGAGTTTAAGGAAAGTACATGCCATGTCCAGAAGCAGAGGTGGGACAGGGCACAAGGATGTCCCCCTAGACAAAACAGAGAAAATCCAGCAAGCATTAGATCCATTCTATTCTTAACTTGTAATCTATAGATCTTCCGTGGTTTGCAAGGCCAAGGAACGTGGTCAGCCATTAGTCCCTAGAACCATATTAAACAGGTCTTGATGGAGTTTGCCACTTAAATTTTAATCAAAGTCCATTGAGAAGGGCAAAAAGTCCTTGAGAGCTGGAATTGTGGTTTTCTGTAGTCTGTGTAACTTCATAATTACTTCCATAATTAGCCAGCTCAGTAGACTGAGTTTTTGGTGTTTTTTTTTTTTAACCAATCCCTGTAAAGAGTAAAGTGATGATCCAACATTTTGCTTGCATTAGAAGTAGTCTTCTGTTATAATGAGAAAAAATAAAAGTGCTTCAGAAAAACTCTGTTGAGAGCATCTTTCTCCTTGTTCTGTGTGTGCAGTTGCTATCCTGCTGAAGGACGATTACTTTGTCAGTGGTGCCGGGTTGCCGGGCAGATTCAAGGCAGAGAAAGTGGAGTTCCACTGGGGTCAAAGCAATGGAACAGCTGGTTCTGAGCACAGCATCAATGGCAAGAGGTTCCCGGTCGAGGTGAGTGGAAAGGCATGCACTTCTGTTCTCCAAAAAATATAAAATCAGAATGTACTGCTGTAGTTTGAGATGACTGTGAAATAGGGCAATGTTTCTTTCAGTGAACATATCACTTTCAAGGCCCTTCCAGCCCTCTGTCATCTCTTTCCTCCTTTTGCAATGTCAGCTCCGAGCCCTGCTCTGCTACCACTGCAGAGCACGTTGCTCTCACATCCCAGGGGTTAAATTGCAAGCAGCCACTTTTCTGGTTTCTCCCATAAGATTTTCATGTGTGGGAGGCTCTTGCAAATATCCGCAAAGTGACCTCGTTGTCCTCCAAATCTTTTCTTTCCCACGACACTTACAAATGAGCAGCAGTGGCTTGGGAGCTGCTGTGCCCAGACTGCTGCCTTCCATCCGTGTTGCTTCCTGGGACCTGCACAGCCCCTCTCTCTCTACCTGGACTCAGCTGCAGTCCCTTTGCCTTCTACTGACAGGACCTGTACCCAGATGTGTGCAAGCAGCCATGCCTTTGCTCTGCCTGTGCAGGAGCCAGCTGGACCAGGGCCAGAACCAGCCTGACAGCTCTGGCAGCAGAGCACTGGGACCAGGCACATCACTCTGCCAAGGTGGCTGTGTTCAGAGCACAGGGATGGGGGACCACCTGCAGCTGACCCCAGGGATGTGCCTTTAGATGGCAGGGAGAGTCCCAGTGCTGTGGGCTACTATGGAGCCTGGTGCTGTTGAGGTCTTGGCTTGTGCCGGATAGTCCTGGGTAGCTCTGTCATCAGTGCAGTGTTTTCTGTGTCAAGAGGGTTGGTAGTTTTCACTTGATATTCAAGGTTTCTGCATGGCAAGATAAAACAGATGTTACCTGGCATCCCCCTTGCCTGTCAGAAAGCAGATAAGCACTTTCAGAGCATGGCATGTGGACGTGAGCAGGCTGTGGGGAGCTTTCCCAGAAAGCTCATGTGTGAGCAGAAATGGTTGTCTTGTGAACTGGGTCTTGTGGGAACTTGACTCATCCCCCAGCTTGACATAATTTTTTACATCTGACTTTAGCCAAATTATTTTCAGAAGGTGGGAAGGGGCTTTCAAAGCACAAAGGGAGGCTGTAATAGTGTCTGTTGCATGACCAAACCCTCCCATTTTAACCTCCCCACTCTGACTGCTCCATCACATGAGAATTGGAAGGCATTTATTATCTCTCAGTTCTGAATCTGTCTATTGGATGTTCTGTGAGGCAGAAAAGTTTATATTCCTAGTTTTCAGCAAGCTTTTCCAGTATCTTCTGACTCAATGTAGCTGAGATTTCTTAAAGCAATGTGTTCTTCTCAACACATTGAGCAAAGGCCCAAACATGCTGCCCTGCCTGTCTAACTTGGTGATGTTGATATTTGTAACTTTATTTTTGGTTGGCAGAAGGACTGCTCTGGAAGTTTTCATAGCCAGTCAACTCCTCTTCTGAAATTTCAAGGAGTAGAGATGGTAAAGAAGCCTGGACTGCCTTATTTGTGTCAGAAATAGTCTTTTCACTTCACAAATCCTTTCTTATGATGCCAAGGCTATTTGATGCTCGCTTGATGGATGGAAGCTTTTTGTACTTTGGGGAAGAAGCAGATTCCTAAGAAATAATCCTTTGGTTTAAATATTAATTTTCTTTTCACTTGGTTGGAAAACTAATTTTTTTCTACATTCAAATTGGGAAAAAAAAAAAAAAGGAGATTGCCTTTCAGAATTTAGGTCACTTGTTTATGAATACTGTACAAAGTAAATTGCTGTATCCAATAGATTCAGTGTGAATCATAGTACTGAAAATGTAATTTTCCAAGTGATTTGCATTCACTGCAATGACATGAACCTCTTTTGTATGGCCTTCTTGGGTATGATGGCATTAGCAGAATTCCCACAGCTTTTCCTTTACTGTTTTATAAAGGAAGAGCAGTTCCCAAACTAAGCCAAAAATTCCAAATTTCAATCGTTTGCTGAGAAGAATTTTCATGGGTGGATTTTGAAGAGTCCAGTAGGTATAAAGTGATTAAACGGAGTCCTTCTTGCCAATACATGCAAAAGACAGGATAGGATGAAATCCCATCAAACAGTAACTGTACATGTGTGCATGGTGGAGCTTTTAATTTGTAATGCTACTTGTAGTTCAGCTTGCAACTATCTGATGCATCCCTAATTGCCTGGTGCTGAGAGGTCTGTGCCAGAAATACTGTGCTTCATTTGAGAAGTGGCATTTCTAGGAAGGATGTAGAAAGCAAAAAACCAAAATCCCATCCTACAGAAAGCAAAGCCCAAATCACTGATTATTCTGAGCCTGTGGACATAGGTGAAGCTTTCAAGGAACATGCAGGTATTTGTGTTCTGGGTCTGCAGCAGTTACTGTAGCCACAGCTGAAGGGAAACATTTTCTGAGTCTAATTGTGTAACCAGATGTGGACTATGCAAAAGCCATTAGTTCCAAAGCACATCCCAGGGGAACAGAGATAGATCAGCTTCATCCATAGACTGTGCACAGTGCACATGAAATTTAGATGTTTTTCTCCTCTGGGAAACAAAGTGCTTGCTGGTAGTCTTTTTTCTTGAAGAGGATGCAGAAACTAATTAGGAATGTCAGATATAATACAGAGCATTATTGTTTGACCATGTTGTTTGGTTTTTATTATTACAACTAATGTGTCAGATGGTAAGGCTGTCTACGTTAATTGGTTTCCTTCATTGAAGCCCATCTGGATCATATTTTTTTGTGATTTATATGTTAAATTAGTTGGTAAGATATATGAGAACATCCTTTTGTTTCCTGCTTTAAAGGCATATTGGATTAAAGATGTGTTATCTTGCAGTACTTTTATGCATATGCAGCATTTTGTGATTCTTTTTCAGACCATGGCATATGTAATGGTATTCTTTGATTAGGTGGTCTTGATTGCTTATTTATTGATTAGATTTTCCTTGGTGATACTTGAGCCTTATGAAGCCATTAAGAGTAAGAAGCCATCAAGAAGTAGTATTTCTAAATGGAGATGTTCACGTGCCTCAAACTTCCATCCACAGGTTCCAGTTCATGATACCAGAACTGGTCAGCATTGACTTGAAGTTTCTTTTTCCACTTTCCTGCCATTTTAGCACAATCATCTTGGGTAATGCCCAGAACTAGTGCTGTGATGTTCAAGATGAAAGCAATGCCATTAGCGGATTGCTGTGTGAGTGGAGCACGAACCCTAATGAGGACATGGGCTCTGTGCCAGCTTAGAAAAAGTCTCTCTCCTTTTTTCTTCAAGTTAAGAAAAGTTTTTAACATCACATTCTCTAATTTTTAATGAATTGCTGACTCCTTTGTATTTTGTTATTGTTCTTCTCCACTATAATTACTTGGGTTTTTTCTTTTTCTTTCTGAAGTCAAAGCAGTATAAATGAACATGCAAACGCTAGAAACCATTTAAACAGTGAAGTGACAAAATTAAAATAAAGAAGATGAGCTTCCCTCAGGCCAGGAGAGAACCCAGGTTCCCCTCATTAGAGCCAAGAGGAGTAATTGCAGTGCTTTAATCTTCAGTGTCACTGCACCGTTACCAGTCCTGCCTGCACAGAGCCTGCACGGGCTCCCTGCAAGGAGGGAAACCCAGCACTTCATATCTCATTGCAAGTGAGCAGCTGATGTGGCAGTGCTGTGCTGTACCACTGTCCCAGCATCACTGGGATTTGGGGTTTTTTTGAGCTGCTTCGTACTCATTTTTATGCAAAATGCTGATTATTTCCATGAAGAGCAGAAATCAGAGGAGTGATTTTAATCATGACTGTGTTAATTTGATGTGAGCTCTGGCTGTTTATGAGCTTTGTCTTTAATGGTGCTAATTGTCAGTTATAATATGAACACCATTATACAGTAATATACAGTAATTTATTTAGTAAATGAGAATCTTATTCCAAGGACCATACTGCAATATGCCATAGAGACCTCATCCCTTTAATCTTACATGAACAAACTTGCACTGTCCAGGCCAAACTCGTAACAGAAACATGAACTTGACTTCTGAAATAGCAATGTGATTTCATACCCACAAGTGCCAACATGCATGTCTTTGGAGATTTCAACTTCTTCTCCCTTAAAAGAAAAAAAGAATCCAAAAAAACCCCCAACAAAACCCTACAAACTATCTCAGCAGAAAATGAAGAGCTAACACCCTTTCATGTCAATTAGCAAGCTTTTACATTCTGATGATGGATTCATTTTACTAAAATATTGTTACAAAACAATCATTTGCATTAGCAATTCTTGTTCTTCTTTAAGCAGGTTTCATAGAAGACTACAGATTCTAACGGTGTCTTTGTTCCTGCTACTTTGATTTTCTTCCTTTTCCCTTTGAATATACACACCAACTTCAGCATGGTCTATATCTAGTTAATTGCTCTGATATGGATGCTCAAAATTCCTTCCCAAAGTTTATCACTGTGCTATCCTACCTCTCATTGAATCTCTTAAATTCTGATGGTTTATATTATCATTATTACAGGCAGAGGAAAATAATATGCAGTATTCAGTGCACAAAAACCTTTACTATAAATAAAGTGAGACAAGTTAATCTTTTTTGTTTGGTTGTTTTGTTTTTGTTTTATCCTGAATGTTAAGGCTTTCTATCATCTCCAGAATCATCTCCAGCATTTGTCCAGCCTTTTGCCCACTGCCAGGGGATATTTACTTTTTAATGTTAGGATTGGAGCATTTTCTGATGTTTATTTTTACTCTTGCATTTGGAAGTCTGTTTAGATTTGTGTGCACCTTTTTTGACATATTAAAAGATGAATGTATCACAGTATGTTTTCTTGATATACAGGAGAGAACTAACACCCTGTGTTGCTGTGTTGCAGCTGGGTTTATTCTTTCTGTCATCCAGCAGATCTGGTAATTGTAATATTGCAAAGATCTCTGATGTTGGCTTCAAGCGCAAGTGAAGATGAATTGTGAAACGGGGATTTATTTGTTTTATTTCCTTATATTTCATTTACTAGTTGCTCTTCAAATTTTCCTGCTTCCATCTGGCAGGCTGTAGGAAAGCAGAAGTCAATAAATGATGGAGGGACCTAGAGAGTGCCATTGGGGATGTATCGCAGTGAGAGACTTCGATTGTCTGTAGTAATTTTACTGTAATCTACTCTCCAAGGACCAAATCCACACTTAGAGTGGGATACTTAAAGCTCCCAGTGACATTGATGGGAGATGAGCTGGTGAAACTCTGAATGAGAATCTGGTTCCATACTCATGCTGTCTGTGCTCTACAGTGTCCAGGGAATTTCTCATGCGCTGCTTATTCCATCTACATCTCCTACAGCACCCCAGACTTAATCGTTCAGACAAGGGGATTGCTTGGGGATTTTAACATTTAACTCTTTTTTTTTTTTTTTTTTTTTTTTTTTTTTGTCAAACTGACAATTAGCATGTTCTTCTTTTCCAGTCAGTTTCCTTACACTCTTGTGTCCCACCCCCCCCCACACAGTCTTTGGGGGTCCAGCCATAAAATAAACACACAAGATGTGAAAAAGCAAAAAAAAAATTGCTCTGTCTTATCTCTAGTAAAGCAAGATTTTGCTTCAGAAGTCTCCAGGCTCCTCTTTGCTCTTCACCACTTTTGAAACTTGTTTAGGTTTCTCATAGTCAGGAAATCAGCATGTCATAATTTTAAAACATAAAATTGATGGACATATTGAGCACATGGCTGAGTTTCCATCATGTTGTACTGCAAAGACTGTGAGCAGTGCAAGTTTAGCATCTTCTTATAACTGTGTGGTTTGTAGTTTTATTTTCCTTAGTGTAGCTGATACACTGTGTCCTCACAGTTGTCTTTAGTGCCTCCCATATACTGACAGGAAAATCAGTTGAGACTTTTAATTAATGACTTTATTGCAATCAGGATTCCATTTTAGTGCAGAATGCTTCATCTTGTAGTAGTGAGATATTTAGTCTCCATCTGGCTGATCTTTTCTGTGAATGCCCCGTGATAATTAAGAAGAAACATGAGAGGATGGTCTGAAATGAAAATATGTTTAGTGGAGGGGTTAGTGTATCTTGGGACTGTTCTTGTACAGACCCAGACAAAATTTAGGGACATAAGAGCAGTTTGGTTTTATGGCAGTATCTTCCTGCTGCCTGCCAGGCTCCAATAATTTCTAGAGTGAGTTGCAAATGTTACAGTGCATCCAGAGTTTTATTTTGAAGTAACTATCCAGTAACACAAACCAGATATAACTCTTTTCATATTGGACAGGAATGTCCTGTTTTCCCCAAGGTTTTCCACTGTCTTGTTGAAAAGCTCTGGGGCAGTAGCAATTACAGTATGTTAATGGTGAGGTAAGACTTGTACATTTTTCTTAACATAAATCCCTGATTTTCTACATGATTAATTCAAATCTGGAAAGACTGACAAGGAAAAGGAGGATCAGATGGGGTGAAAATAAGAGATAAGAAGCTGACAGCCAGCTCTTGTTGTAAAGGAGAGTTATTTTGAATAGGAGAAAAAAAAAAATCAATACAAAGGTTGGAGAATTTGACAGAGTTATAAGAGCTGCTTTAATGAAAGGTAGCGGACTCAATAGGATTGTTACTTGAAATGTGGGATTGTCTGAGCTAGAAAAATGGAACTGTCTCTCCACAGCTGTAAAGATGAGCTTTATGTGCTGAGCTTACTGGGTACTTAGGCCACTGGGCTGACTGGCATTAACTCTGGATACTCAGTGTGGCAAGAAAAGGGAAAAAGTATGTATGGAAGCTTGATAAATTCTGTTTATCTGGGATAGGTTCTGGATTGTGGGAGAAGAAGGAAGGGGACAGCAGGTGATAGCTATTTCTGATGCTTTACTATGTCAGGTAGCTACCAGGTTTGAGTATTTGGAGGCCCCTGTAGGATTAAGTGTTTCATTATGAGGAGGTGACTTCATTTGGTCTGAACTCTAAGGAACAGGCTAGGACTTTGATAGACTCAAAGGAACATTTAGCAGGACTCTTCCTGGTATTCCATGTCAGCCTCCTTCCCCTAGTGGTGATGGCAAGTGGTAAGCACAAGTAGAGAAGCTGTGCATGGAGTCTTTTCAGCACAGTCAGAGGTGAGGAGTCAGCTGTACCTCAGCATCCCTCTGTGCTAACGCATCTTGGACAGAAGCACCACTTCATGAAGTATGGCTGTGGAAAGAAACAGCCAGTAGGGAGTTATTTTAGTGCACGCAGTGGAAGTGGCCAACTCAGTCTTTTCAAGTTTGGAAACTTGGATGCCAGAAGGCATTTTTTCAGAGTGAGATGCCCAGCCATGAGGTGCTGGTCAGTCGCACACAGAGCTGTGGGCTCTGAGCACGGGTAGGGCTCCACTGAGCACCCAGGTCGGGTGTGTTTGAATGCCATGCTGTGCCAGGTCAGCTGGGCTCCAGGGTCCTGGGACACTGGTTAAAAACATGGGAAGTTTGACAAGTGTTCAGCACTGTCTCTTTCCCTTGGGCAAATCTAACAGTCCTGGGACTTCGGGACATCTTCCTCTGGGGATGTATGACCCTTCATGATTACTCCAATAGGCCCGCTGAAAATAACAAAGTTAGATAACATTTGACAAAAAAAAAAAAAAAAAAAAAAAAAAAAAAAAATCCTAAAACCCAAAACATTACACAAATGTGTTAAGAAGTGATAATGTTTCCTTGGCACAGCAAAGTCCAAAACAAAACCTTAATGTGGTTAATGGGCTTGTTGGTATTTCCCATGGAAGTAACTTCACTTGGTTTCAAATAGTGGGAATAGATCTCACCAATGTTAATCATGATTTAAGGCAGCAAGCAGGAAATTATTTAAATTGTCTATTATACTTGTGCTTTACTGATTGCATTTTTGGGTGGGCTTTTTTTCCTGGAGAATTCTAAACAGTTGCTATAATTTCATGCCAAGAGAATAAATTATGTCAAGCATGTTTTTCACAGTTAGAAAACTTGATACATTTATTCAGGTTTTATGTTGTGGTTTTTTTTTCTTTTTTACCCCATGTTAAAGAACTGTCTTCTAAGGGATAATGACCAAAACCTTGTGTAAACCAGAAAGGAAGATGCACCTTGCTGTCTGGTTACACATGTCCAAAAAGGTGTTCATTAAAATTTATTTTACGGTGAAGGTCACCCAAAAGGTTTTTTAACTCTAAGGAGAGGCAGGCTGAGAAATGCATTCCCTGCAGCCTGTGCTGATCAGTAATACTGTATTTACGTTCTTGTCCTCCCACCTGAATCCCTCTGCTGTCTTAGACTGAGTTTTTAAGCTCTCTGGGACAAAGTTTCTCTTTGTTGGGTTTGAGCAGTGCCTGCCCCAGTGGAATTCCTGCTTTGGGATATGGCAGTGCTGCTGCTGCTGTATCTGCAGGCTTTGCAGGGATGAACTGCGTTGTTTTTTCTATGATAAAGCTCCACGTGAGGTAAAAGATCAGGCAGCAATATGAGTGTAGTCCCTGTTATTTCCCCAGTTCACAGGCACTGTGTTTCCAGGCAGGATGGGAAGGTTAACTGAAGTTGATAAAGGATCTAAAACACAGGAGGGTTTACTGTCCAGTAGACATAAAGTAACAATCAAGTGGCTGAAATGTGAAAAAAAGGTATGTGTTTGCTCATGCACTGTAACACACAGCACTCCTCTTTCTGTTAAGAAAAAAGCATTTTGGGAAAACAGTTGGATCCCTGAATATGTGCCTCCTCGTGCTCCTTATTTTTGTACTCAACTTAATAAGCAAAAATCTGTATTCCCTAATTAGTTGGGCTCTTCAGCACAAAAGGCCAATAATGTCCTTTTCTAACACCATCCCATCTAGGCTGGCTGTCCTCAAAGGGGGCTTTACTTTATCCTCTGGCTTCAGAAAGGAGGTGAGGCAGGCTCAGATTTCCAGGAAATTGCAGCCCCTTCTGCTTCCTGCCTGCAGCTGCCTCCAGCAGGCTCCCTGCCTGGGCAGGAAAGCCTTTGATACTGTATCCCTTAAAGAAGGCATGGGTATCATGGTCCATTGACTATTCAGGGCTTTTTTTTTAATAAAACATTAGCTCCTGATCTACACACGTGTAAGAAATAACAAAATTTGGCTTCCCACCTGAATTAGAAACAGCGTTACCAGGTGGGAAAGAGCTTCTCCCCCTGCAGTGGGCTAACAGTTTATTAATAGTTTAGTCAAGCACAGAAAATGGCACCTGGTCTGCCAAAAGAGCACTAGAATCTCCAGAGGGGGTTGTTAATTGTCCGGGAAAATAAGATTGAAAGTGCCTCTTGAATAAATTAAGGATGAATCATTCTTCTCTGAGACTGGGCCAAATTCGATTTTTGAACAGACTCTCAGACACCAACTTTGCACAACCTGGGTGGTGAATGCATCTCGAGAATTAAAATTATGGCTTAGTATAAGATTTAGTTATGGGAGGAAGAGGAATCTTTGGGATTTGATCATGCCAGGAATGGATTAAATTTTTTTAAATTTTTTTCATTTTCTCTTCATACTGCTTTCACCTACATTCTGTGAAGCTCGTGCCTAAAACACCATTTGTGTTTGCTCTTTACCTTAACCAGATAGCTGTAAGGGTGATTTCAGTTGATTTCAGGTGATTTTTATTCCTACATGGAGCACTTTGATTCCTTCAGGGTGGCAGTGCCTACAGCAAAGATAACAAGTTCAATGCTCAGGGTCTGTGTGCAAGCACTCGAGGGTTCTGCAAGGAGCAGGTTTAAGTTTTTTAAATGCAAAACTGCCTATAACTGAGCAGCGAAAATTACAAAATTCATCTGAAAAGAATAGGAAACCTCTTTTCTTTAGCTTCTTATCACTCTTGGTTGAGAGGGAAATTCTTTTCTCCTTTGTCTGAGGTCCAGCTCCTCTCAGGGCAGGTTAGTGCTCCTGAGGAGAAGGTGCCTTGCTGAGGGTTGAGTGATACATTTAATCCTGTGGTGGCATGTACCAGGCAGGACCATAATATCCCTTAAGAAAAAAGAAATGTCGTTACATCCAGTTCAAAATAGGATATTTTAGATAACAGGAAGGTTTTTTAAAAGATCCATTTGAAATTCTTTGGTTGAGAGGTCTCATTCGGCTTGGGAGGCAGGAATGTGAGCGCTCACTTAATGAGCTGCATTCAAAAGATGAAATTTCAAGAGAGTAAAAGTAAAACCCATTATTTCCTGAACATAAATGGAGTCACGCATCCTCAAATCCATAGTCATTTCTTTCTCCTCAACCTCACCTAATGTTCCCTTTGCTTCCTGTTTAACTAGGAAAAATTTTAGGGGTCTTTGCCTCAAGGAAAAACTTGAAGTAGATACCTTCAGTAGCACCAGTCACTGATGTTAAACCACATGCTGTTTACTAAGTAATGCTGAAAGCTACATGCTGTTGTTGTTGGCATACCATTTCTGAAAGGCCTGTTAGCTCTCCCACTGAACCATATGGTGATTTATCAAGTGATTTAGTAGTAGCAAGACCAAGACCCAAATTGGTCAAAACTGAAAATGGATATTCTTTGTGTTGCCTCTGATAAAATGTCCCTGTTCCTATTCCCTTCAGTAGTATAGGGGATGTGTGTGCTGAGCCTTGTGACCCCTTTCCAGGCATAGCCTGGAGGGGAGTTGCTGTATTTTCAGGGTGTACAGTATTACAGTCTTAAGTTAGTCTTTCAAGAAAACGAGAACAGCAATTTTTGGATGCTTGCAGCTCAAACTGTTGTGTTGGTCCATTTTAAAGAAAAGAAATATGAAATACATATGACAGCTCAAGTGCAGGGCTCAACTTAGGAGTTTGAAGATGAGACCATGTAAGAGAAAGGCAGTGTTTTCTGTAGAAGAAAAGCAAGCTCTCATTTCAAAGAAGGCTTCCTTGCAAACTGTTTTGGCTTGTTCAACTCTTGGGGTAGCAAAACATTCCCATGGAATCTCAGACATAGTATCCCTGCGTTAGCAGTAGAGTTAGTTCAGATATTTTTCCATCATGATTAAATTAGGTAGAAGAGGTACATGTTCATTTTGGTAACACTGCAAGAAATAATTTGGCAGCAGTCAGAAACTGGAGCTGGAAAGGGTAGTATGGGAGAAATAGTTAGCAAGGGTAATTTTTGGCCCTTTAAAACTGGCATGTCTTTCTAGCAGTGAATGGATTCACCTGACACACAGAGATAGCCATCTGATAATAGCACTCATAAGATCAATACATTGATACATTATCCTTGAAACAGTATTTAAAGTCTGCTCCTAGGTTCATTTCTTCTGTAGTGTTACAGCAGTCTGGGATTTGAGATCATGCGTTCAATTACAGTCTTATCAGCCCTTCTTCATTTACTGTATTTTAATGCATCTACCCCATGACTGCTGAAGGAGTGCAGAAACTGAGCTTCATCTGCTTATGCATTAAAAAGAAGTGATGTTCAAACCATTAAAGTGGGACCTCATACAGAATAGGTTTGAGAGTCTGGCAGGGTGTTTTGTGCAAGAAGTATTTCGAATGTAAAGCTTCTGTGATGCTGACACATTAGACCTCATGGCAAGGACAGGAGGGGAAGCTGGTCACAGCTGAGGCTTTGCTTTTGCAGATTGAGATTCTGTCCAGGCTCTCACATGACTAATAATGCCAGAAAACTAATGTTGCTTCTTTTTGCTAATGTACCTTGTTGGTCCACATCTCTTCACATTGTGGGAAATTATTCTGGGGACTTTGATGCACACCCCAGGACACAGAAATGGTGCATGCATGCCTGAAATAATTCTCAGGCAGCTAAGTAATGTGTATTTAAGTGTGGGAAGAGATTTGTGTCTATATTTTGTCTGTATAGATTCACCTGTTTCCCCCAGGTGTGTGCATTTTGAAGTCATTTAAATGGGACTAGAAATTTTATTTTTAATGAGTGCTGCTGTGAAGGACAGGAGATGTCCAGCAGGGCAGAGCTGTTTCCCTGACTGCACCATGTATATGACTTGTCTCTAGCAAGGGAGAAATTCTTCTTGAAAAAGATTTACTTATCTAACAACATCAACAACAACAAAAAAATCCTTTTTTTCTGATAAAGATTGGAAAGATTAGTGACTGCCCTCTGAGCACCTGGTACCTCTGTCTCTTGGCATTGACAGGTGCTTCAGTACAGCAGCCCGAGGGGCTGGTGCCATCCCTGCTGTGCCACTGAAAGTTCAGCAGTTACAAAAATGTTAGGTTTTGTTCGTTTATAAGCAGATTATGGCATGAAAGATGGAAATAGAGATCAGGACGGGCAGGAAGCTGTGTTTTGAATAGGACCTTCAATTTTACATGTTATGTCCTTTAGAGAGGAATCGGTGCCTAGTTTCTGTTGACAGGTGTGGCGACAGCCTTGAGGGATGATGGGCACTTTGGTGCATCACTAAATTGATTTGATAATCAGTCAGTGAATTTGCTAAGAGCAGGTACTATGTGTGTTCTTTGGGGCTTGGTTAACCTAGTGACAGCTTGTTTTAAATGTACTAGGAGGTTTTGGTTTATTGTTCCTTCTCTTTTCCTGGTGAGATCTCTACACAGAGCTACTGCCACGTGAAAGAGGCAGTTTCTCGTCTTTGGCTTTAAAACTGACCTGAAACTACCAGACATCACTGCTGTCCTGGGTTAAATTCTCTCTGTTTTCTATTGTTATATCCAGATAGTGCTGACCATCAAGTCTGTAATGTTCATGTCCCCTCAAAGGCCTGTAGTATTTTGTCACTATTGCCCTCTCCAGGAGGAGAGCTTCAGCATTGCAGGCAGCCTTTGACTTGGTCCAGTCTCCAGCTTCTCTTTCCTAGATGGTTCTGTAGCCCATGAACTTCACCTTCCCTTGAAAAGCACAAAGAGGAGGTTTTCCCTTTCCCTGGTGGCATAGATGACCAATGCTTTAGGATGGAAAAGATTTTCCCCTTCCCTGGTGGCCTGGGGTGTCACAGGGCTGTGACTCGAGGTGGTGTCTCTCATGTGTGTTTCTCTGTAAGCCTTGGGTCCCTTATGTGGCTTATGGTTGGATTTGCAGTTATCTCCCCTGTAGCCCTGCTTTTTACTGTAGAAACTTGATGCTGGACAAGTCTATCAAATTAAAAAGCACTGCCTCCAGCATCAGGCATAGACATTAGAGTTTATTTCTGTTGGAGCTATTCAAATGGGGGATTTTGCTTCAGGCATTTCCAAAATGCAATATATACTAAACTTTTACAAATTGTATTTATTTTCTTCTTCCCTAGCAATGTCTGTATTGTTTACTTGGGTTCTGATAAGAAACATTTGTGTTCTAGGTAGCTCTCCCTTGCCCAACTATTACAAATAAGAGATATTTCTTTTTTATTTCTCAGTGCACTCATAATTGTCCCCTGTTCTTAAGACATAAATTGAAATTATGTCCTTTGTACCATGATGCTCAAACGATTTCCTTTTCAACAAAGAGTACATAGTAAAGGTTAAAAATCATTTTTGCAATCTGTGCATTTAAGTATACATTACTATCTGTTTTAAAGATAGATAATCAATGTAAAAAATGATACTTCCGTGTATTCCTAATAGGTTACTGTGTAAATATCCATAATGGAATCGATCCCTTAGGTTATGGCAACCATTAGTACAGAAAAGGGTTTCACAATTAATGTATCAGAGATTTGCCTTTCATACTTACATGCAAAATGATTATTTATTGATTATTTTCAAGCCAGGTTAATGATGTTGAGGAGATTTTGTTATATCAATTTGAAGCACCTAAAGTGTGGTTCATACAGAAATATCAAATCCCTTTCAAGAAGTTGTGACTAATATCTGATAAGTGATCTCCCTCTGCATTCTTATTTATGTATTCATACATATACACTATATGTAAATTAAGGATGTTTGTGCACCTAGAAAGTCTCAGTGATGCATTCATTCAGCATCAGCCTGGGATGGTAAATTTTACTGTTTCTGTAGGTTTGTATTTCTGTACAGCAATGGGATGTTGCTATAGCCAAACACCATGGGGTCCACACTTCTCAAAGCACCTGTGGCTCTCATTGGGGTTAATGGAAGCTGTGCCTTTGCCACAACAGGGAAGAGGATTTTCTTGCTGAGTGCAATTTATTTTTTTTTAAACTGCAGATAGCTCCACAAGTTGAATAATGGCTTCAGCTATTCCCTTTAGAAATACCCACATAAACATGGGCATTATTATCTCAGGTAACCAGCTGACTGAGTGGGAACAGAGATGTGGCTGCTGAAACAAAGTTGATTCCCCCGGTGTCTGCCAAGCACCTCATCTGCTGAATGTGTGGGGAGGAGAAGAGAGGAGAAGAGGGAGAGGACCAGACCCCTGTGCCCACCAGGGATGGCACTGCTGTGTATGACAAATCCTGATAATGCATAGTCCAAACAGCAACCCCCCTGCAGGTCTTCAGGGTCTCCTGTGACAGAGGGACAGGACACTTGAGCAAGGTTACATTCTGGTGCAAGGTGGAGATAGAAAATACACCTCTAGCCAGGCTGGATGGTGGCACCCTGGGGTGTGGGTATGTGATGATAGCCAGGGTTAGGCCACAGCTGAAAGAGTACTCAGCTGTGGAAGTGTAACTGGAAAGAGGAAAAACTATGGTATTCATCCCAAGCTGTCAGCTGAACTGGTTTTATTTAGAAATCAGCTTTTGGGTCATGAAAAATTATTATATGTTTACTGTTACCTACTGTTTTATCTTTAACAAACTAATTACTGCCTAGAGCTGTTAAATACTCTGAGCATGAAAAGCACATATAAAATCAAACTGTATGCCTAAAGACTTTCTTGATTATCATAGAAAATTTTGCATTTGAAGATCTTCCCAACTGAACATCTAAGAGCTCCTTGCAATATTAATGAGCAGTGGGAGGGATATTAAAAAAGTGTGTAAGTGACTTAGGATCCCATGTCCCATTTGCAAAGTGACTTGGCACATGGCTTTAAGTGCTTTCAGTTTGATATATGGGGGGTTTCTCAGTTTCTGAAAGTCAAGTCCACAAGGATCAATGCAACTGTTCATCCAGAAAGAGCCTTATCTCGACTTCTAGCTTCTTGTACCCCTCTGGTATGCATTTGTGCCCATGGCCCAGCTCTTTTGTGCAAAGTAGCCTCTAAAAAGAGAAAGATCTCTCCAAGGCAGCCTGTCCCACTACAGTTAAAAGCTGGCTGAGATGAGATAAGGACAGAATATGTATTATTAAAGGTGAAAGACATTATCTTCCTCTGATATGCAACTCCAAGGAAAGTGACTTCCAGAAAATAACTCCAATTCAAAAGGGTGTTAAGCTGACATCTTTCCCTCTACTTGACTCTGTGTTTACAAGCTGGAGGGGGAGTGCTGGGGGACAGCTTGCTGATGTGGTGACCTTGGCAGTGGAGGAGTGGGCATGGTGCAAATTCCCCAGTCCTTTCAGAGGCAGAGCTGGGATTTGGAAGCTGCTGGTGAGTGCTGCTAACACTGCTGCATGTAAGCCCTGAGTCTGTAAGGCTGACATCTGCTTTTGAATAAAACTCTCTGTACTGGAAGCTGACGTCAACCCTCTACGCTACTTTATATTCATATTCTCCTTGGAAAAAAAATAATGTAGAATTTCAGTACAGGTTTGAATTGATTTTTTTGTGTGTGTGAGTCTCCTAAACGTTTTTCTGCTGAAATCTAGGTCCTTTTTCAGTGAGTTTAAGTCCACTGACAGTAGACTGACTTTTCTTAATTATCTTCTCCAGACCCCTTTAAATTAGTCCCCCAGGGGTCTGTGAACCTCGGATTGAAAATGACAGCTTTAATATTTCCTCACTAAATACTTACAAAGAGTTGTCCAGGGATCCTGACTCATGTAAGATCACTAATTTCCACTGAAAAACAGAAGAGTCTGATTTTAAGCAGTAATACAGTGTAGGGGGATGGATCACAGTATGGAGGAAAAGGAGAATGGCCATCAGATGTGGCCATGGCTTTGGAGATGCTGAAAAGAGAAGACTGTGGGAGGGAAAAAATCATTTGAAACCATTGAACTCATACATAAATGTATAGCTTTCAAATAGCTAATTTTTTTATGTCATAAAAGAAAACTGGCTAGGGCTGGTTCCTTTTTTATAGCCCTGTCATAAACTCTGAAAAATGAGGTTTATAATTTATGGTCTGAAACCACCTTAACTATTGCAATACAAACAGCATCACTGTACTGCAGTTTATTTCTGAAATGCCTCCGGTGAAAATACTGCAGAGCCATAATTAACTAATACCAAGCTCCTGTTTGTGGAGCTTTGTGCAGAAATATGCAGTTACTATAAATCCCCAAGGGTCAGAAGATGGTGGTGCATCAGAATAATCTCACATCACAATGACAGTTAAGACATCACTAATATAGTTTCTGTGGCTCACAGAATCCATCCCATCACTGGTTGGATTTATAAGGAAGGGGTTACACAGTTTTTATATTTATATATGTATGTGTGTGTGTGTGTATAAAAAAAAAAAAAAAGCCTACAGAGGGGACCAGCATGCATGTGGGCTCCTAATTAGTTTTCTGATATCTCAGCAACATTGATCTTTCAAAATGATCTCTTGCTGGTGACATCAGTTTTATGTTGGAAAATATTCCTGCAAGTCTGGCAATGATAAACTAATTACAGACTATACATTTTTAATGATTTAATCTCTTGTCATATTCCTAGAGAGAAGTGATCCTGATTCCAAACAAATCTCCCATGCATGGCCAAACACTCATCATGAAATGTATGGTTTTCATTAAACCCTGTTGTTAATACAGGCATAGGATTGTTTTGTTAAAATGGGGAGAGGTTGGGGAGTAAAAGCATGCTGAAAGATTACTGTAATAATGCTGCAGTAAGCGTTTTGAATCACACAGAGCTCCCAGCAACATTTCACTAACATGTGCTCCTATCACAGAGGGCTCTTGACAAGCCATATGCAATGCCAGAGCCACCTGGGTCGAAGGGGCTTTTGATGGGTGGTGGCAATTAGGAGGGTGCATGCATGGTCCTTATCCCTTGCTAGAAAATTTGGGCAACTCACCCTGTCCATGTTAGTCTTCAGGTTTAGGAATAAATAATTTTGTTAAAAAAACAATTTCAAGTGATGTCTTTTTTCTTTTCTTTTTTTCCTTTTTTTTTTTTTTCTTTTACATGCTGAGATTTCTGTTCTGTGAAATGCTGTTGCACAGTGCAGTTTATACCTTCATTGCCACCTCTGTCTTGGGGGGGGGGCTGCTTTTTAATCTGGCATAAAGACTAAAGCTACATGCCTTGGTCTCTGACTGGAGTCTGAGGGTAGTGCTGCAATGGGAAAACATCAAGCAGACATCTCCTGTGCATTTACTGGAGGGACTGGATCTATAATCCTCATTGGTAGCAGCTCCTGTAATTGTGCACTGGATCTGGAAATGGAAGAGGGACTTGTCTCTCTTGAGAGTGCAGATGTGAGATGTGTTGGAAAGGTGACAGGGAAAACAATTGTTAGAAATTTCTTCTGCTTAGGGGAGAAATTTCAAGTAATTTCAGTGAGCTGTAAAATTCCTGCCACTTTGCTGGCTTTCAGGTGCATTTGCCCGTTTCCCAGAAAGCTGGTTGTTTTTTTAAAAATTTTGAATGCCTCCTATCTTTGTGAAGGTAAAGACAGCATTTAAAGGAGACATTTAAAGCAAATCTTAGTGTATCTGGACCAACCGTGTGCATGCAGACACCTGTAAGTTGTCTTCTGTTAGAAATCAGATGCATGCATGTTCACATAGCTAATAATAAAAAACAGGACCTGTAATTACCTAGAGAAGTGACTATGTGGAGGGTGAATTAAGGTTCCAGTGAACTTCTTGTGGTTTTCCTGGCACAGTGAGGATGAAACTATTATTAAGAACTAGAACTCCAACTTTATTAATGTTCTGAAGTATAGAAGGAAGCAACAAATCTGATTTAAGTGAAGACATTTGTCTTGGCAGTGTGATTTACTCCAGGGTTGTAAATTTGACATGATGGAGACTAAAATGTACTAAAACTTAAATTTCTCCTGTATCTCACTCAGAGTCAAATGATTTAAATAGCACGATATGAGAAATGACAAGTATCCTTGGATGCAAATAGATTTTTGGTGCTTAAGAGCTTAATTTCATGTCTGAGGACATTTATCAATGAGGACTAAACTTTTAGGAAAACAAGGGTCAAAGTTTCAGGGCCTGGTGTAGGGATGCAGCTATGGGTGCATGATTTCCTGCCTGGTAACCTCCTATTCAGGGTCCAGTAATGATCAAATGGAATCTGCTTTGCTGCCCAGACCTTGATTAATGTTTCTGCCCTGCAGTGCTCACCATGTTCCTCTCTGGCACTGTGCATCCTCCATATCCTGTAATCTAAAAATCTGCTCAGGACAAAATATTAAAGCATGTTGAAGGTACAAAAAGTATTAACAACCCAAAATGGAGCTGAGATGTTGGGGATTGAGTTATTGCTGGCAGAAGGCCCCCAACGTGATGTAGCACCGAGCACTCTGCCGGCTTTTGACCGGAGGGAGAATTTCTTGCTGGTTTTTTTTTTTTCCTCTAAGGACCAGCTCAGGTAGGTGGACCAAAGGAAGGTGCTTAACTTTGAACTCTGGTTTTCCTCTTCGTTCAGTGATGTTAAAGGTACCTAAAGTGAATTTTCAGGATTTGAATTTTTGGTAATCAGCAGGAAGACTTTTTTTTTTTTTCCTCGTGAACATGTATTTAACCCAATGATTACATGGTCGACTTGGCATAGCTTTATTTCTCCTATTCATTTTCTAAGTAGCATCTTCAAAAAATCCCCATATTCTGGAAGTAGAAATCAGAGTTTGAAGGGGTTTTATTATTATTTTTTAAGATAGACCAGTAACTTTTTCTGCCTTGCTCTGTGTTTCTGTGAAATGGGATTAATTTCTTAGCAGCACTGGGCCTGTTCTGTCAGTTCAATAAAAGTAATGTGGACAATTTCAGTCTATTACTTTTAAATTAACTCAGCCCATATGACTCTTCCTAATACACTGCCACCTTGTGAAAAACAGGGTTGCGTTTTATTGATTCATGTGATAGATGAGAATATTAAGTGTTCCCTGGCAAACAGCACCCCAAACAACACAAGGCTCTTAGGCATGCCAGGACTGGGAAACTAATTATGCTGAGACAGAAGAGGTTATTTTACTCATATGTTGTAAAATTGAAAAAAATATTAAGGTAACCTTATATCTTAAAAAAACCCACACCATCTCTACTCCATCCTCCCACACTCTGGATGATGTCTTGCCATATTTTAAGTTCATTTCTGAAAATGCAGGGCTTAAGATAGTCATGGGGGAGCAAATAAGAAAGAAACTGGAGCAGGGAAAACCTCAAGGCAATGAAAATATAAGGAAGGGAAAAGAGGCCCCTGTAACACAATACACCTGATGTTTGAGTGCACGTAGTATTCCTGTTTCCCACAAAGGGAGAAGGAGGCATAAACAGGTATTGCTCCTTCAGAGATCAAAACTTTTTGGAAAAGTTGCTTGCTAAAATTTTATGTGGTGAAAAATGAAGTCTCAAAAAGCTGCTGTGATGATCCTTTGAGGACATTTTAGAATAATTGTAACAATAATGTATTAAAATGTCACTATGGGAAATGATTAATTGGAATTGCCTTCATTTTTCTCCTCCATTTGCTTGCATTCCTGTCCTTAGTTCTTCATATAAAAAATAAAAATAGTAACATCCATTCTTAGCACTATATATGAAGTCTTTTATTACTGCAAAGTGACATGTGAAACCTTGCTACTGACATTCATGGACTTATATGCCTACTACTTCAATTGCTTTATTAATGTTTTGGCTTTCAGTATAAAAGCTTAAACATTGAAAACCTCTGAAAATTTCTGACCATAGCAGTGACATTTATCATACTGTAACAAAAGGGTGATAGGTTGTTTGCTGGCTGTTGCTTTGCTCTTTCCAAGACAGAGAACCTAATTTTCAGTTATTTTTCCCTCAACTCATGTCCTCATTTAGTAAGGATTAAACCAAGCTGGCACACTGTAGAAAACAAAGATCAGCAGTAGAGGTGACTTGTTCTTGAGGCTCTAAAACAGCACCAATGCCAGAGCAAATGACAGTCAGACTTAATAGGAGCAAGAGAAATTTGGAATAGGAAGTTTATTTTTATAAAGTCTTGCCCATGGTTGCTGGTTAACTCCTCCAGGAGCTTTCATAGGCTGCTGGGCCAGCATTCATCACCTAACCTTGTGTGGGTGGATCTTCCTTTCTGCATTTCCTTTCCAATTCTATATGGCATTCAGAATTAAAAACCCATCGTAATTTTTTTCTTTTTTTTTTTTTTTTTTGTTTTGTTTTGTTTTGTTTTTTGTTTTTTGTTTTTTTTTTGTTTTTTGTTTTTTTTTAAAGTGGTTCTGTATTTCATCAGAAGAACTGGAAGAGGTGAAAGAAAGAAAGCAACGTTACAAATAAGTAAAATAAGTAATCTGCTTGTTGCTTCAGGCATGTTTCTGCTCATTTTAGTTCGTTGTCATTCAGTTTGATTCACTGAGCTGATTCAATTTTAATGGTTCACTTATGTATGCAACTACCTGGAAAAAAAAGATAAAAAAATGCCCCTAAAGCAAATCTTACTGAGATTTTGGTCAAAAAAAGGATCATAAATAAGAAGTAAGAGCAAAAGCTAAAACAATATGGCACACATCAAGTAAAAAGAAAGTGCAATATGTGAACTGAAGAGCAAAAAACAAACATGAGCTGCAAAATAGAAGCTAAAAAATAGTACCCAAGGTAAAAAATCAAATTCAATATGTTTTACAATTACACAGGAGAATGAGTTTCTTCAACCTTTAGATTCTTTCAGTATTCAGTTAATTTAAAGACAACAAGGCTGGGAGGATATCTCTTCCAAGGCACCAGCAGTTTCTTAGAGCCCTTGCTGAATGCTGGAAAATTTAGCAAGGGGGAAAATTGCATATACTAAGAATATAACATGATGAATATGTTGTGTCACATACATACCATCTGTGAGTTATTCTGATAGACAGAACAGCTTGTCTGCCAAATCCTAAAGCATGGCTTTGATTAGTGCATGCATTGTAAAATAATCATCTTGGGGACTTTGGAGGAGTTAAACTATGACCTTGATCTTGTACTTTAAAGGTCGTGCTATCTAGATCTGGAAGGGTAACTCTCTACTTCTGTAATTAGGTCTTTCTATAATGAGTGCTGTAGAACAGAAGTTTTTACAAATGAGGCTGCTGGCAGTTACCAAGGAGAGGAGAACAACATCAGGACATAACTGGTGGAAAACAGGGATGGTGGTTTGGATTTTTTTTTTCCTGCAGACTGCATGATGGTTGTAAAACAAGATTTGTTGCATCCAGTGCTTGATAACTGGAGGAGAGTAATGAGATGGGGAGTTTGGAACTTGTTGGGGTTGCTGCCACTGGTGGAGGAGTGTCCTGTGTGCAGTAATTTGTTAATTGTCTGCACAGCTCTGTAAATTATCTTCTTTTGTGGTGGTCACAATGTTCCCTACTTCTTAGAACCATTGCAGGTTCCCACATGATGGGGGGGATTATCAATGTCTCACAGATTTGGTCTTTGCTATTCTGTTCTTAGTACTGTTGGAAGTTGGTTTCACATGTTACCATTTACTTGAAGTTGTTAAATGTGAGCCTGAGTTTTTAAAAGAACACCCTCCTTTTTGTGCAATAACATGATTCAGCTGTGATGGTTCCTGCAGTAAATGTCTTATAAAAGAGGTCCCTTCCTGAGCTATAGTGCCCATAAATATTAGCTTTATTTTTATAAGTAGTTGCTTTTTCAGCAGCAGAGTAGCTGTAACCATAAAAATGCTTAATAAGAAATGCTTCTCAGTTGCTGTTTATATGGTTAAACAATGTTTTTAAAAACATTTTGCATTTCCTGAATAGCCTTTAACATTAAATGTAAGTTCTAAGCAATTGTTTTTCTGTGGGTTGGGGATTTTCTGCAAAATAATTCTTGAGTGTGAAAGACTAGAAAGCCTGGCTTTTTTGTTTGTTTGTTTGTTTGATTGATTGATTTTTTTTTTTGGTTGGTTGTTCTGTTGGTTTTCTTAACTACTGAGCAGCTCTGAGTGTTGAAAATCTGGATTTTGAGAATCAGGATATTTAAGAGAGGCTCTATGCACCTCCACTTTTGGCAGGCTCTTTTAATACAAACTTCACCAAGTGGAACTGTAGCAATCTCAAACCACGAACTTGCTGTTTCTATTCGGTGCCTTGGATCACTGCTGTGGTTTGAAAATCATATTTTCCTCTCCTTGCCCCTTTCTCATGTTGCATGACAATAAAAAAAAATTAATTCAAGCTGCCTTTTGCTAATTCCATGGAGTGACATGTTTAGGGTCCAGGTGTTTTAGGTGCCTTTCTTCATGTGTGTCAGTGGAAGCAAGCCACCAAAAATTCTGGCAAATACAAAGGACATTTCATAGTCCTTCCATGGATGGAGAATCTTAGCTTCTTTCTGATGCTCTTTGATAGGTGCAGAAAGCTGTGAGCATTGCTTGTGACTCTCTGGAAGCAGAGCAGAATCCTGTGAAGTGGTTTGTGACTCATCTAGTAGCACTTCTCTGTATTCAGCCTTTAAAAGCTGCCCAAGCCTGGAGAAACCTTTTAAGAAAAGCAGACTTCAGAGTGGGTAGGAGCAGACTTAGTAAACTCTGCCATTTGGGTGCAGTCCCAGAGTGTCTTGTGCTTTGTTGTGTGAAAAGGAAATGATCCTACTGAGTCCCCTGCAAAAAATGTTGTCCTACCCTTTTCTGTCAGTACGATCATTTGTAAGCTTTCACAGAGAGGGAAGAAAATCTATTTTTAAAAGTTTCCCTCTGTGTGTTGGGGTTGTTTATTTTGGAGCCTACATTGAAAGTAAAAAAATATATTTTTTAAGAAACGGTCATCGCCTCAGAACTTATCACTTGGTAACCAGAAGCTACAGCAAACCTGCAGAACTCATTTCCATTGTCTGTTTGATTTGATCCTATAAAAATTATGACAATGAACACAAGCAAGCATAATGTATTCTTTCATTATACTCCACTATTTATTTTGTATAATAGGCAGAAAAAATAACTGTGTCTAGCAATTTCTCTATTTATAACACTATTATGGATTTAAATGTCTATACACTTTTAAAAACTCAGGTATAGGTACTATATTTTCACTTTGGAGGACTTTTGTTGTAGACATGTTTTAAATCAACACTATTTTAATTAGAGGTTGTGATCTCTCCCAAATAATATCTTTAAAGAAAAATTTCACTTTTAGTGACTTGTTCAAATGTCTAAGTTTCCTTTAGGTACAAAGGGAAAGTCAGTGGCTTTCCTGAATAAGAGATAAGATCAGAACAAAATAACTAGTGACGTGCTATTAACTTTCATTTGCAGAATACCCAGAAAACTGCCACACAGAGGATATGGTTGTTCATATTCTTCACATGAGAAGTGTAAATGAGTTTTGTGGTTTCACTGCTTCCATGTTCCCCCTCCCCTTTTTTTTTGTGCAGGGTGTGGCAATTGCCACAAATTTTGCAAAGAATTTGCCATCAGACACATTTTCTGGTATAACAAGGAGACCGACTTTGAGTCCTTAGGGGAAAAGTTCCTGAAGCTCTTCCTGGACAGGACACTAACTCCTAAAATGAAAAAGTAATAAATGCAGATATAGAATAGAATCATATAGAATCATATACCATAACAACCAGAATGAAAAATACTACACTTCCACATCCAAATGCCTTTTAGTTGCTGCCTTGGCCACAGCACAGTGGAAACTGAGAGGAAAAAGGTTTTATATATTCAACTTGGAACACCATGGGAAACATAAATTTTCACAGATAGATCAAGTTGTTAAAGTTAGATCCAGTTAAAGCAGAGACCAGTTTGGTGGAAGACCATGTGTTGGGAGAAAATGTTCTAGTCCAGAATCAAAAAACTTCCTAAAACTAAGGTTTAAAATATGCACTCAGCTCCAGATAACAGATGCTCTTCACTCCAGATGCAGTATATTGGAAGAAGTCTGCATTTTTTTTTAGTTGCTGCTAAAATAATGTCTGTTGCATTTCAGATTGGAGACACTTTGCAATTCAGGAAGAAGTTCCCCAGATGGAACGATGTGAATTATTTATGCAATGTTTATCTCAGGGTTTACTTCCCATCACAACCAATTAAGGCTATTTCATTTCATTAAAACTAACATTTCCACACGGGGGAAATCACTTATCTAAAGAAACTGTTATAATATCTACTACTTAAAAGCTTGGAGGCTTCCATCAATCATCTTGTCCCACAGTCTTCCAAAAACTCACAAGATGGGAAAGTAAAGACATTTTCCTGTATTAAGTCTTGCCAAGTTGAATTATAATTAATTGGGAATTAACAAATTAAGATATTAATTCTTTTCTTCCTACTTAGTAGAAAACGATGGGGTTCAGAAATGGTGCCCTGTCACATCAGTCTTGCAGTCCCTGGACAAGCCTCCACTATTTTTTCAGTACATACAGAGCAGAAAAGGAACCCTTGCTCCCACTGAATTGTCTTAAGACTTTTCTACATGAGCAGAGACTGAGATCATCAAGCCTCACAGAACAAAATGAACTGTGAAATAAAATTGGCTGTTTGGTATGTAACTCTGCATTAAACTCTGTTCTGGAATGGCAGTGAGGAATCTGCTGTAATTCTGCTCTTTGTTCCTCTCCTGCTGCCACTGTCCGTGTCACTTGTGCAAAGTGTACCATTAGGTATCTGTGATAGCCAAGGCGTTAAACTGAAAGGTCTTCTTGTTATTAATTTTAGAACTGTTTTCCAGTTGAGATACTGCCAGGTCTCGCTGAGGTTTCAGCAGATTAGATTAGATTGTCTTGTGTAGAGACCTCCTCTAAATGAGTAACATCAGTCTTGGGGAAGAGGGAGAGGGAGAGAAAGAGCCCATCATTGTCACTTGACAACATCGAATCAGTTTCTGCCCCCAGTAATTATAACTCCTAGAAAAGCCAAATTTTGGGATCTGAGGAGTCAAGGTCTGGTCAAACAAATCATTGCCTGTCACTGCTTTTTTGAAACGTCCAGAGTGACAAAGATGCCTCTCTGTGAAATATGCTAGGAAAACACAGGCAAAAATCAAAACTACACAGCTTTGTCTTGGTTTGTTATGCACTGAAAAATAAGAGTACACTGTGGCTAACTTTCCTGGTGGTCCTTTGTGAGGTCTGGATCAACAATATCATGCTAAGAATGTTAAAATGTCAATTTATTCCTGTGGCAGGTGGGATTCCTGCATTATCTCCATCCTCTCTGGTGACAGGCATTAACAAAGGCCTTTGGAAGTTGTTGAAGACTATTATTTTGCAAACAGCTAAAATTTCTCAGGGCTTTATAAGTAGATTGTAGTGGTCTGACAATCAGCTGTTGTAATTGTCATTGTAATTTCACACATTTAAGGGGAAACATCATTTTTCACAGCATCTTGCTGAAAAAGGATCTATTGTTTCCCTAAGATTGGGGGTGTATGTGTATATATGTGGAAGCTCTGAATATTTTAAAAACATATGCATATAGCTACTATTTCTTGGTGAGATACAAGAAAATTCTGCATGTGATAAAGAGGATGTAACAGTAGGGGAAAATTCTTTATATCACGTACTTAGAAAAGTGCCTGGCATTTTTACTGCTTAGCAAAGTTCATCCTTATTTATGTCATGCTGCTCTTAACATGGAAAAGAGCAAGATGATCGTGATTATCAGCTCAGATTTGTATGACTATAATCAGGTTGTGATGTAGAAGGAGGAAATCTCACCTAAGTGAAGTCTGCTCCAATAACTTGTGTTACACATTAGGTCTTCTTGAAACCATCGTTCCCCAGAAATATATCTGTGTGTCTTGTTAAGGCCAGATAAAATCCAAATAAGCCATGCCTCTTTTTTAAGGTTCATTTATCTGAGCTGAAAATACAGTGCAGAAGTCCTGTAGTTTCCTGGCTTTCTGTAGCCTCTTTTGAACCAGGCTTCATGTCTGATGGGCTGGATCCTGTAGGAACACCAAGCAGGGAGGATGCCCCAGGCCCCAGTAGTGTACCAGGGGTTGGCTTCAGGCTGAGCCTCCTGCTTAAAAACCCAGCTCTCACTGACCATATTTTATTCTCAGCATCCAGCTCCTCAGATCTAATCCCTGTCTGGCATAGTGCTGTTTTAACTTGTTTTATTTGTGTGGGGGTGAAAAGAAAAATCTAAGTGATACAATTAGGGCAGTGTACCTAAGCATATTGATTGTGCTTTGTTACTCTGCTTGTAACCTATTGCATTCATCTGGCAGTCGTCAGGTTGCACTGGTCAAGTGCATTACATTCTGAAAAGGTAAGTGAATAGAGGCAGGACACTGTGTATGTGTCCATGAACACTCTTGCATTTGTCTAGAAGATTAAATTTGATAGGACATAGTATAGTTAGCACGATTTTTTCAATGCAGAGGCTGTTAGTGGTGCCAGATTTTGAACATCTACAAATGGGAGTGTGGCTTTCTGAGGAATGAGCTGTAGTTGTAGAAGTCCCAGGTATGAAACATCCCAGGGTGGGTTTAGCCACCAGAGTAATAAAGTCGCTGTATTTATTGAGAACGTAGTCTTCATATCCTCTCTTACTGAACCATCATTAACTGAAATCATAAGATAGTGTCCAAAGGAGACTCCATCTGTACAAACTTATATCTGAATACCAGGAGTGCCATTCCAGCAGGTCTCAGCACAATGGTTATAAAGGCCTCTTCCATGTAAGGCTCTGAAAATTGTCTTATGCATTTATTAAATCTCAATTAATTTCAGGGTCAGAAAACACAGGGAGGTGATGCTTCTATTTCTCTTGATGACTTAGCCACAGAAACCAACACTAGGTCTAATACTGCTGTTTGGAGGTTAAGATCAAGTTTAAAGCCATGTTTAGGTCTAGGACACATGGTTATATCATGTTATAAGATTGTGCTTATGAGTGGCTGGATCCCTCCAGTTCTATTTCTGCAGTGGCTACCGAAGCATTGCTGGGGATTAAACCTCACACACAGATTGTGTGTGTGTAGGTTTTCCTACATTTTTCAGACCTTCCTTCTTTTCCACAGTGTGGCTCAGCAGAAAAGCCACACAGCTTTATTTAGTATTCAGCTGGGCTTCAGTTGTCAGTGAGATACTAATGGAAATTTATCGCATGCTGAACCCAAAGTGACATATATATATGTTAAAATGCTGTGTTTTATTACACACCTAAAAATACTTCATTGTCCTTACTTTTTGAGCTTTTTTATGTAAAGTCCTCAATCAGTGCTTTAAATCTGGCACTTCCATATTAATCTTTCTCCTTTTTTTTAATGTAACTTTTCCTAACGAGGAAGAAAGTACAATGGAAATTTTTGATCACCAAGTTATCAAATCATTAATCTTATTTTCATTTGTCGTTCAAAGTAGAATTAAGTACAGAAGCATTTCATGACAAACTGTCAAATGATGATGAAATTACTTGATGTCAGAGGTCAGTAGTCAGCTACTAAAAATTGGCTTTATTGTCATAATTCTAACTTCTATTTCTCCATGTAAGTAAGTGGCATTTTCTCTGCATTATTGGTGGCTGCCTCTGAAATGAAGCTGGGTCATTGAGTGAACCACCACGAAGGTAAACACAATCTGACATGGTTTGCTTTGGAGAGTTTGTGATCTCTAAAGGTTCTGAATGCCTCCTGAGAGGCAAAATGGTGTCAGGATGAGGAGACATGTATTTTTATGCTTTTTGCTTCCATCTTTCTGCTTTTGACTGTGAAAAGGCAACCTTCTTCACTATGGAGAGACATGCTGAATTGCTCTATTCACAGGTGACCAGACAAGGCAGATTACTTTCCTTTGGCTCTTTTATTAGTAGTAAGTAATATGCAAGATGACACAGTTTTAGGAAAAGCATCTTCAGGAAACATGAATAAAGGACAGCATTATTTATGAACAAGAGCTCTGCATTTTCCTGATACTCTAGAGCTTTGTGTAGTGTTAAAGCAAACTCATCTGAAAACTCTCTCCCCAGTCACGCCTTGATTCACTGGTGTGAGTTTGGATTGAATCCTGTCTCTATTCCCTGTGGTTTTCTACTTGGAAATTCTTACCTGGAATGACAGAGGTGTGTTCTGGAGTGACAGACCAATTATTCCTTCACCAGTTAACCCATAAAAATAATGGCATTTGCAGGAGTTTCCACTCAGGTACCCCATCTTTATTATTCTTCTGATATCTTTTGCTGACATAGCAGGTCATTCAGGAGTCTCAGTACTAATTTTGCTTGTAAGGAACCTTTGCTGATGCCTGGAAGAACAAATTTACGTACCCTGCTTTATTAGAACAAGTAGGAGGGGCTACCTTGGTTTTCTTAGGAGTTGTCTTTTAAGTCCAGCTAACAGGTGAGAAAAAAATGGCCTATTCCTCATCCACACAAAAACTAAAATGGAGTGTGAGGTATTTGTCTCCATCTTCGTTACATTTCTGAGATATTTAATAGGCCCCAGAATTGTTCATTTAAGAACTATGTGCTATTAAACTGAAGCATTATTTAGCAATTGGTGCTGTCTCAAGAGGATAATTACTCAGAAGTATCTATTTGAAAATTCATCCACTGCTAGTTGTATAAATGTCTACAGTGCCTGAAGTATTTAAATACTGTGAGGCTTTATGATTAAAGTTCCGTATTACAATATTTAACAGAATGGAGGATTTCCATTAATATTGTGCACGCTTAGATTCAAATGGTGGGGTTTTCTCAGTGACTCATGAGAATTTGCACCTACTGATTTCAATCCCACCGAGTAAAAGAAAGTAGGTACCTGGTGTGCCTGGTACATCCCTGGATGCAGGAATGAATGCAGTATAACTCTCAAGTCAAAAAAGCCCCAGCTTAGCTGTGTACAGCACTGCTGAGCTTGGAGGGAACGTGACAGCTGCTATGATGGCTTCTGCCCATGTTATATGTGGTGATGAAATGCTTTGTGGATGAGGACGAAAGTCTTCAGTATTTGATCCACACCAATGAAACCAATAGGGTCCCTCTAGCTTCACCAGTTAATTTCAAAGGATTTGTATGAGTGTAAAGTCTGAGAAATTGAGTGAGCATTTAGGTCTTGATGAAATTGGTCAATGCACTCTAAAGTTATTTCAAGGAACTGACGTGTGATATGCAGACATACACACAAAGCAGGATCATATAAATCTCATTTTCTAGTTTAACTGGGTTAAAAAGAAGACTTCAAGTATGCACAAGTGGTAATGAAAATTAAATTAGTTATTGCCACTCAAAGAAGTGTTCCCAGAGTCCTTACAGACCTCCCTGAAGATGTGAGCTCAGTGCTCAAGAGTAGCAAGAAAGCAAATAAGATGATGAGAAATTACTAGGAAATGATCAACAGGAGAAATCTTTACTCCATGGTATGTATGACTTAATTCTGACAGCCCAACTTCAAACATGCTTTGTACATCCCAAAAGCATGTAAGACCTTCACTGATGTGAAACAGTTTCCATGAGACAAGAATCTCAATAGTTGTTGTGACAGCTCAGCTTGGAAAAGGGGACTCAGGGTACATGATTACAAAGGTCCATGAAATCCCAAAGAAGTTAAATAGATGTTGCTTGATATGGTTTATGATATAGCTAAGGGTCTGAGCCCTGAAAGACTGAAGGTGCACATTCAATAAGGAGGAAGAGTTTTAATGCAGTATATCAAAGTGCATGAATTGAGGAGCCTCTTGTGAAATTGTCTTCTAGCTGTAAACAGCAAATACAGGTTGGAAAGAGGATTTAACAGAGTTTTGAACAAAACAATCCTAAAGTGGTCCTGTGCAGCTTCTCAGGACCAACACACCAACCACTGGGTGTTCTGGGAAGCCAGTCGTGATCCTGAATGTGTTTTCACCTTTTCAGAGCAGCAGTGTGGGAATCCACCAGAGCTGCCACTGACTTCACTTAAATCTTTCAGCTTCAGCATGAGAGATACGGATGCTGTCTGCTCGCTTCTCCTTTTCTTCCCCCATTTCACTTCATTTCCTTCCTATCTCTTTCTTCCTTCTGTTTGATATGAGCCTGGCATGGTGAGCCCAGTCACACTCCCTTTCTCAGCACGGCTGTGATCCCATGACCAGTGAGGCAGGGAGAAGCTGTGCCCTGTGTTGGAGTGGCTGATAACAGCCCCTTTCATTCCCTGTTTTCCACGGTAATGAAGTTGCAGATATCAGTTGCAGAACCTGCGTTATCTCTCTGTGCACTTCTTTTCTTTTTGCTGTTATATTTTCTTCTGCAGAAATTAGGACTGGACTTCAGAACTAGCTCTAGTTTATCTCCACTATTTTTCTGAAGAATATTTATCTCTGTGTTTAATACCTTTCAAAGATTGTCATTGTAAGAAAAACCCATTCACTAACAGAACTGGGGGTTAAGGCAGATGGTGAAGCTCAACTAATTTTTTATGTTTGGAATTCTTATTTTTCTGTGTTGTCCTTAATTTTTATCCTATATTTATAACAAAAAGGTTATATCTTTAACAAAAGGTTATAAAGATGTTTAAAACAATAGTGTTTCCATGGAGCTGGACAACCTGGGTTTATGATCTCAACTCAAGCCAGGTTTGACTATTAAGTGTTACAGACCGGATCACATTAACCCCTTAGCCTGGAACCCTCTGTGTTCTGGTGTATTAACATGAGTACACTGGATGCTTTTTCCCCTGGAGTCACAGACTCTGCTGCTCCAGAACAGAATGAAGCTCTGGGTCACAGCCGCATACTGGTGTATGAACAGGGTAGTTCAAATCCCTCAAGATCAAGCAGATGACATTACAGCTGTTGGATTCAGGTCACATTCACCACCTTTTCTCTACAGCTGTGAGAGCAAGATTCATGTTTTTATTAAGTGAATGTGAGGATTACTGAGTAAACACAACTCTTTCTTACCTAAGGCTCTGATCAAAAACCTGCAATATTTCTGTTATAAATCAGGAAGACTTGTCTTGCTGGACCTTTAGCATCAGATGCTGGCAGACTATGGAGTGTGTGTTTGACAAGGGAATGCTGTGGAAGGAAACCAGGCATGCTGGATTAAAGACTGAAACTAGCCAGGGTGGAAAAGGAAAGTTAGGAAAAACCTGAAATCAGACACAAACCTTCTATCAGAAACACCAGACCCTCACCCTCTGCAGCGAGCATTACTGCTTCTGAGGTGTCAGGAGGTGGTGCCTGAACCTATTTTAAGAGAGAAATTACTGCGATATGAGTATGAAATTTAAAACATGCTGGGGCATGACTATTTTGTGCATCTGATGAGGAGGACCCTGGTCTTTTTCTGAAGTGGCCCCATTTAAAACCAGCAGCATAGTAGTGGCATTCACAAGCTGAGTGATGAAACAGTTTTCTTGAAACTGGACATTTTGGAATATTCTTTGCCTATGAATTCTTAGGTGGTTGGTTATGATCACGGGTGTATGGTTACAGCACCATTTGCACTGTATCTTGTTACTGTGTTGCTACAGTCTTAAAATAATCTTAGAGATAACATTTGGGGTTTTATCTCCTTTTAATATTTGAGTGTGGTGTATGTTCACCTTTTTCTAAACCTTTATTACAATAATGGGGAAGTTTAAAATTTGGATCAAGGTTTTAACTTTAATTCTGTTCTTTGAGCCATGGTGTATTTTTAATAGGTGGAGGTATATTTGAACAATCTGGCAATACCTTGATAACCAAAACCAATGTTTATGCAAGTATTTTTTTCACAGATTTGTGATGCATAATGCATCTTGTTGTTAAAAGGTTAAGTAAAAGAAATACAGTGTTTATAAAGCATGGGCTATAAACTGGCTGTTAGATAGATCAGCGATTTGTAGGTTAATATTTGAATTTTTTAACTTCAATGCCTCACTTTTAATATCTTTCAGGCTTCTTGATCCAAAGCTGACTTTATATTCTGAACGTGTGCAATTGTTTGCTGTAATCTCAAGAGAAGATAAGCATGACATCTGGTTCACACCTGTGGTTTTAGGGATAAGAGCATAGCTGCTTTATGTATTATTCAGGGCACTCTGTTGAAACTGCAAGGAATTTGACCCTTTGAGGCCCTTTGTCCCTAGGTTTTTATACTTACCTAAAGTAAACATGAAATATAGGATTCTTCTCTCAGTAGGTATTGAGCAGACTGTTTATTCCAACCTATGCCTGCTGCCAGAAGAGGAATTAGTTATGCAGGTTAATTATCAGATTTATGTGAAAGACTTTACTTGTGCGACTCCCATATTTCACGATTTCCACTGAGGCATTTTTTGCTGTGGCAAAACAGTGCCAGGAGAGGTGAATGTACTGGGAAGAGGTACAATAGTCTGGTTGGCTCTGTGTTGCAGGCAATCCCCTCCCTGCTCACCACATCCCCAGGCAGCATGGGGCATCTCTCTGTGACCTGACAGGGAGAGGCTGCAGCATTTCCAGTTTCCAGACAGCGTTCCAGGCACAACCCAAGTATCTGGGGCTGGTGGAGACAACACTGGCAGAAAGCAGGAATTAATTTGGTTGGTCATTTCTACAGCCAAAGGCACCCATAGTCTGGAGAAAAGCAAGCAGCTGTCAGACTGAAACCCAGAAGTTACATGGTGCCCATTTCTCAGGTGAGGTGTTCAAATGTGGGATGCTGATTCAGAAGAGATGCCTTCAGAAATATACAGATATGAGCCTGGGTGGAAATATGAGTCTCTGGGTTGAGACTAGATTTTATTATGAAAATGCAGAGTACAGGGAAGGGATGAAGCTGGCATGGAGCCTGTCTGAGCAGGGACATGAGTCCCACATGGAGTGTATACTAAAAACTGTACTGAACCAAAGCCAGTAAAATTTTGACTCAGATGCTAATCTGGTAGTGGTTCTGTGTTCATCAGGAGTCCAAAGTAGTTCAACATGGTTTTCTTTCAACATCAATGCGCCCTCAAGAAATTGGAGGTGTTAAAGCTGAGAGTTCATCTTACATTGTATAAGGTGGTGCCATGAGCAAGCACCAGAGGAGTCTTGTCAGGGCATCTGGGGCTCATACCAGCACGTGAGTATGAGAGGGGGAGTTAGATTTGTGTTTCTGTTTCATAAGCATGGAAGGATAACTTTGACGTCTAACAAAGGACAATTACGGAATGGGTTGGCAAATGAGTTTGCAGATGTAGCAGCAGGCAAGGTTTTAACACTAAAGGCTTCACAATTTCTAGCACTTTAACCTCACCTCCATCAATTTTGTGCTTACTTGAATATTTTGCTTCTTGCTGTGCTAAAGTCCAGGTCTTTTTATGTGCTCGTGTTAATAAAGAATCGTGCCTTAACAAGCTGGTGCCATTAAGGTGGTATATTAAGCTATTCTGTGGGTCTGTAAACAAAATAGCTAAGACAAGAAGTTTCGAAGCTTTTTAACATTGAGCTTCACTTTCTGCTCTGGAAAAGCAGTCAGAGGACAAAGGTAAAGAAAGCTAGAAAGACAGAGATATTACATGGAAGACACTGTGGAATTTGAGTAGCACCCCATGGTGAGGAGGAATTTCAGTCCGAGATATTTTCAAGAGATTCAGACTTTTGGAAAGGATATAGTGTACTCACTGGTTGCATATTAAGGCCCTTTGAGAAACCTGAGGTAAAATACTGACATGAGGCAGCTGCACTGGAAAAATACCTCTTGTGTTCAAACAGGAGTGGAGGACCTAATGCTCTCCCTGCAACCTAGAACTGCAAGTGGCTACTGAGATATCTGAGCACCCAGTTTACTTCATCTTTGGGATTCCAGTGCTTCCTGGCATACGTATTCTGCAAAATATGGGAAAGCCCATGCTATCTTTGTTACTAAGTTCTGCAAGTAAACTCTTTTCATGAGCTGGTTCTGCTGTAACTGCCCATATACCTCACAGTTAATGAATAAAAATAACTCTGCAAGTGTACAGCCTGGAGGATTTCATATCCCCTCAGAGACAGGAACGGCCTTTCGCCCAGCAAAATGCTTCTGAAAACATGCCCCATCTGCTGTAGGGCTTTGAATCCAGAGATGCAACAAAACTATAAATATTTCAAAATTTGTTCTGAGGCATATGAAGATCATTAAGCCTCCTGGAAAAGCTTGCCTTATTCAGCTTAAAAAAAAAAAAAAAAATAACCCCCAAAAAACAAAACAACACAAAAACCAAATAAACCACACAGGATGTTCTGAATTCCACAGTACAAAAAGAATAATTTGTGCTAAGATGTGAGCTCTCAGAGGAATGAATACTTGTGCTAGGGCATCTTTAAAGTGAATGCTATATGAAATTGTATTAATCACACATGCTAGAAAAAGTATGCTTCTGTAGGGTTTATTTTTAAAGTGCAGTTCCTTTCTTTTCCCTGAAGAGTGCTGGAGTGATTTTGCTAGGAAATCCCAGCAGTTCTCTCCATTCTCGCAGCACTTCTTGATGTTTAAGAAAGTAAATGGATTCTTGAAAGATGAGCTGAGTATGGACAGTTGGAGTATTTTGAAGTTTAAAACTCTTTGTTCAGTAGCTTAGTTCTCCTTGTAGGAAGACCATGGGAAACAGATGAAGACAGCATATGAAACAGTCCCTTTTTGGTTGAGTTCAGAGCTATTCTGTTCATACAGTGAGTCTGTCCTGCTTATTTTTAGTTTGTGTGGCTTTTGGTGCTTAGCCACTTCCTAAATTGCCTGTTTCAGTTTTTCAGCCCCACCAGCAGCCAAGTATTGCTTCTAATTTTTCCATTTGGACAGTTTTAGAAAGCAAAATTTGCCTCTTAAACGGGAGCCTCAATGTTGCATATTCCCACAAGCACGAGCTTGCTGTCTTGTTTGGAATATGCCACGGTTAGACAAAGCCACTGGGAGTGAAACTCAAAACTATTTCAGGAAACAAACCAAAAAGTCTCTGGCACAGCTTGGCAGCAGAGTTAAAGACCGGTGAAAGACCACAGCTGACCTCAAGAAGCCTGGGAAGATGCCTTTAGGCATCTGGATGCAGCACCTTGCAGTACACGGCTGCACCAAGCTCCTGTGACATCAGCTTTGTGTCCAAGATGAGCTGTTCAAAAGTTGCTGTGAGGATTAAGAGGCCATGTACTGTCTCCATGAGGTACATAGTGAGAAAATGAACAGCAATTCCCAAATTCTGTTTTTCCAACACCACTCCAAATGGTGGTTATTTCACTTTTTTTTCAATTGCTTGTCATTCTTCACATTTATTTCCAGTCTTTCATCTTTTTCTTCATAAAACATCCAGGTGAGGAAAGGATGGGCAATGACTGTAGTTGACACATGAGGAAATGAGGCCCTGAAATGGGAAGTTTTATGCAAGACAGCAGAAACTCTCTGGTTGTCTGAGAAGATGAATCTTTGCAATCCAAGGTTGCTGCTTCCTTAACAAAAGATCTGACTTGTAAGAAATACTCCTGCCCAAAAATCAGAATAAAGAATTCACAAAATTACCTTGATTAGGAAAGGTCTTTGAGATCCAACCATTAACCTAACCCTGGCAAGTCCTTAACTAAGCCATATCCCTAAGAACTGTGGCTATATCACTCTTAAATACCTCCAGGGATGGTGACTCCACCGCTGCCCTGAGCAGCCTGTTCCAATGCCAATAGTGAGCTATTTCTCTCTCATTTGGTTTTATGGTCATCTTCATCTTCTTAGGACAGAAAGAGCTTTGCATTTTCAAGTTTTTTCTCACAGCCATGAAGGCAGCACCAATAGTGATTTTTAAATTGCAGTGAAGGTCTTGCAGAAATAATTTCATTCCAAATCCTTGGACTTTAAGTGAAATACAGTATGGCAGGAACCCTCTGCTGGTAGCATACGAATGAGCAATACTGTGTGGTGTAATATTTTTTCTTTTTTTTAATTTTTACCTCCTCCTCTCCTTGGATTTCTTCCATCCCTTGGACATGTGGTTCACATCCTTTTTACGAGCTGACTGAACACCCTATTGTACACTTACCACCCACGTTTCCAGAAAAAGAGCCTCCTAAATTTGTGAGTTTAACAAGATGCTCTGGTGTATCTGGATCCACAGGTGTAATTACCACAAGATTAAGATATTTTAACATTTTCAAAAGAAGAGAAAAGGAGGAAAGGTTTAAAAAAGCCTCCTGCTCATTATGCTTCAATTATTGTTTACATCTTAGTATTAAAGTGTTAGTATTACAATTTCCTGTGTTTGGAAGGAGGTCAGATATGAAACACGACTTGTAAATAGGAAGAGGATCAGAAATGAGAGGCGCTGCATGGATAGGTTAATAACCAAGCTTTATAATTCAGGGGTCTTGTGTGTTGTGAAAGGGAAGACTTACTGCTGATTTTTTGTTGGTTTTGAATGATTTATAAGATTTTACTTCTGGTAGAGTGTTGCAATCTATGTTGTCATGGAAATTCTATTGAATTTATAGTTCCATTTATCCAAAACGATTTTCCAGACTTCATTTCATGGTGAATCATATGGCTGTTAGTCGGAGTACAAAGCAATTGCAAAAAAGTTTCATGTTACAGAAAGCATAAACACTGAAACCATTGCTTTCATATTATGGAATACAAATGAATGCAACATGCAGCTTTTTAGCATCAAATACATCTTCACTGTGTAATGACTCTGTGGATATACATGAGATGTATTTTCTTCTTCGGGCCAGGAGTGGGCCTAAAGGTTATTTATTTATGTCAGTAGAAATCAGGGAAGTTTCTGGTTTGCCAGGGTACTTCTCTCTTAACATTTAGGACTTAACACCCAAGATACTGAGTGATGTGGCTGTTATTCAGCATTGAATTGAAGCACAGGGCGATCCCACAAGCATTGCATTCTTGTTCCTACTGGGCTGTCACTGGACCACTCACAAGTTTAAATGCTGTTCAGAGTTAGGAACAGAACATGCAACAACTGCCAACTTTCAGGTTGAAAACAGCTATGAAATTGCTTAGTCTTCACTTTTAACATAGATACACCTACTGTTTTGTTTGTAGACAGCAAAGCAGTAATTAATGCTTACTATTAAAAAAGATTAAAGAGAGATTTATCGTACTTCTGAGGCATATGAATGTCTAAAGTGAGTTGAATTCTCTTATTTCACAGTATGATCTTCACTCTTCCTGTTGTTTCAACTCCTTTGATTTTTTTTCAGCCTAGCATTGTGTTAATTTCAAGTTGCAATTACTTCAGGGCAAAGACCCTGTCTTGACTCTTTGCTTTGCAATTTACCCAGCACACTTTTAGGCATTGTAAACTACTAAGTTATGACACTGAAAATACACCTCTGTACCTACCCAGCTATAGTTAAAAATTCAGTGATGAATAATAGACAAGGGAGGAAAAACATGCCATTATCTGTTCCTGTTCAACTTTGTCTTCTTTAAAGAACGTAGTATACTCTGTGTTATTACATCAAGCTTGAACTTGAAAACATCACGATTTGCCCTCCCCCTTTGCCTTTTCTAAGCAGATTTGGAATATGTTATAACAGATAACTTTCATGGGTTTTTAAAAGGGAATATGATGAGAAGTCAAACATCAGACTTTATTGCCCCAGTGTACATCTCACACTCCAGTAAACACACAGACTGCAGGATGGTTACTCTGAATTTTCAGTGCTACAGTGAAGATTACATTATTTCTGTAGAAAATTTTTATTCAAGCCAAATGGATCACATCATCTGGTTTGCTGGAAATCTATGCACATATTTAAAGCCAAAGTAAGTTGCATACAGGCTTTCAATTAAGAAAAATCATGTATGATTCATAATCTTAGCACAGAATTTGTTTTTGTGCAAGAGTTTTTAAATACAGCTGTAAAAGTGGCTGAGAATAATTTATTCTTACAATATAAGCAGCAGAGCTGCTAATTAAAAATTAGTATGTTCAGTGATTAGTTCTATCATTTAAAGCAGACGTTTCAAAATTTTTGTTTAGCCACTCTGCAAAGATTTGCAATCTACCTGCCATGCCTTTATGTTTTGCTTTTCTGAAAATACTCTCGGTCTCTAAAGCACCACATAGCTGTGGTGTCTGTGTCTTGTTGCCTGATTCATCCAAAAATTGGCTGGCCTGTAATTTTTTTTTTTCTCTCTAGCTTTAAATTGCATGGTAGTCCTTGGATTGCTGGAAGGAAATGAGCGGAAAGCTAATTCTGATGATCTTTTCCCTTCCACCAGAATTCCTGATGCTATTGAGTATTCTGTACTCCACATCTGTGACAGCACAATGAGCCTTTGTTCATTTTTTAATCTGAAGAGAAATCTGCTGAAGGAGGTTGCACAGGGTGATAGCAGCCCAATTTAAAAGTCTCAATTATTTATTTTTAAAATACTTGGCATCTGTCTATGGAAAGTGTACTTGCCTGGTTTCCAGTCTCTTAGAATTGCTTTGAACTCACTCACATCTTCTGGGATCTATCAAATGCTCATTGTGGCTTTTCTCTCAGAAGTGCTGAATGAGTTTAGCCATGATAGCCTGCATTGGATATAAACTTTCTGTCTTTGTAGTGGGATAAGAGCACAAAGATGTCATGCACAGGAATGGTGATTTCTGTCTGGATGTTTGTCTTGCCAAGAAGAGGAGGAGCATCCAAGCAGAGAGCTGGAGCCTTTTATTTGTGGATGAGTGGTGGGGAGAAGTCATTCATTTGAAGCAGGCTCTGTTTTTGCAAGCCAGTGGCATTTCATAAAAAGGGTTTAATCATTCAGAGGCAAATTGTACTTAATGAACTCAGAACTGATCACTGGTGGGCAGTATTTCTCAGTAAAACACATGCCTGTTCTGGACAGCCTGTCCTTACCAGTTCAGCATGATGGCAGCTTGGTTTTAGTCAAAATCTCATAAGCACAAAGCAGGGCCTGACGTTTTGCCATCAGGTTTCTGTTGAGTTTGGAAGAACTTGTTTGAAGAAGGATGTTTCTGCAGAGAACAGGTTGGGAGTGCCTGCCCTGTGGCCTGGTAGGAGCGTGGAGGCAAAGGCTGGGGAGTTCATAGAATCATAGAATTGGCTGGGTTGGAAGGGACCTCAGAGATCATCAAGTCCAACCCTTGATCCACTCCCGCTGCAGTTCCCAGCCCATGGCACTGAGTGCCACATCCAGTGTCTTTTTAAATATCTCCAGGGACGGAGAATCCACCACTTCCCGGGGCAGCCCATTCCAATGTCTGATCACCCTCTCTGTAAAGAAATTCTTTCTAATGTCCAACCTAAACCTCCCCCGGCACAACTTGAGACCGTGCCCTCTTGTCTTGCTGAGAGTTGCCTGGGAAAAGAGACCAACCCCCCCCGGCTCCAACCTCCTTTCAGGGAGTTGTAGAGAGTGATGAGGTCTCCTCTGAGCCTCCTCTTCTCCAGGCTGAACACCCCCAGCTCCCTCAGCCTCTCCTCATAGGATCTGTGCTGTAGTCCCTTCACCAGCCCAGTTGCCTCCTTTGGACCTGCTCCAGCACCTCGATATCCTTCCTGAACTGAGGGGCCCAGAACTGGACACAGGACTCAAAGTGTGGCCTCACTAGTGCTGAGTACAGGGGAAGAATCACTTCCTTGGACCTGCTGGCCACACTGTTCCTGATCCAGGCCAGGATGCCATTGGCCTTCTTGGCCACCTGGGCACACTGCTGGCTCATGTTCAGCTTCCTGTCAATTACTCAGGTGTTGGAGCTGTGGGGTGTATTCATCTGTGCAAGTGTTGTCAGCTGGAAAAAGGCCTGAAGTGCTTGGGAATTGTAGTGGCTGGACACTGGATCTTTCTGGACAGAAGAAACTAGAAAACGTGACATGGTTTTATAGGGTAGCTGGCAATTATCTCCTGGGTTATGGCAGGGTGAGGATTTTCTCTCTAATCCTCTGTTTTAAGGCACTGGTAACATTCTGAAGATTTTCCCCTTTAGTGAGATTTTTTTCAGGCTTAATCTGTGCCATACAGCAAATATCTCTCAAGTTTAAGTGAAAACAATTCTGTTCTTTTAAGAGTGTGAAGAGTGTCAAAGAATAAGGTTTATCCATTAAAAACAAACTTACCCTCTCTCAGCCTCTGTAGCTGCAGTAGCTGTTAGTAGCATTTTAGGGTGGGGAGAGTTTTCCTGCAAGAAAAGTGCCTTTGTGTCACTAGGGATGGTTTGTTTCAGCTTAGCATTATCAAAATAATGAAAATTTCAAGTTGCTTGGACACAATGGGGTTTTTTAATGGTAGATCTTTAGAGGGTACATGCAAGCATACTGCTGTGTTGCACATCTGAGATTAAGGAATTCCACGTAAGCCTTATTAGTTGTAATGGGGCTAGATATGGAAGACTCATAAATCTAATATACTGTGCCATCGAGAACAGGACTCTTGTGCCATCTGGGATCTATGCCTCTGAGAAGGCTATTTGGGGTACTGTCAGCAGGGATGGATGGACCAGAGCATTCTGACTGCAGACACTGTCACACTATAGAAACTACAAAGGGTATTTCAGGCTTTCCCATTGCTAAGGGATTCAGAGCCTTTCAAAATGTATTTAAAAAAAAAATTGGAAAATGGAAGCCAGTGTGAAATCACATTTAAAAATGTTAAAATAATGATGCTGAGGTCAGGCAGTGCCACAGTTCAGGTTGGATGTGCAAGTCTGGATGATGCTCTATTTCACAAACAACATTTTGTAATAATATACACATTTTCTTTAGCTTAAATACCCTTCTGTTGCATTCTGTACTACTAGGCAGAGATAGTAGAAGTCATTTATATGCAAAATACATTGTATATACTAATTATATAATAAGGAGTAATAATGAAAATTTTCTGGCATGTTTAGACGGCTTAAGTATGCAGTTAAATTAATTTTATGGTTAACTGTCTTATTCTTGATTTGTACATAAAGAACATTATGTCATCCATAGAAAATAGCAAATTAAACATCTACTAATATATGCATTCAAGATTATGTATAATATATATAAAAGCGAAAATGCATTAGCTGTGTTTACATTTTATTGTAGGTTGGGGGAAAACAGGTGAGACTATTATGCAAGAGAACAATATGTGATCAAGGAATTAGAAACTTGTGGTAATACCCGTGCTCAGCAGTGTCCAGGTGTGGTTTTATGAGCAGCCTGAACCATGCAGCTTTGAGGATGTAACTTTACCATCTTCTTAACAATATTTTGGCAGTGTATGCGTGTATAAATTATATAACAGCAATTCCTGGGAGATTCTACTCCTAAAATGTTCCTTCTAGCTGTATGAACACATGAGAAAGCCACTGTATGACAGATTATGATAATTTTTCATACAAGACAGTTCCCCTTGACTTGATGGATGCAGAGAGAGGAACCACACTCTCTGGAAAAACACCAGGGAGCAGTGGGAAAACGTTTCAACGTGTATGGTAATCAAGGTGGAGTGGGGTTCTTGATTAGTCTGTGAAATTTCACTGCTGAGACGAGGGATCTGAATTAAACTCTTTTTTACCAAAGCCCTTTGCACTGCTATCCAAAAGTGTATTGTAAAAATTAATTTCTTTAAAGTGCCCTGAGCAAAATTGATACAAAATGATTTTGGCATATGCTGAACTCACTCAGTGATACTTTTCTTCATAAATTCCTATGAGGACTGTATAGTGAAGTGTTTTATATAAAGTATACCTACTTTTAGACCTTATTTTAAAGGAGAATAAAATGTAATTTGTGCATGTTTTGTGAGCTTATATCTGTGCTGGCTAAATTGAGGTTTAAACAATTCTACCTGAAACAAACTGTTTCTAATTTCTACATCAATGAATGGCTGTACCTCAGTCTGCATCTGTTCAAAGCATGAGTTGTCAGAACCTGGAGGCACCACCAGCTTTGTGAGATATTGCCAGCATATGTGAATGTGTGCTGTGAATAGATTGGGAAAAGGAAGGCCAAAATAGGGGAAGAAAATTGCTTTCAAATTTTATGAAGCTAGAGTGAGTGCCAGACATTTTTTTCATTTTTTTTTTTTTTTTTTTGTGGGCCATTTGGAGTGTAGTCTTATTTTATCATCCAGCTGAAAAAAAAAATACCTCTGCCTCTGAAAAGGCTGATCTTCATCTTGGCCTTTTCTCTGTACGGTGATGCCTGATTAGATGTGTAGGTTCTTTGCCAGAATTGTACACTACAGCCAATATATACAGACAGGAGCCTGGAAAATCAGTGAACATGAATAGGAACTTGTCTGAGCAAGACAAAAGGGTATCATCTCATCTAGCAATACACAAAATTTCAGAATATGGGAAAAACACTTGCATTTGGGAGTATGTTAGGATTTGTCATGCAGCAGGATCTTGGAAAACCTCAAACAGCCCCAAAGACACCAGCAGGGCATTTGCCTGCAGGCAGACTTGCAGGAGGGTCAGAGCAGCAGCGTGTGGGGATGCGTGGACAGTCCTAGTTAGACCTCATGTCTCCATGTGTACTGTGTGGCTATTTCATGTCACCTAATAATGCTGTAAAAGTCAGAAAACATCAGGTTAACGGGCAGCAGAGAAGCAGGAATGAATGCACAGATTTAGACAAGAGGCCAGTGCCAGAGAAGCCTTATGGATACGTTCCTGTTTCATAGCCAGGAACAGGGTTTTCTTTCTGAGTCAATGTCCATGAGTGAACACGGACAACTGTCTTGCAGTAGTGTTGCCCCCCACGGACAAGCCAGGGCTGATTTGGATTGTGAAACTCACCAGGGGGGATCCCTGAATGGCCCCAGGAGCAGCTGCTGCAAAGTCCAGTTCTTGGGCTTGGCTGTTCCCGTCAGACAGATGTTTTTTATTTATTACATGTAAAGTGCACACAGAGCAAATGTTACCAATACTGAATTTATTCCATGAAAATGCACACACCTGCATGGTGTTATGTTGAGAAGGGAGTGCTGCATGTTTTGGATGTAAACCAAATGCTCCTTTGGAGCAGATCATGGCTGATGCAGACAGACTAACATTAGGGGCTTCTTGTGGGATGGAGAGGTTGAACAACTGCTGGGGCTGTAGCAGTGTCTTAAAGTGGGAGGCAGAAGTGGGAGCTCAGCTACTGTGGTAAATGGAACAAGAACCAAGGGGGAAATGAGCACTAGGGCCCACGGGGCTCTGTGAGTTGCCCTTATTGGTGCCATCTGGGTGTTAGAGCAAGGAGGGATTGTTCAGCAGCAGAGGGTTTGAGGGAAGCTGGTCCTCAGTCTTCCTGTATTTGTGAGGCATTTGTTGTTTCAGGGAAATTGTTATTCTCACCTGCTTTCACTCTAGGTTTGCCCAGTTATTAATATTTATTGTTTGTCCTAAAATGACATCAAAATATCTGGTTTTGTCTCACTTTTACTTTTTGCCGAGTACTAATGCTTTGGAAATAAAAGTCATGAAATTTAACTAAGTCAGGGAGAAGTCTGACCCTAACTGATAGTCCTGAATATCAGAGGCTCATAAAAATGCATTGCTATAGAGACAGACTTTTATCTTACAAATTGCTTTAGGAGTAAAGGAATAACTCTAAATGTTGAAATCCTTTTCAAAAATTCTCTATGGTTTTTGAGATAAATATGTTTAGCACATTTAACAGAGTAGGAGATGAGCCTGCAATGAGCAATGAAGAGATCCTGGCAGAAAGCATAAAGTTTACCATCTAAACAGCCTGGCCATACTGTTTATCCTTGGGTTTGTTATTAAAATGCATTGCTTTGACTCTGTTCCCTGGTTACTGTCCCAGTAGGGCAGTCATGCTATTAATCAAGATGCTCGTTAAACAATATTGTTCAGCAGAATTTCTTTATCTCAGGTTCATAATACTGGGTTTATATAACAACGTGCATGCATTACCTCATTTGAAAGTTGTATGAATCAACACTAATGTGATTTTGTTGTTGTTTTTAATTTTTACAGATGCAGATTTACTTCTACAATCCTGATGACTTTGACAGTTTTGGAACAGCAGTTCTAGAAAACAGGGTAGTAGGAGCCATGGCCGTGTTTTTTCAAGTAAGTTTAAACAAGAGCTATATCCATAAACCAAAACATACACCAAGTACTGTTTAATTCACTGAATTGTTTCAAGCTTAATGGACACATCTGTTTTCTTGTTTCCGCCTGTCTTAAGTGAAAAATATTTCGTATTGTCTATGTGTGATTTAAAATGTAAATAAGTATATTTAGAAATGTAATGAAAAATTTGGCATGGATTGTTCTGACTTTATGGCTACTTCACAGATGCAGATTGGAGAACACATTTATCACAGAACTTCACTGCTGAAGCATATTGCTGGGGTCCCTGGAATAACAAACCAACTTGAATTGGTTCTGTTTAGAGTAAACTTAAAATTCAAACATAAGTTGAGGGAAAATTAATCAATAAGTTTCATCAATCTTATCTGCAGCAGCTTCTTCTAAATTGTCATAGTAACAAGTTCTTGAAGGGATCAGGTTTCCGAATGAGTGAATTTATGCACCCTCAGGAGCCTGACTGCTGGGTTTGCTCATTTGTTGGTTTGACACGCTCAAAAACTGCTGCACGAGGTAGAGACTGCTGCTTGCCATGGCTGGAGGCTGGAGCTGCATGGCAGGGGTGTTCAGCAGTGTGGGCTTTTTGTCATGTTGCATCAGCAGCTGAGTTTTTCCTTCCTGACTGGAGGGTGAGTTGAACAGAGTGAGCTGGAGCAACTCCATAGCACCACGGGGTGGGAAGTAGCTAATGAAGATTTTGAAATGTCTCAAGGTGTTGCTTTTTCGAATGAGAGGAAAGAATGGAGGGAAGAGCATGTGAAAATGCTGGTTCTCTGTAAGGATTCACACTAGGTTTTACAGTGGAAGAAAATGATCTTACTGTTATCTTTGTGAAGCCAGATGAAAAAGAATATGCAAGTACCTATATGTAAAAACCTCCCTTTTTTCTTGTGATGTTAGACTGACAAACCTGACTCTCCAGCTCAAATTAAGTCTTTTTCCATATCGCTGATTTTGATCAAATGCTTTGATAAGGAGAAGAGGACAGATCCTTGTATTGCATAAATTGCTGTAACTGCTGTAACATCAGGGTAGTGGAAGTAGACATGCTAAATTCATCACTGGAATTCTGAGCCCTTCTACAGCATTTCATGTTGGAGTAAGGTTGGAGGAGCTGTGATAATTTATAGTGGCATAGCAGGATGATTCCCCAGACTTTTTAATCTTGATGTGCTTTGGGAAGCATTGGGTAAATTGAATTTGGCTTTTACAAGACAGAAGTTTAGAAACAGACCAACCCAAGGCATTGTCAGTGGATCTGGACCAGACTGCAGAGCTGCACACTGTGTGTGTGCTGGGTCAGGAGCAAGTGCCATGGAGTGCTGTACATGGAATGGCATCATCAGCCTGGAATGTGATTGCTAAATTACCCTGATGTGCTTCACATTAGCTATGTGAAGCACTGCCCCACGTCGCACCATCTCCTAGTCTGGATGTGACATTTGTTCCATAAACCCTGTTTTAAGAGGATCTTAAAATTGTAGTGGGACTGTTGTTCGTATTCCCCACCTGCAGAGCCAGGTGTTGCACTTACTGCGAATCCCACTTTGCACAGTTCTGAGGGAGCCATTAGACTCACTAAAAATAACCTAAAGTGGGCTGTAATGCTGTTTAAAAAAACATCTTTGATTATAAGAGACCTCAGGCTCTTTAGGACCACAACCGAGTGTTGTGGTCCCCTCAGGGAAGCAGAAATCTATACTTTTCATCATTTCTAGCCCTGCAGGCCACAGGACATTAGGCTGTAAAGTCTGGATGATCGTGCAGCTGGGCTCCTTTGCTCCAGGAGCCATGAAATCTGAAGCCATTACTGATAAACACTCTGTTTGCTCCCAGAGAGTAGGGGTAAGGTAATACTTTGGCAAAGTGACCCAGGGACAACCTGTTTTGCAATTGCAAGGAAAGGATTTTCAGTTTCTGGTATTTTTTTTTCCTTGCCTTTGGGTTGAAATGATAATTCAGTGGCATGCCATTAAACTTCTGAGTGTATCAGTTCTTCCTTCTGGGTAGCTCTGCTCTGAGGAAGATTTGTAGAGCCAAACTTCCAGAATTTGTTCCACTGGGCTTGAGTTTTTGTACATAGGGTTAATAGATTAATTAGTGGTGAAAAGTCTTTGCAGATCCCTGCTGTGTTTGACCATTTTAATTTCCTCAGCTGTGTATGGTGTGGTGGAGGTGGCAGAGCATGACTTTGAAAAACCTTTACAGACAGCTTAATTCACAAATACTCAGTGTTCCTTTAGCTTTGCTTCCCTGGGCACTGTGTGGGTGAGCTTACCATGGGTAGCATTTCATGCAGCTTATTTAAAAGTTGCCTTTTGAAACTGATTTTTAGTAACTTTTGAATGAAATGTTCCTAAGATACCCGTGGCCACATGTTGATTGTCAGATTTGGCTAGTAAAGAACTAATTTGACAGTTTGCCTTTTTCCAAAGCTGTAGTCTTATCTCTAACTCATTTGTATAGAGCACAGATTTTAAAAATATACTGGTTTTTTTACAAATACATTAGAGAACTGAATTGTGCATGCTTTTCTATGTAAATATCTTAACAGAGAAATTATTGGATGGATTTGCCATTAAGTCAAGTCTTGGATTTTTGCTAATGTGCTAATGCTGTGTTGGAATGAATGTGTACTGCACGTACTGAATTTATAGGCTGGCAGGTGTTTTTTGTTTGACTGATGTTCCCAAATGTTCCTTTGAAAATCAGGTTTTGCAGTGAGTGAACATTATACTGAACTACATAATTATTGGTGAAACATTAAATAATTAAGAACCCTCTTTCCTCCTGTTTAAATAATTTAACTTGGGCTGTATAAGAATTGTCCTTATTGAATTCACTGTTTCAAGGGCAATTTCCAGGTAAAGTACCTTGGTTCCAAACTTGGATAATTGAAGCATTTGCAACTTTGTTGTAATTGCTAATTAAATCTGTGCCTTCCTTATTGCTTTCATTGTAAACTGTTGATAAACTCTATTTCTGTTTGCATGCTGCAGGTCAATTGACCTGACAAAAACAAATTAATAGTTAAAATCAGGAAACCATTCTTGCATATACAAACTGCTATAATTGCTCATCTCCATATTTCATTGTGGATAGACACTTGGAGATTCTCACATTAAAAAAGCACTGTGGGGACTCTAGAGCAGGTATTCTTAATTTGCAAATAAGATGAGCTGGCCTGAAATCTCTCACTGTGTTCTGAAAGCTGAGGTTTGCATTGTGGTACAAACTGTAAAGTGAACGGATATGATGAGGAAAAGGGCCCCATGGTACCTGGTCCCTTTTCTGTCTGTAGCATCACTTCAAGCATCATGCTGGGGTTTGCTGTGTGTCAGGCACAAAGGAAAGTGCAGCTGAAAATTCCTGGAGTCTTGTCCTGTGGCTGTGTTTTTGGGGCAGAACGAGATGCCTCACTGTGCAAAAAAAAACCAGCAAACTGATAAAATCTTGCACCGTGCTGTAGCGTTTCCTTCCAGATCCTCTCTCATCCTTGCTGAGGCCACAATGAGTAACAGTAGTAGGAGCAAAGTGACTTTAGGAACCTCTGATCTTTTTAGTTAAAATTATTTTAAAAGCTGTGCAGCTGGAAAAAGCTGAAGAGGCAAAAAGGAATTCCAGCCTGCTGGTCTCAGATATATGATTATTAAAGCCTATAAACGTGTTTCACTGGGGGTGAGAGAACTAATGGGAAAAATGGCTTTTTCTTGAAGTGGGAATGTCTATGGAAAAACAGTCATTATGTTTCATGAGGGAGAATGGATCAGAGTATTAAGCAGCAATGTAAGTCAAAAAACTCCTTTTTTCTTGTTAGAGATCTCACTTGTTAATTTAGGAATAATCCAAATATTCTGTAGCCGAATCAGGTAATGACAATGATTTCTCTTTGGCTCCTGACATGTTTTTCAGGAGAAAACAATATGACATTATTGGGGTAAGTAACTCAGTGTTGCTCAAAGTGAAACTAGTGCTAGAGGAAGATATTTAATTTCAAATATTTATTACCTCTCTCCAGCAGTATCATCTTGGTCTGCAGTAAAGCAAGGCACTTCAGTCTCAATTTAAATGCTCCTAACTTGAATGGCCGGTGCACGTCCTTAATTTCAGCTCCCATAAGGTTCAACTTGTACTTAATGATATTGTGACTCTGGGCCTCCAGTAATTGTCAGGTTGAGTCAGTTTTGAAAAAAACAGGAGGTGAAGGGAAGACCCAGATCTCTGACTGGTTCCTGAGTTATCCATTCCTATATGTACATGTAATACATATTTACAAGTCACATTTAAAATGAGTAGTTACTTGGATTAAAGACATCCAGACATATTTCATGGATCTGTTTTAGCCATCTAACAATATAATTCATTGCACACTTCACTACTTGCTTTATTAAAGCCAAACTTAAATGTGTTCAAAACAAACATACTGCTTTTGCATTTGAAATATTCATCTTCTGGGCCTGCGGTAGATTCATTACAGCAGAGAATACTTCATTCCTTGATTACAGCTGTGAAAAGACACAATACTGATTCCCTAAGCACTCATCAAATATTTGATAGCTCAGAAATTCAGAAGGAGGTGATGGAATTCTTGTTCCTACAGGGAGAGCATATAAATCTATTTTATTATTTGCAAAGAAAACCATCAGTGATTAGTTACTGTGTCTCAGGTACTCCAACAAATCATCTCTAAAGAAGTTAGAGTAAAACTGAATTTTAAAATAACTTTTAGCAATGCTTTCATCATTAAAATTATCTTCATAATGATGAGTGATGTTGATACCTCGAACACTCAAGAGCTTTAGCAGTGCAGGGCTAGATTTTTAAGGGTAATTAGGTACTTGGCAGCAAATATGCAACTAACAATATTTTCAAAAATACAAAGGATTAAAATCAAGGAGTTTACAGGTCTGAGATGCCATTCTTAATTCTCTTTTCCAGTACTAATACTTTTTACAGTTGTTGAAAATAATACTGTGTAGCACTTAAACTGTATTATTTGCATGTAGCTGTCTTTATATTTGTTATAACTCATGTATGCAGAGATTTGCTTTTCAGTAAAACAATCAGTAACTGTGGCCTGGCTTTTGTAAGATTTTTGGTAGTAACTCTTGATGGGCTTTATGAATACAATCAATAGTTTACTTTTCACAGAGGCCTAAAAGAGCAAGAGAGAATGATTCAGTGGATCACTGTCAGAGTTATTGAGTATTTGGCATGAATACACTTTTCTAATGTATATTTCTCAAATAACAGAATTAAGCTTTTAACTTCCCTTAGAACCCCCGTCTCCCCCTTTCTTCCCTTTTGTTAACACTTTCATGTGTTTTACATGATACTCAAATAAATTCAGTGAATAATTGCTTTAAATACAGGAGCTATTGAGAGACCATATCTGGTCTCTTGCTTGGATTCCTGGCAACTCCCTAATTCAACCTCTCCCTTGCTATAATGCTGTTTGGGAGTCTGAGGAAAACTATCTTGATTTTGAAAATGAGAAGGGAGAGCAAAGGTGTGCAGTTTTCCTGAAACATTATATCCACCTACATGAAGCATTATCAGTGCTTCAGTGTTTAGGCAATGTCTTGAAGGTGATTTGCAGTAGTTCAAATAAGATGTAGCATCATTAACATGCAGGGCATCATTGAGAGTCATTGAGAGGCTTTTCATTTATTTTAATAGACTGCAGATACATGTAAAGACCTTAAAATTAAATTACAGTATTAATTCTTTTAATGGTTACATTAGAACCCATGGTGTTTTATTAATAGGAGCTCACGAGTAATAAAACTGTTATTATTGATTAGTAGTATTATTTAGTAATTAGTATAGGTATTTTTTTATTATCTTCATAAGACAAAAATGTGTGCAGACTAAAGCTACTTATTCAGTCCCTCTGGAAGGTATATATTTGTCAAAGTGTGTATCTATGTACCAGTAACCCTCCATACAATAGAAGACAAGCAAAGCAAATTGAAATAAGTTCTTAGTGACTGAAGTCCAGTTCCTTAGCATGTTTTTAATGTTGCAGCTATCTAAAACTATTAATTGTTACTAATAAAAGCAGTATTAGGGCCTTTAAGTAGTTGTAGTATAATAATAAGATAAAGTAGCTACTCTGACCCATAACAGCTGAGCAATTCAGAGTAGGAAGGTATTGACAATACAGTACAGAGAGTGCATTTTTTCTGAGAAACAATTTGTGCATGTCATGATGTGATACAAAGCATCTCTGGAGCAGAAAAGGGTTTTGATTTGCCAGTAAATAAATGAAGGTAAAATAATCAAAATACAAAAGTGATTTTGAGTCATGGAGAATTTCACTATAAAATCAAGACAGCTTCATAAAGTCTGTTAGATTTGGATTGAGTTCAGTATGTGAATGGCACTGAACAGCCTCCAAAGGTGGCCTCTTTAGAGAAAACATGCAGCTTTGGGTGCCTGACAGTAACTATTACTGCCCATGCTTATTGCCCTGAAATACTTTTGACTGGACATTGAGTTTGGATACAAGACAAAAATTCATGGCAAGTGTCTGTTTCTAAAAAATACATTCTACCTTTCAATTGAACAAAAAAAAAAAGTCAAGTAAGGCCAAAATGCAGATTTTTATTTCAACTTCTGTTTAAAATTTCTTTGGGAAATATGAATATTTTTGAATATTTTATGTAAAAGAAGAAAGAAAGAGAAGAACAGATGGGGAATAGCTCTGTGAGTTTAAAAAAAAAGAAAAGAAAAAAAAAGTGTGTAAGTATATAAAGTTTTGATTTTGGTGATTATGATTTTCAAGTGCTTAACAATTAGGCTTTAACATTTTCTGATCCATACCTTTGTTCCAGTTTACCATGTTTCATATGTTGTTTAATAGTGAAATTGCTGCTTACAGCATAAATTAAAAACAAAATAAAGGGTTTTTATCCTTTGCTTCAGTACATAAATGAGTAGGCTGCCTCTCAAGAGGACTAAGCAAGCAATTCCTGATGAAGTCTTGAGTTTAATAGAGAAGCTTCAAAAAATCTTTAGCAGCAGAGCAAGATGCTGTCATGAGATGGAAACATCATCCTCCTTTTCTTGCAGATCACTGCTCAAAGCAGGGCAGAGAAGCTCATAAGGAAGCAGCAGGAGTGAGCCCTGGGACTTCACCAAGCAAAAGCCATGAGTGCTTTGGGGAGCAGAAGGAGACGGGAAAGGGCCAGGGCTGGGGCTGTGATGATACTCATCAATCCCATGCTGCTGGGCTCAAGAAATGAGGACTTTATCAGTGAGCTGGATTGCAGTGGAGAAACACTGTCTCTTTCACCATTTTTTTTAACAGATAATCCTCAGTCCTCCAAATTTCCTGCCCATTGACAACAGCACTGACCTACACCTTTGCTGCAGAGCCTGGGCATCTGGTAATCCCTTACTTCAAATCCCAAACAAACACAAGCAAAGTTTCCCTGGAATTGCTGGGTACCATGGATCCAGGCTTTCATATTCTCTCAGCTGTACGTTTCTCATGGCTTATCCATGAGGAAGAGCCCATGGGGCTGAATCTGTAAGACTGCAAAAAGCAGCTGTGGTCACCCAGCAGCCTGAACATCCTGAGCAAGTGTGCCTGCAGGAAGGAGGTACAAATGCATGAGGGAAAGCAGGGCTGGATTTGGAGGGAGACAGACTGACAGGGAGGCTGAAACAGATCGTTCTTGGAAGCAAACACATCGTTCTGCTTCTGCTTGCCTGTGTTCTGCCAAGAGGCATTTGCAGTCTCTAGATCATGATGGCTGCAACCTGCTGTGTTGAAACTTTTCTATCCACAGGCTGACTGTGCAGTGTAGAAAGATGATCTACCTTATGTGCACTTATCTTCTTCAGTGCCCAAGCAAGCATCTTCCTTCCCCTTCCTCTCTTCAGCTCTATGAACTTGTTCAGGGTAGTTTTCAATAAGGCAGAAGAGCAGAGAGACAGATTTTATGTCAGACATCCTCCAAAGTGCAGTACTTTCAATTAAAGTCTTTTTGATAGGTTGAGTTTTAAAGGCTGTGGGCTGTACAGAAAGCAATGCCATGCAGTTCTTTTACAGTGCAGAGTGGAATACCAGAATGCACAAGAGTCTTCGACTTTTGGTTTTGATCTCAGATATATCTAGAGAAATGCAGCTTCCAAAGTGTCTGAAAATACTCTAATTGAAGGTAAAAATTAGATGGTTTGTTCTGTTTGTTTCTGGTTGGGTTTTTTTGGTTTTTGGTTTTTTTTTTTTGGGGGGGGGGTGTTGTTTTTTTGTTTTGTTTTCCCCAAATGCACTGTAAATTCTTTCTTAACTGCAAAGTATAAGATCAGAACTCAGATCTTGTGTTGTTGCTACTCTGGTTTGGATGTAGTAGCAAGGAGGGTGGGTAGCAATGGAGATGAGTTATTGAGTGGCTTTTCCTTTTTGTGATAAATTATGGTCTGTTGCTTCCATTTATTTAATAGAAGCATCAAAATTATTGATTCTAGGAAGGAAGTGTAAACTTTCTTGCTGTTAAGAGGACTTGGACTCAAGTTGCAAAACTACGAATTTGAAAAATACTCTGTATATTTTATGGAGTCTTTTCTCAATATCTTGAGGTATCTCCAGCAGTCATTAGTGAGAGGTGGTTGTATGCATTGCTTGGGGAATAGATCTCTGCACTCTTCTAGTTTGATGTTCATCTGAATGTCATGATCACTGTCAGCTTACAGCATCGTGAATGTTTGTGACTTGCAGGTTTTTTGCTTTCCCAATGCTTCTTAATTGATTAATGTATTACAATTAATCCCATTAATCCATGGGATGCCATTATTAATTTGCTGCTTAAATTACATACCAATTTGCTAGCCTCAGTTCTCATAATTGTCCTCTTATATTCTAGTATTTTTATTTTAATAACTTGCCCTAAGAACTTCATCAATATGCGTTTCTGTATAGTTTTGCCTCACTTTCCTTAGTGTGGACTTAGTTTAGGAATATTTATAGTGTTTAATGTCAGCATGTTGAACACGGTAATTTACTTCTCCGTGATTTAAAAATAACCTGTCTTAAAAAAAAAAAAAAAAAAAAAATCACTTTTGTAGCCATGACATAAAATTGGTAGGAAAATATCTTGTGGAGTTTTCATTACCAGTCTCCTGAAAATGACACTTAGATGTCTAATATGTAAAAATTACAGTCGTCAGTCTGTAATCTCACCCCCTCTGTGGTTCAGGACAGTTGATACTCAGGAAATCTGCTGATTATAACCATTAGACTAAGAAACAAATTAGTTCTGTAACTACAGTAAAGCTTTTTGCATTCTACTCTGGTGTGCTTTGTTGATGCACCAATTTTATCATGTTACCAAACATGACAAAAGCAGACCTGGAACTAGATGTCAGGAGAGCTGGTTCAAAGTGGAGGGACACCCATTCTTCTTTAGGAGAGGGACAGCAGCTCATTGTGGAGTCTCTCTTTGTGTCTTTGAACACTGAGAAACCTGGTTTGTCTTCTTTGCTTCAAGTATCTTTTCTTTGCTGCAAGTACCCTGTGATAGCAACAATTGCTGAATCTCCATCCCTCTTACATGTTCCAAATGTGGTGCATTTTGACTTGACCTTTGTTTAAGAAGAAGAGGAGAAACAGAAGGTGGAAATAAAGCACTTATTTTTTTCTATCCAGGTCTTTAGAAAGATTTGCTAGGATTGTTTTTAGATACAGAATCAGAGGAGATGCAAAGCTACATGTTCTTTCCTTTCTCCTCTCTCCCAAATGCAGCAGATATCTGTGAAAACAGTCCTTGTTTTCTCCCTGTTGTTAAACATCCAGTCTGGATTATGAGAAGTATTATTTATTTCTTTATTGCATGTTGTCTATCTCTTTTTATAATTTAATTCCTTTTTGTGCAAAACCCATCCTTTTTAGTTATCCAAGACTTATACCTCATTGTTCTCTCAGAGGATTAACCAAGTAAGTTACATGTGGTTTACATTTGTGGGTTGTAGCTAGAAAAATATGGTATTTCAGTCTGGAAACTCCAGCTCTTCAGTCCACATGTTGCCCAATTCTGCAGGACATTGCATAGGGTTTGTGTAACCCTTAGGAAAGTTACCCTAGTTGTCATCCTCTGTATATTCCATGAAAATGCAGTCTTTGTATGTCCCCAGTTACCAGTTAGTGTTATGGTACAGTTTAACTGAAGGTGAGCAAAGGATCTACTCATAAAGCATTGCCTAGTTTCACTTTGTACCTTAAAAGAGAAAAGTCTGAATGTATAAGTTAGATTGGTAAAACTGGGGCTTCCTCTGCCTTTAGATCTCCTGGCTCAGATGAAAAAGTTATCAAGTTTAAGCTGTTCTGCCTGAAGAATTACTACTGTAGTTCACAGATATAACAGTGCCAAATTTCTCTGAATATTGGAATAATAAACAATGCAAGTTTCAGGCAGGATTTCCTGGGTAGAATACCAAGTGTTCTTGAAAACCTTCTCGGACAGCAGCTAATACATTTTTAATACAAATAAAACATAATTCTTTAGTCTCGTTTCAGTTTGATCCCTAAGGTAGAAGAAGTACACCAAGTATGCATAATTCATGTATTTGTTTGAAGTGTTTACCCAGATACTCCATTCACAAAGCCTCTTTCTGCTAATAGGTTGCTGTGAGATGTAGGAATCACTTAAGGCTCATGTTGTACAAAGAAATGGAACACGGCATTTTTATACAATCAATGAAGTGGTTATGTGGTCATCTGAATTCTGGTTTCATTGGCACTGCCCACTTGTCCAGCTGAAATGTCAGGATGTTTTTCCTGGATCATATGTGGTGTGAAAGCATGGAAGTGTGAAAGGAAGGGGAGAGGTTGGGAGAAGAGGGTGCTGCTCACCCCTTTAGTATACAGCATGGATTGGTGTCAGGGTGATGTGTCCATGTGAGCACCATCCCAGTTATTACCAATGATATGTGTGGTTTCCTGTATAATTCCTATGCATTAACCATGATGCAGAGTGAGCGTGCAGGAAAGCATCCCTCACTAAAGTAGTTATAAAATATCCTAGACTGCTGTAGATCCAGTGCTACAGGTTACTGCTGGGGGGTCGAGTTGTTGCTGAGTTTTTTTCATCTGTAGTTCCTCTGCTGCAGGATATCTGTGGGAGAGATGATTATCGAGGTTTTTCTGAGCCAGTGGTTTTCTTTCCAGGGGTCAAAGAAAGGCGATGAAAGTAAATCAGAGTCTAGTCTGGTCCCTTTCTTTATGTCTTTGTACAGAGGTAGACATTTGTATGTATGGCTGATGGCTTTAACTGATAATGCTGATGGCATAGCCCCCCCCAAAATAATTCTGTGGCTGAGATGGCGGCTTGCCCAGAGCAGTCCTTGTATCTGATGTTTTACCTCTCATGAATCTAAATCAGAAAATCTTTGAGTTCATAGGGTGGAGATGAGGGTGTGGACCTGTGAACCCTTTTGCAGTATAATTTTAGTAGCTTTCAGACCTATCTCCTACATCTGAGATTCACTGAAAGCAAGCTAATCCATCTGAGGACCCGGTGAGTCTGAAATGAGCAAAATGGTCCCAGTTTGATTAAGATTAAACCCCCCTTTGTTTTAAGTTCAGGTGTGCTTATATCAGAGTTCCCTGAACAAAACCAGCAAAGCAGCTGGGATGTGCTTTTATGTAGATTAAGCCCTACTGGAGGTAGATGAGAGACAAGAATGCCAATCACCATCTTATTATATGCCGAAAACTGAAATATGTGTTATTTAAGATTGCTTAAATCTGTTCACGGCACCTTTGAACAGGGAGTTATCAGAGACTTGCAAGGTGGAACAGGATTTTTTCTTGTGAGCTTAGGGTGTTTGCAACTGTTTCACAGCCCTGCCAGCCCTGAGAAGCCAAAGAAAAGCTGCCTGGCTGATACCATCAGAAAAATATTTAGCTACCATTTGTAACAGTATCATTTCTGTGCATCAAAACTGCATTGTAATACAGTCATTATTGAGAGTAAAGAGACTTTCTGAAAAAAAGTATTGGTTTTCCAACATGTGTACTGTATCAAATGAAGCCTAACTGGAGATTTGGCAAACTGTCCTTTTTGAATTAAGTAAAATGATGTACCATGCTAGAAAGTAGCTTGGTTATTAGAAAACTCAGTCTTGCTCCTGGTAAAATGGATTTTTTCAGTGTAAAATTCACCTTTACTTGGTGGAAGAATATTGCTAAATCAGATTAACTTAGGATCTCAGTGTATTTTATAATGTGTCTCATTATTTTAAGGCTATCAGTATGTTAGCTGATCTGTAAGCTTCACTTAAATTACTGCTTTCTGGCTTTTTGAAGAAATAGGATCATGTTAGGCAGAAATCAGGATGACTGAGTTAAATCAGCCCTTTTTGATATTTATTTTCCCTCAGGATCATGCTACCAGATCAATATTTAAAAACAACTATGTGAGTAAGCACTTATTAGAAAACAAAATTCCATAACCCTAACAGCTATGCTAGTAATTTTTGTCTGTATTTTATCTGTGGTTTGTACTGCATTATGCACATGTCTGTGTATTAGAAGCAGTCAATGTAAAATTATTTCTTCCTCCTTCCCCCTGCCTACCTTGCCACATGGCAAACCTTCTTTTATCATATCTAGATCCTATAAAAGTATCTAACATAATTTGAAATGCTCTTGTGTGAAACATGATTAGACTACATCAATCATTTTTCAAAGATTTTTCTTTTTCTCTTGTTCATTTTGTATTCCAAACTGCTAAAAACATGTGCTTTTAAATTCTGCTGCATTTCATGGAAGACATGAGCAGACAGATAGTTCTCCATCTTGGGTGACCAGGTCTTATGAAGTACTCTCTCAAAGTGCATACCAGTCAAATTAAACTTTAGGTTAATGTTTTGGAATGCTCTCTGCTTGCCAACTCATTACCAGTGATATGGCTAAGCAAACCGTTGCCTTCTGCTATTCCAGATTTCTACAGAGATTTATGATATTTCAGCTAATAAGCTTACTTTCTCTAATAGCACACAGCCCACCCCACCTTATGGCTAAACTTGTCTCATCTCATGACTTGGGCAGAGAATTAAAGGCAGGAAGTAAAGCTGGCTTTTAAACCTTTCTAGGGTGAGCTGTTTGATGGTCCCTGTTTTGTGGATGGAAACATCCATCATTTTTAAGTCTGAACGTGCTCATTATCTAGAGCTGCTCTGCAGTACCCCTCAGGTGGATGCTGAGACCTCTCTGTGGACAGATGGTCATGGGAGAGGGAGATGATGTCCAGGCAGGTGGCAAAACCTTGGTGTGCTGCAGAGCCATATGAGCACTTGGATTTTAGAGTAACTTAGTCTGTGCATGCAGTACAGCTGGCTGCTCCCACACCTGTCTAATAGAGCTGCTGAAAGGCTGTATAAATTCATGATGAGCTACAGAGATCATCTCTGTCAGCTGTTCTTGTGTCAAAGTGATTTTTTTTTTTTTAAATGCTGCATTTATGTCCTAAGTGCCCATCCTACAGTTGCCTTTACCCTTTACCTTTAGCTACCTTTACTCTCTTTCTTCCTTCATTACTGCTTCCATTGCATCTGAGGCACAAAAATCAAAGATTTTTTTTTTATAGCTTACCATACTATATACTAAAAATGCTTGCTGCAACCCATTAAATCTGAGTGTAGATAGAGCTGCAATTCCAGTTGTGTTCTACCAGAGTGCTGGGGTTACAGGCCAGCCTGCAGAGAGCGTGGGATGTCAAACACTGGTGCTGGCTGCCATCAGAGCAATGCTGCTCATACATGTGGTATAGTTGGACTGGAATTCAAACTGTGTTGGCTCTCAGGCATTTTGGGGACAATTGCCTGTGCAGTCTGGCAGTGAATGTATCCCTCTGCACCAGCCCCCTGAGAATCATCACTCCAGAGCATTGGTGGTCCAGCTAACTGGCTTCAGTGTTGATGATAGGATTTTAACCAGCATATATGATCTGTGGACCCCAGGAAAGAAACTGCTGGGATGTGAAAAAAGGTGAAAAAGAAAGAAGTAAACACCTCAAGTGATTAAGCATCTTGTCTGGGAGCAGAGGAGATGGAGGACTCTTCCTGAGTGTTCCTGTGTGCACCCACGTGCAGGAAATGTCTTCACTGCCCTGGGTCAGACTAGACTTGTTCAAAGAGAACCTTTTGTTCTAACCATGTTTTAAGTTTTGTTTTACATCATATTCAGCTGCATTTTATCAGTTCCTTCCTAACTTTCTTGAGATTTTGAGATTCTGGTAATTTTGAAGTTATATCCTATGTAGGGGAGGGCTACCTGACCAGAGACAGTGATTGAAAACCCCCTCCACAGCTGGGTCATGCTCCACAGGAGCCCCGGAAGGCTGTAAGAAGCCTGTGGAGTGGAGACATGAAGGGCAGAGCATCCTGAGGAGTTCTGTGCCTTTAAGACTATCACTCACAGTGATTGAATAGCATTTCCTTTTGCCATTGCTGAAATGCAGAACATCTTGAAACAAGCATACGTGTCATGTTAGTTTTTGTATTTCTTTGTATTTCAAGAGGAAGACACTGCTACCACTAGTAAATGTTTCCCAGGCTTTTAATGCACTTGTATTCTAAGTGGTTTTTTTCTGCACTATAATTTCCCCATTTCCTCTAAACTAAGCCATGATACTTGTTGAAGTGTTTTTGCAAGGAACTGAATGAGTTGTTGGGTCATGATAACTAAGTAAAAAATAAACAGCTTGACATAGGATCCTCACTGTTGTGTGTAGTGTGACATCAGGTGAAATGGTGGGGGTTGAGCTGTACTTTTGTTGCTGCAGGAGCTTGAATGGCTTAGAAGCTGAGAAGAAAATTGCAGGCCACATCCTGCCACTCTTAATTCAGTGGTTGAAGGAGACTGAGATGGGGACTGCCTCATCCCACCTGCTTCCCAGAGCTCTCTTGGTACCCACCCTGGCTCGGTGTCCTTGCACTTCATGCCCCCTGGCTATAGATTCCCTGGCAGTCCTGCAAGTGGGGGCACTGCACCCTTTCTGCTGGCATCCCAGCCAGAGCCTAGACATCACCCTCAGAAGCTGAGGCTACTTTTTTCCTTGCCTTCAGGAAGGACATCCAGATGGGGGTAGAAGGTCTGAGGAGCTTTCTTAAGGGTGCAGGAGGCAGGGGGTGGAGAGGAGGAGAGCTGAACAAGGGTGCTATAGGAGGTATGTGGAAGGGTTTGGGTAAAGAGGATGCTGCAGAGCTGGAGGAGACAGAAGCAGCTCGCTGGGTGGGAAGAGAGAATGAGGAGGATGTGGCAGGTGGGTGATGGATGAGGGAGGCAACTCAGAAATGAGAGCGGAGGCAGAAGTGAGGAAACTCTGAGGATTAGCTGGTGCTTTCTGCCTTAGGTAGAATGTGCAGTGAACCGTGCAAGTTCATAGCATTTAACAAAGCTGCACACATCTGCAAGAACTTAAATGACACTAAAAATTTACAAATTTAAAAATGGAAGAACTTGTTTGAAAGAGAATTGTAATACACAAAATGTATCGTAGTCAACAGACTTGCTTGTCCTCTCATAACAGAAAGCTGTTAATTAACACCACTGCTCTGACATTTGGTTCTTGTATTCCAAAGATTCCTGGAAGCCCATGGCTGCTAGGTGATACGTGGGGAATTAGTTCTAGCAAATCAACCTACTTAAAAATGAGGTACAAGGAATGGCAAAAAAAATATGTTGGATTTTGGTGTTTCAAAGTAGGAGGTAAAAATTATGCCCTACAACAGTCTTGTTTTCCCTGGATTTCTGATCTAATTGTGAACTGAGGTGTGGTTGTCATTGGGGAAGTGACTGTGTAACTTAATTGACATTTCTGCATCCTTTATGGTTGTGACTCATAGATGCTGCTTGGAGTCAGCTCAGACTGGCATGCTGGGAGGAGCCACTGCTGCTGTGGGGAAGTGAGCCAGGGCAATGCTGGGAGGGGAAAAAAAATGAGGACTTTTAATGTAGAATGAATGAAAGACGTTGGGAAGCTGAGATGACTCCTCTTCATTTTAAAGGGGTGATTGTTGTGGCTTTGTGTTGGCTGGAAATCTGTGCTGCTTCCTGGGCAAGCTTAGCTGGAGCAATTAGATTGGAAACACTTGCAAACTGCTGTGTGTCCTGACTCCCTTCTGGACTGTTCCCTTCCACCTTTTGTGTTTTGCTCAGCAATTTCTCTTTTCTCGTTTAGCTACCAGATTTAATTGTTTTATATTCTTTTAAAAAAAAACCTGAAGACATTTCTTTTCTCAGTTGCACACACTTGTACCAAATTCAAACTAGGAACAGAAGAAAATAAAAGCTAACTTTCATTCTTGGTTTCACAGTTTTGAGCTTAGCCTCTCAAGATGTGTGAAGCTGTATATCAAAGAGTGGGTGCTGTGGGATGATCTGGCTGTAGTACTCATTTTTTTCATTTCACCATTTCATTTTCCTCCCTACTTAGGTCAGAATGGTAAACACTCCTGTAAGTTGGGCAGATTTTTGAAACTCTAAAAGAGACAAGAGACCCAACTCTTTTTTTTTTTTTTTTTTTTTTTTTTTTTTAACTCAGATGGTGAGAACACTTCATAACTGATGGCAGTTTCTATAAAATAGCCTCCATCCTGATAAAATGTTACCCCCTGGTGTGCCATTTTTCCAGCTGAACTACTGGTAGGATTGAGAGATCTTGCTCACTGCTGCTTAAATAAGTAGACTACATGCTCTATGAGGAAATCATATTATTTTCTCAAAGGAGAACAAGTAGGCTCAGTGCACCAAAATTGCTTTAAATAAACTTGCAGCTACTCTAGCTTTTTTTTCTTCTTTTTTTTTTTTTTTGTGCAGCTGCAGATGGTACAGTCTATCAATCAAGCTTTCCCAGCTTTGAGAATCTGCCACAGAAGCTGTCTCTCCTCTGCTTTGCAATTACATTTTGTCCTTTACAGAGCTTTGTATCTCAGATATTTTATTGCTGCTAATCAGATTGTGCTTTTGGGCTGCAGATAGCTTTTGTTTTTCCTCAGATATATGCTTATTAAGATCTTCCAATAATTTGTTAATTGAATGTGCTATTCACTTGCAGTAAATTAGCTGCATCGTGCTTTCAAAGTGCAGGAATACTTAAGGGAAATTAATGCCTGCCTATCAGTGGAGTGAGTCAAAGTTTGGGCAGAGCATGGCTTACAAAAAGAAAGAAAGCTACATTGTTGGCTGTTTCTTATCATCTTGCTGGTTGCAAATCTTGTGATAGTGAATGGAGATAATGCTGCAGGGGGGAGGCTGCAGAGTCTTCCTCAGCTGATCAGTCAGCTGTCAGCATCAGTACAATACCTGATCAATGGTTCTGTCCACTAACAAAGAAACAGTGTGCACAAACACAACGTGCTCTGAGCTGAGTTATAAAGCAGTACTTAACTCTACTTTTGAGTTTCATGCTCTTGCTATTTTTGAGACAGTCTGATATTAGTGTGCATCCCTGCAATGTGCTCGTGCCCATTCTGTCATACATTCTTCTGGAGTAGCATGTGCTGCCTCTTTGCTCTATTTATGACACTGATATTTCAGCCAAACTTTTGTTTAATATTGACAATTTGTGCTTCTTGTGGTTTTGAGCATCTTTAGTGGAAATAACAAAAGTGGAAGTTGCTGATCTATAACCTGGTTTGTCCCAGGATGCCTGTCACTGACTCAGGTCCAGAGGCAGCCTGTATGAAGCAGGGAAGGAGGGGAGCTAAGGCTGAGAGGAGCTGTGGTTGCAAGCAGCTGCATTGCACGCAACCAAAGATGAGGGGCAGCCAGAACTCCTGACCCCAAAGTCAGTTCAATAGCTTTTAAAACCACTTTGGACTTAAAAATTGCTCCTTCCTCTTTGGCACTGCTAGTTAATATCTCACTGTAGATACCCTCTAAAGCTGTGATGAAATATGAAGTTAATACATCACTAGCAAGCTTTCAGTCAGAATGATGTATTATTCAAAGTTGAATTAGCTAGAAGGATCAATGCATACCCATTACTCTATTTAAAATAATCATTGGAAGACTCATTAGCTTTTTTCCCCCCCTCTTTTCAAACAACATAGTGAGTGAGACATCTTGGAACATCCCCTCCGACAGCCTGTGCCCCTCTGTGTCTTCAGTAAGAATACTTTCATTCTTAGCAGGATTATTAACACCTGAAGGCCAAACCCCAGATTTAACTCAACAGAATTTGCCTTCAAATCACTGAACCTGAAACCAGTTGCCTCAGGCAAAGACGAACTCGGCTCTAATGCACGTTTTTAAAAAATCAAAAGGTCACAGCAGTATCTGTGTGAAATAGTGCATGTACCAGCATAAGGTTCAGTGTCACATCTTGCCTGGGCACCTCTTATTCTCTCTGATTTTACACATGAGCAGCAACTTGAAGCATTAAGGGGTCTGTTTCCGTTTTGTGTTTTCCCTTACAGATTTATTCTGTAGGATACTTACTTTGTGCAGTCCATTCATTACATGGCAAGTGCTTTCTGTCTCCTAGCTCACCTCTTGGCAGGCTGCAGGCTTTTGGCCAGGTTTGTCCTTTTGCACCGACTCGTAAGGGAGATGTGCAATTATAGCATATATGGGGGAGATGGAAGAAAATATCATCTGTGGAGGAGCAGGAATATATCATTCTTGGATCATTTAGTGCTTGTGAAGGTGAAAAACTTAAATATCAAATCTAGCTTATCATGCTGGGAGCTCTGTAGGCATTTTCTTGCCTTTGTAGGTAGCTCACTGTGCTGTAGTGTTGACCAGTATCCTTTCTCACCCATCAATTCTCCTGAAAAGGTACAAATAAATATATCCTCCTGCATTTCAAAGGAAAGCACATGTAAACTTTTCATATCTGTTCATCCACATCACAAACATGGCTGAAACCTTTCACTTCCTTTTATTCAGAAATGTTTAAGAAATGTGATATTTATCCACAACCAGCTTTTACAATGTGGACTTCAAAAGGGAGAGAAGAGGTGAGACAATAGACTTTGTGCAGAGCAAAAGGGTGCATAGCACAAAGCCAGGATGTGTATCCTTTTTCTCTGCTGCAGACCACTGCAGGATTTAAAGCATCATGGTTCAGAAGGGTTAGGAATAGGACCTACCCAAGTTGTAAGCTGCTATGAAATAATTTGGCCCCAAAGATATGAATGTGAAGGGTTTTGCAAGCAATATGCCAAGTACTTTCCCTTTGCTGAGGAAAGTATGGGTGTTTTGACTGTGATTATCTTGGATGCTTTGAAATGCTGTTGCTCTGATGTTAAAATACGTATTGTATGGCAGCATAATGTTTGCATTAATGGGGTTCTTCTCATTTATGTTCTAAAACAGTGGAAATCAGGTCCTTTCCCATAGCGATTGAGGCCTGGCATTTATCCAACACTATGGACCTCATAAGCAAATGCATTTTTTTAACCGTGTTGATTGTCCTGAAACCCCATAGGGCAATCCAATCTCTGCGGCCTAGTTGGTTCATGATAGTTTCCCTTTTCTTCTTAGTGGTTTGTACAGAGTGTTTGAGTATTTTGGCTGGCGAGCTGCAGCTCTTAACTGCAGGCTGAACAGGAGCTGAAGGCAGGCGGTTGGGGTAATATTACCCCTGACTTTCACTGCTGTAATTGAAAGTAGAATTTGACACATTGGCATCTCTCTGTGTCAGCCATTGTCACTGGCTTCAGCTGCCACGGTTAAGTATGCAGTCATTCATCCTTGGCAGACACTGTCCTTTGCAGCACAAGAGGATGGTCTCTGGATGTTAATGCCATGGCACTCTGGGAGCAGCTGGCTATATCAAATTCAAGGCATGCAGATTGTCTTGGCCATTTTACTTAGCAGATGGGTAAGGCTTGATAGATTGAAGATTTAGTTTCCAAGTCAAGGGCCAAATGTTGCAGTGGGAGAGAAAAGTAAATTATATCACTATTCGGAGGCGAAAGGCTCAGGTACTGTGTCACAAAATTGTTGCCATTCATTTTCCTCTGACTTGCACAAAATTCATGTCATTTTGCCTTTCAATACAGCCGACTATGGCATTCTCCTTCATTTTGAGATGCTTTGCAATACAGCCTGTGAGCCCATTTAATGAGCTTGAAAGCAGTTGCTGCAAATTTATGACAGTTTAATAAGTCTAAATGCCAGATAGTTTTTTAAGGTAAAATGAGAGAGAAATTTGTACTTTGGATCACTACAAATAGGTGTTTTTTCTCCTGTTCTTTTTCCCCACACCCTTTTCTCCGATATAACAGTTCTATTTAAACATTTATTTAAAAGCAATGTCTATTCCTTACTCCTGAGCTGTTCAAGCTATTAATATTCACCTACTTCTCACAAGGTGACTGGTGCCAGGGATCATTAGCCAGCTTTGTGGTGCTTCCCCCAGCCCTTGCTGGCTGGTGGGAGGATAACCTGGCTTTCAGAGAGGCTGCCCAGAGCAAAGGGAAAAGGGGGGCAGGAATCACAGAGGTTTTGCTGTGTGGCCTTTCTAACTGCCTCAGTGTTTATTTGGGGGTTCCCCTGTTTATACCTGAGACTTTTTTTTTCTCCTTTATAGAACTGTTACCAGCAGAAAGACAGGTCATGTTTTACCTGTATGACTTGAGCACATGGTTTAAAATATATAGCATGTGGTATAAATTTTAATGTTTTACAACTCTGCTGCTTTTTGTAAAATTGGAGGTATGAGGAGGTTCTGGATTTTTCCTATAAAATAATCAGATGAACACAGAGCTTCAGGTAGTTAGTGTACAATGAATGATTGAGAACAAGAACTGGTTGGGGTTTTTTAACTGACTAGGACATGCTGAGCTTAGTACTGCTGTAACACAGGGGCTTTCTGTAGAGTAGTACCTTGCCCAATAAAATCTATTTTTACATGCTGTGCCTTAGTGCCTGTGCTAGTGTGATCTGTGTGGTGGTGTCTATCCTCTCATCATCTTTGCTCCTTCACTGGAACTTTCCTCTTTGCAGTATTAATAATATTATCCTTAGAAGGTGCTTAGCTCCCTGGCCTGCCTCCTACCCTGTCAGCTCCGAGGGTAAGGCTGTAGGAACAGTGCTTTCAAGCAAGGGGCAAGAGGTTGTTCTGCTGAAAGATGTTAACGCTGTTGTCAATAGAGTTCATGACTGATCAACCTTGTTTTTCACTGAGGAATGAATCATTTCTCAGTCCCTGTATTAGATGTGGGACCTGTCTAAGGTAATGATTTCCACCATGACTTCCCTTGAAGAACATCTCTGCTTTATGACTACCAAATGGGGTCACTTGTGTGATACCTGTTCCTACATTGCAAATGCTTGTTTTATTCATTGCATTAATGTCAAGCCATTCATTCCACTCGGAATGGCATGTGCACCAGGTATCAAAGTCACTCAAAGGGTATGATAAACAAAGAGATTTTGCTTCTTCATGTCATGTTCATCCCATATTTACCCTATGGTGAAAGCTCTGTTAGCACAGGAAACTGCTTAATGATATCTCAGTGTTTATTTTACCCTTGTGCTTAGCATGATAGTTACCTATTTATTTCTGCTGAAGAGGATTACAGGCATTTTTCAGTTATAAATGTTGCACACAAGCATTATTTATCCTGGTTACTGCAGACCTGTAGAGTGTTAGTCGAGCAAAAAAACATCTTGTTCAGGAAACATGATTTGTATCAGTAGTACTGTGGGTATGTTAGAGCAATTTCAGGATGGTTTTCCATCTGTCCCATTAATACTTGCTGTGCTGAGCATCCATGACCAGCAGCATAGCAGGTTTGTGTTTTTATGTGAAATTCCTGTCCCTGGGAAATTTTCATTTGTGATTATCCTCCCGAAGGAGGAGGGGTAAACTCACTGTTCTTCTCTCATAGGAAAAAAAAAAAAAAGCTTTGCTCAGCTTTGTCAGGCATGTGTTGGATGAAGAGTAAGTGCTGAGACACAGTTACAGATGTGTGGTCTTTCTCCAGCTCTGCAGCCAAGGCATCATGAGACATGTGGCATGTGAAGGTAGTCTGAAGAATTCATTGCTGCTTTCCTTCAGGATGTATTCATAAGAGTAAAAAAACCAGTGCTGTAGTACAGATTATATAACAGAAAGATAAAACCAGTTTGTAGAAGGATTTAAGATCAAGCTTTGTGACATGGAATCATAAAGGAGGTCAGAAGGACACTTCTTATTCTAGAGACTTTTGTCCTGTTTCTTCCTTCTGGGTTTTTTTGTTTGTTTTGGGTTTTTTTTCCCTCCTTTCTTTAAAGTATCAGTTGTTCTTAGAGAGAGGATTCTTGTATGGGTGAACCTCTGATCTCAACCAGCATGGTAGCTTCAGGCCACTTAAACTAGAGGTGTGCAGCAGTGGGGATAGAACTTGACATTTTAGGTTCAGAAACCTCCTTTTGTCTATGAACACAGGCAGGAAAAGGATACAGATAAGTGCAAAATGCAGGAGAGAGGGCTGTTGAGGTTTTTTTCCAAGAACTTGAAGAAAAAAAAGATGTAAGAAAAGTTTTGTTCTGAACTGTTCCACAAAATGAGAAAACTTTTGGGCACTTTTCTAATGGTCTTGCCAAGATCCTGAAATAGTTATAGTGAGGTGTGGGAGAAGAGTTTGTGAGAATAAAGAAAAAAGGGGAGAAGCATCTGAAAGGAAAATAAGCCTCTATCCTGTGCAGGTTGGAATTGACATCTCCACAAATGGTACTTGTTTGCATGTGATTTTTAAAGAAACGTGAGATCTCACTTCCCATACCCTCAGAGAAAACAAAGTTACACATGCGTGGAGCATTTGCTCTCCAGCCCCTAAAGAAAAAGCGTAACTGTTGGTTTTAAGGTATTGAAGAATATGGCCCATTTGCAGAAGATGCTATCAAAAAAACTGGGTAGCTGGATCCAAATAAACATCTCACATCGGCAGAATAAAGGGGTGATGCTAAGGCTGAGGTTAACAATTGATCTACTTTGACAGAAAATCCCAACAGGAAGAGTTTTAACCTGTAGGATTCTTGCCATCTATTTCCTTTCTTCAAACAGATTGCAGGTGTCACCAGAAAATAAAATTAAAAAGGCAAACAAAAAAGAGCTCTTTACAACTTCAGGTTAGGCAGCAATAAATGAAACATTGCTCAAGTCCAATGCAAGTTTTTCTTACAGTTTTGTACTAGATTGCTGGTAGTTTTTAAAATTATTTTCTTTTTAGTGCCATAGCTTGGAGAAACCTAAATAAATGGTAGAGATGCAGAATGTGTCTCGCAACAGCTCTACATTTTCAGTGCTTGCTGTTGATTTGCCACAAGCCAGACAGAACCTACAAAGTGGGTCATTGGGTTCAGTGTACTGTGATTATTATTTATACAAAATCCAAAGTGTACAGAGCACCCCTTTGGGCATATAAAAGTTCATGCTTCAAAGAATTTACAGCCTTCAAGGCTAATAATGTTATTGCCAGTAACATCTAAGCTGTATATATTTCAAAGCTGCTGTTGCTAACTCATAACTTTATTGGGTATCTTGACCTACCTGAGTGTTGCAAGTTCTGGAGATCTGTGATGAGAAAAGATCTTCAGTTTCCATTTAAAACACCAAACCAAAACAAACGATTTGGCTCTGGACAGGAGCATGAAAATGTATCCTGAACACAGCAGAATAGCACAAAGGCCAAATAAGCAGAATAAGAAGGGTAGGATGTTGTGGGGTTTTTTTCAGTGGGGCTGGCTAAGAAGATGATGAGGTTCTAAGATTCTGAATTAGCCATGGGGAGGGAGGACAAGAAGAGATGTGCTTGTGGAAATTGGGCTGTGGATTCCAGGTTTCTTGTCCAGCCATTAAAATCTGGGAATGTTTTTACAATAATGTATTTTTTGGATGTGCTATGGTCAGTAATGTCCTTTTCCTGAGTGCTCTCCAACCTGGCTCTGAGCTTCACATGACTGTGTGAAGGTTCTCAGGGATTTCTTCTTTTGTCTCCATTCCTTTCCTCACATGTTAATAGACAGACATAAAGTGATTAAATTCTGGTTTTCCTCCTGACACTGAGATCATGGTCAAGCAGCAAAGTTCAGAGGAGCTTTTCTGCATTCATTGTGTTTGCCCTTTGGGAGCAGTCTGTCTAAAAATGATCAACACTGATCAGTCTTCTGATACTGTCTGCTGGCAAGGAAAAACATATTGTGTGAGTGAAGTACATGCCAGTATTTATTTCCCAAAAGCAAATTGGCAAGTATCTTAAATAGTGGAATGTGTTCACAGAAATTGTAAGTTATTCCTTCAATACCTTTGAAGAGGCAAAAGGTTAAAAAAAAAAAAATGCATTATTGGCTGTAAATTCCTTGGGTGTGTTGCAAGTGACTGAAGTGATGGGTTTAATTTGGAAGTGTGGAGCTCAGCTGGGTTAATCCTTCCTGCTGCCTTCCCCTCCTCTCTCTGGCACCGGGTCTCACCATTGTGGAGGGTGATTAATGCATGATAGAAAAAATACTGCAGGATACCAGTTTTTGGTCTGGCAGTCCAAGCAATTGGCACTGTCAAAAATCAGAGGTTTCTTCTACATCCTCTCACAAAGCTTTTTTTCCTTTCCCCGTGTGACACTAAATTAAATAAGTGTAAAAATATGAATAGCAAAGAGATGCCAAGGCCCAACTCTATTACAGCTGAAAGGGACCCATCTTCACTGAGTTTAAGTGGCAGCACCAGATTTACTCCCATATCAGTAAGGGATGGACTGATCTGATCTAATTTCTGTTCATTACCATGGTTTTCTTCTATGAAAGTAGAATTACAGGGAGAAAAATCAGCTCTCTGCTTTTGGGCTTTGCTAGGGTGATAATATGGCTAATGGTTTAATGACTTCAGAGGACACTTTCTTTTGATTTAACCTTCCTTACTTTATTTTATTACACCGTGTATCTTTGGCATTTGGTGGAGAGCCATTGTAAATGTGAGAACTAAGCAGCTTGTTAGATAACATCTTTTTTTTTTTCTCTCTTTAGAAGATTAAACTGAGACTGTTCTGCCTGATGCCAGAATAGATTTAACCAATCCTTGTATCCTTTGCATGTAGGTCACTCAGAGGGACAATCCAGCACTGGATCCCATTATCCATGGGTTGAAAGGTGTTGTACATCATGGTAAGTTGCTGCTTAAACTTTTTTCTTCCTGGGGAGGGGAGAAGGGCTGGAATATTGTCCTGAAAGGATCAGGTCACCCCTAGAAGGACTCAGTGAGCCTTCACATTCCTCTTTCACTGATGTTTAAGGGCATTACAGCCATTATTTGATTGGTAAAGATCAGAGTAATTTGTTACCTGAAAACGGTGTGGGGTTAACAGTAAACAATTTGTTTCTGTTCAGTCAGTGCTCTAGAATGCATAAGTTATCAATCAAAACCTACTACAATGTATCATTCATATTAGTACTTCGAAGGCAGTGTTGATGCTTCATTCCTGCTATTTATCTTCTCTTTGCTCTAAAAATACTCCTCGCTGAAGTTTCTATTTGTTTATAAATTATTTGTCTTTCAAATTTAGGGAGCTGATAATGAAACAGAAAATTAACTATCTATGAAAATTAATTAAACTTTGCAGCAGATGAACATCTTTCTAATGCTGACATAAATACGATCATTCAGCTGTTCTGATGCACATAAACCTATTATCCTTGAACTTACAGCAGGTACTGAAATAAATATTAATATGTTTTATACTTTTATAACCAATTTTTACTTCGGAATTTTCCTGAAACCTTATCATGGGTGATGCATCATTAGCAATGACATCAAGATGCTCCAGTTCTCAAAGTACTCCTGTCAGGTTTTAATATAATGATTTGTAAAGTTTTAATAATCTCATTGTAATTCAAAAGGCATCTGCTGGAATGGTGCTTGGTACTATAATAAATCTCTGTCCCATCGATAGTGCTGTGATAAAACATCTTTGCACCTTTTCTGAGGGTTGTCTTTAGACATTAGCTAGTGCTGTACAGCTTAACAAACATTTTTTTTTCTCTTAGCTGAGAACTTAAAACTAGTTGACAGTGTTAGATTAAAACAAATAGTGTTTTGCAGTGTTTTGAATTAATGCTCTAATTCCAGAATCATCTAGCATTGCAACTGGGAATACCATTAAATCCAAAGTAAGTGAAAAACAGGGGTCAAATGATAGCATACCATGAAGTCCTTCGTTTAGAGAGTTTTCCATAGATTTTGCTATTTATGAATTGCTGTTCTCTGCTGCAAAATAAAAATGATACAGTGAGCAAAAAAACTGTATTGTTTTCCACAAAAATAGACATTACTGTCTAAATCCCATTGGGTAACAAAACAGACTGGCAAAAATAAAGTGAGGACGAGTTGGGCTGCAATGATTTTTCTGTGGCTGTGTAGCTAATTTGACGCCCCAGTCAAGCTGCCATTTAACTGGACTAAGATCTCTTTTTAGCTTTCTTTTCTGCCTGCCTTCTATTTCAAGACTTTGCCCCCTGCAAGCACAGCAGTGTTTTAGCCATCTCATTGTTTCTTATCTGCTCCCTCTGTTGTTCCTCACTGCTGCAGCTGAAATCACTGCTGGTGAATAACCACACCCGTGTCTCCTAAGAGTATTATTCCATACCCAAAAATAATTGTTTGGGTCGGATGAGACACAGTCCCCAGGCTGTGATTCCCTGACCACATAATGGTTAGTCTGTCTTGGTGCTGCCTACCTGCAGCAAAATCTGGGTGGATAAAAGGCATTTATTTTTGTTATGCTCACAATGCACAGAAGGCTGCTGGTGTTTCAAGTAAAGGAAATCGCTTGATATATTTCAATAGCTTGTTTCCTTTTCAAAACATTAAGGAAGAAAAAGAGGAAAATCTTGCTTTCCTTCCTGTTTCAAAGGCCCTGATTAAAGATATTTTCTAAGGATCTTTTGGTGGTTAGAGTAAGGGAATTTCCTCTTTCAAAGTAGTTGTTCAAAGAAATTGTTCTCTTTAACTTAAATATTGATAGAATGCTTCAGTGAAAAATTCTCATATTGTATCTCTCTTGTAATGTTATTTTATAGAATAAAAGTAAAGATGTGAGCTTTTATTCCAGACACGCTCATTTTTTTTATTGATGTAGTTTGCTTACACCTTAAATGAGCATATTTTTGTGAATTTATCTGAAGAACTTTTTCCTGCCCTCCATTTGGCTGCATTGGGCTGGGACCCTAAGGCAGCCCAGACTTTCTGGCTGCATTACAGTGGCAGACACTTTCTTGTTTTGGATAGAGCAGTTGGAGAGATCACCAGCCCCTCATCTTTGCTTTGTTGTGCTGGTCACTCTTCCCTTACAATCACTCAGTTTTCAAAGAGAAAATTACGACCCACAGAGACACTCATCACCGTCCTCATTTCTTCATTTGCCTTGGTGTTAATAGAAGGCCTGGTCCTATATGGGGACCCCACTCTGCACTGGACTGTACAGAGCAACCATGTTAGCCTCTCCCCATAATGGTGACGTGTCCAACGACCTTCAGCTAGATGTTGGGGTGGCACTGATGTGTGGTGAGCTGGTTTTTAATTTTCCTTACATTTTTTCTGTGAAGTTCTTGTATTCTTACTGTGCCCTTCCAGGGGTAAGGGAACAATTTAAATGTCAGAAGGACTTTCTGTGGAAGTGAAAGCAATTTTTACTTGAGATTTCGTCAGGGATTTGAATTACTTACTAATTTGATGGAACATAAATAATTGTGCCCTTCACAGTGTCACCAGCTTAGTAACAATGACAGAGAAATGAACACATAAAAATCAATACAGGCTCAGTCGCTACTTGGAGTTCACTTTGCTTCCTCATCTCTAGGCATAATTTTGTAGAATCTTAATGCCACATTAAGCTTAATTTTACATGAGCAACCATACGAAGTTTTTTAGCTGGAAGGAAAACCAGTGATCTACCAAACCACCTGACAATGCTTGGATCAATGATAACAGTTTTGAGTTCGCATCTTCCTCCCCAGCGCTGCATTTCCATCACCTCAGCACTCCCTAGTTCCTGCACCCCCCCCACTTCGCAGAGCATTGTCAAGGCAGAGGAACACCAAAGAGGCTCTTTTCAGAGCTGTCAGATGCCTGTTGCTGACTTGAAAATTGCTTTAAGTTTTACGCTCAGCCAAGGATTCGTCACACCCCCCGCCAGCGAGGTGCCTGCTATTCTCACTCCTGCTTCCCCCACCGCAGAGCGTGCGGCTGCCACGGAGCCTGTGGGGACTGACAGCCAGGAGCCTGCAGCCAGCTCTGGGGAAGAGATGGAGCCACGGGCAGGCCTGATAGGAATTTTGTGATGCTGATTTGCCAGTCTTTCAGCTCTGACCGCTGGGGGGTCTTTTTTAGCTCCTCTTCAAATGCTCTTCTCAACACAAAAGGTGATGAGGAAGGTCTCCAGTGATGCTGGTGCTGCTGGTGGGACGATGCATGTTCTTAGTTGCAGTTGGATCGTTAGGTAAAGTCATAAATTACACCACATGGGGGCCAGTCAAGGTGCTGCAAATAAGACTTCTCTGCCTCTATTTTGCTGTTGATGTGCTTGGCTGGGAGCCCTGCCCTGAGCCCCTCTCTGTTCCTTGTCCTTCCTCGTGATGCTGAGGAGCACAGGGCAGGATGGAATTGCTCTTGTGGAAGGACTGAGGAGGCTTCTGTGGCCTTAGAGAGAATGATTGTGCCCTTGTGGGAATAGGGGAGCGTGAAATATCAGGTTATGTCTTATGCAGTTGATTTGCATTAAAATGGCTACTAAAGCTTTTGTCTGCCACATGCTTCAGCAAGATCTCAGAGGAGCACCCAGCAGTATGGAGCTATCGCACTAGAACATTGCTTTTTCCCCACCTCTGCTGTCTTTGACTTGCCCTTTTTAGTAGTGCTTTTAATACTGTTATGTATGTAAGCCTCTTAGAGATGCCTTTTTCTTGTTTTAACCAGCTGCCTGAAAGGCACTGAAAAGAGTCTCCTTCCCCAGTGCCAGTGCAGCCCAGTGCTGGAGGCTGGGCATCATTTGCCCTCTCCCAGCCTGGGCAGGGGTGCTCTGCACAGTCCTTTTTTACCATGTAGGCAAATGGTTGTCAAAGGGAGCGGCAGCCCACAATACCCCCAGCTCCTGAAAAATCCTTCAGAGTGATGGAAACCATGTTTTGTCACTGTGTCCTGTTCTCCATGGCTGTCACCAAGAATCTACATGGCTCAGCAGAAAATTATTAGCAGCACACAAATTACCACAGTAGAAAAGCCTCTATTAATGTCACAAAAAATGAGGCTCTTATTCCCTTCCTTGTCAAAAGTGAGTACTGAAAATCAAAGTGGAACCAGATCAAAAGCTTAGGTACAAAGTGAGTCAATGGCATCTGTTGCTTGTTTGTGAATGTGGGGTGGGGTGAGGGGAAGTGAGGAACCTTTGTTTGCTTAAAAGGGCATTTGGAAAAAAATCTGGTTTTTTTCTTCAGCGTTTGTATTAAAATGCCATAACTTAAGCTCAGCAGAGGAGCAGAGTCTGATCTTGCGTCTCCCTTAAGAGATGTTCAGGCCACTTGGTGGTGACCACTGAAGTTTCTGGGGCTACTTGGGAGAACATATCAAAATACAGCAGAAATAGAATTGCTTTAATAATGAAAAAGGATCAATAATAAATGTTGCACATCTCCCTGGTTGTGCTAGGCAAAAAGGTAGTGAATAACCTGTTAAAATAAATCAGCACTAAAAAGGAAACAATCCAGACAGTGTTAGTTACCCTGTGGATCTATCACACCAGAAGGCATAATAACAAGAAAACACCATTAGCAGCATGACAGGTTTTTTCTTTGTTTTTAACTTTAACCATAACACCACCTGACAAGCTGTTTGTTTTCTTCACCAAATATCCAGGGGTTGTAGAGAAAAAAGGCGGGGGAGAGGGGTGAGGGTGAGATGTGATACCATGGGACCTCATCTTTTAAAGTAAAACTTTGAAGAAAGCAGCAGCCCAATTTGGAACAAGCAAGGCCATCAAAGGGAGGGCAGCACCACGTGGTAAACCGAGAAGGAAATGTGGAAAAGCATTTCTTTTTCCTCGGGGATGATCTGGATTTATTTTGTTTTCTGATCTGTTCTTCTGTTCACAGTCAGAGTAGCCATGTGAAAGGGGCCAGGACACAATTGCTGTGGAGCAAAAGGGAGGAGGAGAGAAGGGGAAATGAAGATCAGAGCAGAGGTGATAAGTTCACACCTTTATGTAGGGCAGCTCTGTGCATAGCTGCAGGGGTCTTGTATCATTTAAAAGAATGAATGATGGAAGTGTTGGAAATCTCTGGTCCTTCACCTGTCTGCTCTGCTGAAAGCAATGCTGGTCACGGCTGAGTAAAGACCAGAGAGTTGACATAGTATGAATATATTGCACAGAAGACCTAATTCGAACTAACAGGAAGAAGATTGCAGTTGTTAAATGCCAATAATTAAGGTTGATGCTGAATGGAAACAAAGCACCTGCAGGGGGAAGGAGCTGGGTGCTTTGCTGGTGGGTTTTCAGGATGTCTTCTGAAAGCAGAGGGGTGGTGAAGTCTGAGAACCTGTGGTGTGGCTCTGGCTCTGCTGGTGCAGACCTGAACAGCCCACGCTCCTCTGGCTGCTTCTGCCTCACTTTGCCCTGCTTCTGACAGGCTCCTGGTTGCTCCAGGGATCCTCTCCTCCTCTGAACTCCTTGTCAGAAATTCTCTTTCCTCCTGTCACTGGTGTCCATTCTTAGTTTCTGTGTCCCTTCAGCCTTGTCTCCACACATACCTTTGCCTCGGGTTAGGTTATCAAAAACCTGGAGACATCTCATCCCCATCTGGAAAGGCAACAGCCACTGCCAAGCCGTGCATCAGCAGTGCTTAAGCATTAAAGGTTCAGAATTTTAAGACCTCTCCTCCCCAGCTAAACCTTTTCCTCCTAAGCAGTTTTAAGAGAGGAAATAAGAAAAATTAAGCCTTAGACCAGCACCTGGCATATGGAAATCTTCAATTTTTTTTTAATTTTTTTTTTCTTTCCTCTTGGTTTTTTGTTTGGTTTTTTTTTTGTTTGTTTTTGTGTTTTTTTGGTTTTTGTTGGGTTTTTTTTGTACTACTCTCTGGTTTTCTTAGATTAAATTAGCCTGCAGGACTGTGTTATTATCTCATTCCCTTCCTTCATGCCACGCTGTGCTTTCTCTGTCCTTACAGTTCCTTGCATTGTTCAGCAGAGGATCTGTTTTTTAAAAAAACACACAAAAAAGGAGAGAAAAATAATTGCAGAATAAATGGCAAAAATTACCCCAAGTACAGAGACTGTCAGAAACTGCTCTTCATGCTGGAATTACACAACAAGCACTCATCTGCTGATCTGTTCAGTTAAAGAATTATATAATATTTGTAATCTCATCTTCAAAATCATGACTATGAGTCTTGTCCTTGGCCCTGGTGTGCAGCTTCCTTTATCTGGGGAGTTCTGGCTCAGTGGGAGTGGGGCACAGTGTCCTTTTGGTTATTTTTGTGTGTTTGTTTTTTAGATGTTTGAATGCAGAAGCTTTAAAAGTACTTGGCTCATTATGAAAATGAAATTGGCAGTAACATTGTTTAACAAATTTGGGAGATTTTCAAAGCTCTTCATATTGGTATGGCAGATTTCAGTTATTCAAAGTATAGCTGGGTAACATTCCACCTATCAGGCATTGCACATACGTTAATTTTGGAAATAGGCTCATTTTAAGATACTGTTTTCAATGCAGCCAAATTCCTGTTTTCTTACAGAAAAGCACGATCAAAGTCCCAAAGCATTCCATGAGATATAAATGGACTTGGCATATAGTTGTTTTCTTGTGATCTCTAATCCAAGTTCCTGCTAGATTTAAAAGGGGTTTTGATCACAGATAGTTGTTTGCTGCTTACCTGCATATCTCAAGAAGCCTCTTATTCTGCAATGATTTGGTTAAAATTCAGGTCTGTCTTTATGCAGTGTTTTACAGAATGTATTTTTAGCAAGTTAGTCCTTAAACTCAAGATGTTCAACTGGTGGTTCATGCAACATAGTATTTATTGGCATCAGAAATTGCAGCAGCTGGTGGAGAACCACTACTGGTAACTGGTTAAAGATCTGGTTTCTTTCCTCTGCTTGGAAAGCTATTGTGAATAGTTCTGTATTAGCTCACATCCAGTGGTGATGCCTTGACAAATGAAGAGTGTAAGCAGGTCAGATTTTTAAAGCATGCCTGCAATTGCTCTGCCTGTGGGCTGGATTGTAAAAAAAAGTCCCTTGGCCCCATGCAGAACTGAGGGGAAATGTCCCAGCCAAACCAGGACATTTCCACATTGCTGTTGTGGGAGAAAGACCAAGAGGTAGACTTGAATATTGTATCAGAAGGTCCAATATGTTACCAGCTGGCTCTGTTAATTGTTTGTTATTTGGGTTTTTTTTTTTTGTGAGTGTAAGACTTAAACTACAATGTTGTCCTTTTATGCTGTGGAACACTCAGGAGTTTAAATGTCACATTCATTGTCTTAATTGTCAACAATTAATCTGTCGCACTTGCTAGTTTTTTGTTTGGAAATATTAGAGTGAACACTTTTTTTATGAGCTTTGGTGCTATAAACAAAGTATTGCTGTTTGTTGACTATCAACAGCAGTGACTGCAGCATTAGTGGGGTAACTCAGTGGGTGGGTTGGATGCTGCTTCTTTTCTGCACTGTGGTGCCCGTGGCAGCACATTTGTTGTTGCTTTCCCAGAGGAATTCTCTCTGATTCTAGGACCTTTGTTAGGGTCGTAATCTCTGGCCCTTCAATTTCCTGGTTGTTAATTTTTCCTCTCGGGTGCCCATCTGTGATCAGTGCTGAGATGGGAATAGGACAAGGAGCAGTAGAAGATACCACTTCAGTGCAGGGCTCTGATTGATGTCCAAGGACAAGTAGATGGCTCATGGTTTTCCAGCATTGATTGCAGTGGTTCACAGGTATTTGCAGGGGAACGTGTTTTCTTTGGTGTGGTTTATTGCTTTTGTCCACCAGTTATTTCCTGTTCCCTGTCAGCAAATGCTGTCTTGTAGATCCTGGTGTTCCCAACTTTGCTTTCTCCCTCCTAGAAACTTCTCTCACTCCTCAGTGTTTTCCCAGCCTTCAGGGCACATTTCCTGCCCATCCCAAGCATTGAAAATGGGAAATAGGAGCTGGTCATACAAGACAGTGAAGAAGGGTTACATATTATTAACCAATATATATGTTATTCTTTCCCATTTAGTAGAAATTGTATACATATACACGTGTATGTACATAAAATATTTTTTCTATGTTCTTTGAATGCTGTGGCTTGCAAATTATTCTCCTTACATTTTTACCAAAAACAATAACAGATTTAAGATTGAAATTTTAGAAGTGACATGACTTCAAAATCCTGTTTTCAAAAATGTCTCAGGCTCATAGGAGCATATCTGCATGGCATTTACTGTTTTGATATGCTCTTGAAGGATATGGTAGGTAGACTTCTGAATTTCTAAGTCCCCTTTTTATAAGCTTCACATGAAGAAGATCTGTGTGTGACTCTGGTTTCTAAAACTCTGCACCATGCATCTAGATGGAAGTGATACAAATGAATGATCTGTTTTCAAAAGTATTAGGTTATTAAGGCATAATCAATTGATTACCATCTATTTTAGTAGTCATTTTAATCCAATTATATGATTTTTTAATTTTAATCTTTGGAATTAATTAATGAAAACTTACAGCATTGCTTGTAGCCATGAAAAATTAGATCAAGTACACCCTGCCCTACTTATACTCTGTATTAGCAAAGCTACTTTTTCCTCAAGAAATACTCTTTTTCACAGCTGACTCTGACTTTCCAAATGCTTAGAAAAAAACCCCTCCCTAATTGATAACCAAAATTTAATCATAGTCGGATACTTCCAGTTTGCATTCAAATAAGGTATTTCTCTGTCTAAATAAGCTTCCCTTGGTTGATTATTCATATTGTAGTTCAAAATGTTTAAAAATGAAAGACAGAGTTGGATGAAATGTAGACTACTTAATACAGTGTGTATTTAATATAAAAGTCATGCATTATTCATTTTTGCAATTTGAATAACTTTGAATTTAGCATCCCTGTTCTTCATCTTTTCCTTTGATGAACAATTAATTATTAAAATATAATATTGTCAGCATATGGCACAAAAATCCTTGAAAGTGCAAAATGAGCTTCATTCTCCTGCCATCCTTTGATAAAGGGATACTCCATATTCTCACTTCCTCACAGAATGTTTATCCAGCATCATAAGTGATTCCATCATTCTAAATAAAAGGTTATAAAAGTTAAAAATAGTTAAACTGTTAATTTTAACTGAAACATTTTTTCTTAAATACAAGAGGAAAGCTCTTTTTCCCATTTACTTCAACTACAGTCATTGGCTGTTAATGCAGAGAAGGTGTTTGCATGTTCAAATACTCTTTCAGACTCATAGCATTCCAGTATGTGCTCAGCTGCCATGTAGAGGCAGCTTCTTCAATAGAGAACCCATGTCATCCTGCTGTGAAGATCTGTGTGTGCTGCATTTGGAAATCAAATCCTGTGTCTGAATTTGCAGGTTTTCTAACCAATTTTTAATATATGAAAATAAGCAAATCAAATTAAATACAACCTTTTACTGTGATGATGGCTTCTTCCTTAGTCTCTCTTTGAACTTTGGCCAATAATATGCTTTACTATTTATTACCAAAGCACACTTTTTTCCCACAGGTGTGCTATGAGGAGGAAAAAAAGTGTTTTATTATTTATTTGTTTCCTATTTGGAGATGCAGGACTGGTTGATATCTGCTTGGATTAGAAGGAAAGATTAGAAGGAAAGAAATTGTTAATGAAGAGATTGCAGTATTCAGTTATAATGAATACTTTGACTTCAATAGAATTGCTTATATTTTGGAATGCTAAAGGCTATGGAAACATTGCATACCTGTTGCTATTTTGCAGAAGAATAGAAAATGTCTGAATACATCATGAATTTGCACCATGGAACAGCATTGGAGGAAAAAAATCCCCCTGGTTATCAGTCTGCTGCTCAGAGGCACAGGCAACTCTTGATTTGATCAAGACTGTGGGATGCTGTGGATGTGCATTCTGCAGACTTAACCATTTTTCTTTTCTATCTGACTTGGGAAGATGTGTGTGTCAATCACCAGCCTACCTCCTTCTCTGCTCTGCTGCAGGGCAGCTGGCTTGCTTACCAGCTCTGGTGAGACAGAGAGAGAAGTGTTCCTGGTAACCAAATGTGGACTCGTTTGAGGCATGAAGAATATAGAAAGTGAGGAATAGAGATGTATGGGAGAGCCTTGTGTGTCAGCATGCCCTGAGGCAGTGTACACCTTTGCACAGGCTGAGAGAGAGCTCTGGCCTGTGAGTCAACATAAATTGCAGAGGATAAATGCTCAGGGATGGCAGGGAGATTGTCTTGCCTGCAGCTGTTCCCTTCTTTCATTTATTTATTTTTCTTCCCAGTGTTAAATATTACCAACTTGTCAGTGTTACTTGAAGCTAAATGCTTTCAGTGCTGAAGTTTGCATTCCAGGCTGCCCAAGGAGCTTCTCAGAGGAAAGAGTTTGTCTCCACACTGTTGGGCTCTGGGCAGGAGTTTCTTGGGCTGTGGAGAAGAGGCAGTGGGTTTGACTCTAAACATCCTTCTGGTGCTGTGCTGACTGCATTGAGCAGCAGCCCCAGCAATTCCTGTGTGGCCAGGTGCAGGCAGCCCAAATGAGCACTGGCTCTGGATGCTGCTTTGAGAACCCTGTTGAGCTTCAGAGGTGTCCAGCAGCCCTACAGCCCTGCTCCTTGGCTCCCTGGCACCTCCCAGAGAAGTTTGGCTGAGCAACATGAGGCTCTGCCTTCTCCGTCTCAGCAACCCACGAGGGATTGACCTCACTCCTGCATCCCTTTCCCCACTGGAGGAGATGGGACAGATGCACTACCCAATGTTCTTTGGTAAGGGCCTGGTTGTGTCCCCACTGGGTCATGGTGACCCCTCACTGCCATTTTCTGAATACTGAAACCATTGACTATGGTGTTAGTTCTATGCTAACAACCCAGTGGGTAACAAAGGCATTTCCCATCTGCACACATTCGAAATAGGAGTGTGTGTTCAGTATAGGATTGACTATCATTTTGGCTGCTCTTTTAATAATGAACACATCAATTCTTACAGAGCCTTCCTGATAGGGCGATTTCCTCTTTCATTATATATATAAATATCTATATATATATGAATGATAAAATATGTTGTTGCCATTACACCTTGTTAGGCTGCCTATCAATGTCATGTCTGTTTTAAAGACATGTTAAAAAAAAGTGTAATTCTGCTTGTCAATCTTCCCTGCAGAGAAGGAGACCTTTCTGGATCCCTTTGTGCTGAGGGACCTCCTGCCAACATCGCTGGGGAGTTACTACCGCTACACAGGGTCCCTGACTACTCCTCCGTGTAGCGAGATCGTGGAGTGGATCGTTTTTCGGAAGCCCGTTCCCATTTCTTACCATCAGGTGTGTTTATTTTATTAGTGAACTCCATCTCTCGATTTGGCCTTCTCTAAGACAGTGTTTTCAAAACCCGCTCTTTGAATTTTGAGAACAAGAATGTTTCTGTTGACAAAAAAGGAAGTGTCTGGGATATTTTTTTTTTTTCTCTCTTAAGTAATATTGTTTCTGAACGAAAGCCATCAGTCTTCAGAAGACAGTACAACATGAAACCCAGTTTCCTTTCAGTGATTTATTTGGTATTGTTTTTTGTTAAGATTAAATTAAGCTATGGTGTAAATATTTACATGGAGTTCCTTTTTAGTCTCTTTAATTGAAACTTTATTTTCAAAGTAGAGTGAGTGATCTCAGTTCTGCTCAGATTTAGTAATTTGAACTAATTATGTTAGAAAAGACATCTTTCCATTAATTCCCCATGCTTAACTGTTTTTATAACATAGCGAAGCTGCCATTATGTGCTCAGAGAGCTGGTGCACAAATCTTTAAAATTAGCACATAGCAGCTTTTAATGCAAATAGACACAGTGTCTGGGATTTGTTTGGAAAAGAGTGCTCCCGATAAAGTAAGAGTCAGATGTTTACCAGCTAAGTGTATTTTGACATTGTAAGACTGTTGTCTTTAGAAAGCCATCCTGCTGAAGCTAGTCTTTCCTTTTAGTCATCTGGTGTAAACCACTGAAAACAAACGTAAAAAGCAGGAATTCTGTAAGGCACAAGTGAATAGTTCACTGGGTGATCCTGACTGAGAGATGGTGGTTGTCAGAGGTTTCAAAAGGATGGAAAGCAATCGCCATGTCCCTGCTCCAGGCTTTTTTTGTGTGTTTTCTAGATCCCTTTGCTTCTCCAGTTGACTCATCTTTTTTTGAAGCACTATGTTCAAAACCAATCAGAGAGCTTCAACTGGGGCCCTCCTGAAGCCAAGGGACACAGCAGGATTTTTTCCCAGAAACATGAGGTTGTTGGCCATGTTCAGTTCCAGGTCACCAGGAACCCTTTGCTGGAAGCTTTCTCCCAAACACTCTCTAGCAGTGCTGAGCCTGAGGGACTCTCTGCACATGGTCTCTGTTGAATTGGACACTTTGTTTTTTTCAGGCTATTTCTCTGATTGTTGAGATCATTTTGAATTCTGTCCTTGCCTGCAGGATCCTTGCAGTCCCTTGTAGCTTTTCACTGCATCAATAAGTTTACTGTTTATTATTTGGTGGCTGCAAGGCCTGGCCCACGCTCAGTTTTATACATGTGCATCAGGTGGGTCACGACTTCCTTTTTCCTTTCTCTTTTTTAACAAATGCAAATAAACTGGTAAGTACCAATTATGGCCATCATTATAATGGTATAAAGGTACTTTATCTTGGCAAAGCTTCTCTCCTATGCTGTACAGTAGTAACTGTGCCAAGTTAAGCCTTTAAAATTTGGCGTTGTGCTGCTTTATGCATGCATGTGCGCTTGAAGGGCTGGGAATTCTGTGCTGTAGACAGACTTTCATTGATAGTAAAACACATGTGGAATAAGTAATAGTATTCTTCTCCTTGGCAGCTCTAGATGGATGTATTTTAAGAGCCTGCCACCCTGCTATTGCTATGATTATTATTTGTTCCTCTAACAGAAACAGTGCACCATAATCCATTGCCATAGTTTAACCTTCTTTATGACACACCCCGTGAAGCAGTCTGTAATCCCAGAGGAGGAAAGTGATATTGTTTAAAGCTTTGTTGCTGTTCCAATTAAATCCTTGCTTTTGTGCAAAATACCTTGCTGTAAAGAGGGCAGTACTGAAGTGGTCTATTTGTGGAGGCTTCTCTGTTTTATTCTCAGTGCTCCATCATCATCATCTTTCCTGATAATTAGACAACAAAACAGGACAAGCCGTGTCACCCTGCAGATGCATTGTAAAGCTAAGTGCATTCAATGACCCAAAGCATGGCATTATCTCTCATAATGCATATCTCAGAGTACCTCATTGTGCTTATAACAGTTTCAGTATTTTTAATTGCTGTCTGTATATCCAGCCCTTAGAAAACTGTGCACATCAGGCTTTAATGGTTTGTAATTACATGACTCGGAATTTTAGATCAGGTTTCTCTGTATCTACAATAGTCTTATAGCAGCTTTTCATTTCTTCTTCTGAACAGTAGCTCTTGTACTCCTTGAAAAGCATGAATGCAACTCCTTGACTGAAGCTTTTATTTTTTTTCCCTGGCAGCTATAGATAAATTAATTTCTCATTTGTGGTAGATAATATTTTTATAATAAAAATGAAGTTGAAGTGACTTATATATACTTCAACACATTAAAAGGAGAAGGTTAAAAATCATATTTGAATTGGCAGTTGTTAAAATGCAATTATACTTCCCCAAGGTAACATGGCAGAAGAAAATATTTTAAAAGTTCTCTCTGAAAGTTTAAAAATTCAATTAATGTCATGGAAGTATAAGCCTAGAGACTTGACTTCAGAGAAGCAGTTGCTACCCAGGTTCTTGAGCTTTTATAAAGTAACCTTAAGCCCTACTTGCTGGCTTCATCAAAACTGCTTCCATTGAATGAAGTGCAAAAGAGTTTGGGGCTTTAGATTATTGGTTTGAAGCAAAATTAAATGATGGTGGTGAGTGCCTCTTGGTTTAGTGAAGGTTTCTTAACTTCTCTGTTACACTTCATTTGATTATTTTTATCAGTAATATCAAATGGGGGTTCAGTGGTAATTTTTGCCAGTTGCAAGTTTCAGGACACTCACACATTTCTCCAAAGCTTTTAGAAGTATATTCACTTAATGAAAAGGGTGTAGCTTTCAAATTGACCTATCATTAAGGTTTGAATGCAATTCAAGTCCCTTTTTAGAGTCTTGGGCCAGATTCTGCACTCCCAAAAACCCTGCTATCAATATATGTAATTGATGTTGATGTAAACAACATCAGGACTGAATCCTTCTCTGCTCTGTCTTGCTCAGTTTTTCCAGCAGTGACATAACTAACTCCAGCTCTTGACCTGAATGCTAACAGGCTATTTGTAAATGCAATACTAACCTTGATAGCTGTGAGAAAAACGTTAGCTGATAATATTTTCACCTTAGTTTGCTAGAAATTTCTAAGAAATGCTAAGATATAAAATAACAGAAAAGTTTTCCAATTACAGTTCTTTCTTACTAGTCAATACACTTTATTAAAAATAGCTCAGATCCAAATCCAACAGAGCAACAGAGCAAGATTATTCCCAGTGGACTATATCCTAACTGAGCCTAAATACATTTCCTCTATGGGGGCTTTTTTCTCACTCTGTATTAAAGGGAACAGGGGTTGGTAGGAATGTCAGGGCACTTGGAGCTGGAAGTCCTCTGACTGCTCCATTTGCTACTGACTGGCTACTGGGCAAGCCAGAGGATGGGTTTGGGTGCCCATCATGTCAAGGGGTGACAACTTCAGTGATCTTCCTGCTCAAGTGCTGCAAGAGCTGTCTGTGAAGCTTAGCCTGGAAGCTAAACTTCTTAAGGTATTCAGAGATAAGGCTGCCCTGTGCTGGGGGAGGCTTTTGGGGTGGAATGACCTGGAAGCCCTTTTTGAAGCGATACTGTGGAACGGAACAGTGCCAGGAGTGAGGAGAGTTTGGCATGGCTGTGTCACATTAAATCCTTCCAGACAAGGGGTCTAAGGGCAAATATTTCCTTGCCCAGGACAGATGTCCACAGGTTGCTAGAAAGCCTTCTTCCTTGTTGGGCAGGATAAGCTCTGTGCTGAGATAAGCCTGTTGGCAGGGATTCCAGTGGGCAGCGTTACTTCCCATGCTGTTTATCACTCTTGATATCAGCATTTTGCTTCCTGCCATTTTACCTTACCCAGATTTCACCACATTGTTTTTCTAATTAATGTCCTTTCTCTCCTCTGCCATTATGGCTGCCATCAGCTGGAGGCATTCTACTCCATATTCACCACTGAACAGCAAGACCATGTTAAGTCCGTGGAGTACCTGAGGAATAACTTCCGACCACAGCAAAGCCTGAACAACAGGAAGGTGTCTAAGTCGGCTGTGAAGGATGCTTGGAGCCAAGATATGACAGACATCTTGGAAAATCCACTTGGCACAGAGGCTTCCAAAGGTAGATTACCCTTAGAAATTTTGCACTTGACTAAAAGGATCTCTTTTTTTTTGCCTACTTTGTCATCAAAGGATAGCTGTGAGCTTTAAAAGAAGTAAGACAGTATACGCAGGCATTACTTGTTGGTATGTGTCAGTAGATTAACTAATCCTGGATGTGCTTGCAATTACCTGTGAAATTTTCTGTCTCAAGATGCCATGGCAATAAAGCCCCAGAATACGTGAGTCTCAGACTGGTGATGTCCCTGGATTTGCTGGCTGGCTGTAAGGCCTTAGGGGTGCCTGACAAAGGGAAACATGAAGGGACAAGGTCAGAGGTAAAATTTCAGCCCCATTAGCACTGACTCATTAGAGGTTTGATTGGGAATAGGGTATCCAGATGTGGTTAAAGGTTCCATTTTTACAGTAATAAGACTTTCTGAAGAACCATCGACCTTATAATTTGACATTTGCCTCATTCTGTTGGTGATGGGAAAGAAAAACCTCTTTCTTATAGGCAGATTATTTTCTGATGTCTTGTTGAAGTGTTTCATGTGCCTTTTTGTAGAGCAGCTGATGCTTGCTTCTGTCAGACACTGGATAATGAGCTAATGAGCTGGATGAAGGGGGTGGGAGGGAAGTTGCAGTCATTGAGTTGGCAAAGAAAGGCCTGGCTAGAGGAGCACATAAAAATTCTGAGAGGAATGTGTACTGGATAAAATAAGACCAGAAATAAATATCATTTACTACCTTTATTTGCCTTTATTTTATTGAATGGTGTTATTTATAGGTAGGAGGACTGACTGACATGTACTTCTGAGTATTCAGTCGTGAGAAGTGCTTGGTGCTTCACCAGTTCTGGGTAAAGCAAAAGAAGAAGAGGGGGTGTGCCAGTGTGTGCCAGAAGAAAACAGCTAAGCAGATTTACAGTCTTTCCTATTGTACCTGGCATTTTCACCTGGCCAGGCATAGAGAACATAGTTTTTAAAGGAAGTGAATCATGAAAACAGCTGCGTTCAGCAACAGCACCCTCCCAGGAGAGTGCTGGAAGAGTATTTCTCAGAGCTCATTATTCTGTGAGTGGGCTTATTTGGATATATGTAATATGCACGTACACAAACCACATGTACATTAAAGGCAGCCTTGGGACAGAGAATTTACATCAGAAGTGAGAAGGAGATCTTGGGAATGAAGAAGCTCTGCTATGCTCTGATGCTCTGGCCTGCAGTTTTCAGTCAGTGTTTTAACAGCAACATGTGTCAATATTTATTTCTTCAGTTATATCCTGTGTACATATTACCCAGAACAGTGATGAAAGTTAATAGGTTACATTATGTTAAAAGTGACAAAACTGACTAGTTTTTATTTTGAGTGCAGCCAAGGTACCTCTGGTACATGTGGTATGATATTCAAGAAGATTTTATGCTTTGGCCATCTGCCTGCATATTCCTTCACTTTCTGGGTGTTTTTTTAAGATTATAAAAATGCTTTAGGTGACTTTCACCCCTGTGGTAAAAAGCTGAAACCCACAATTTTGACAATATTGCGAGTGCTAAAGTCTGTAGTTAATGAGCTGATCTTGAAGTTGGAGGTGTTGGTACCAAAGGAGCATTTGAATGGCTGGAAAGGTTCCCATTGACCTTTGTCTTCGAGAACTCTTTAAGGCCCAGTTTCAGCCACACACATGTGGATCAGTTAACATGTTGTGAGCTTTTCTACAGGACCAAGGGAGCTGCACAAATACCAGTTCACATTTAGATATCTTGGTGCCTGGATTCTTACATGCTTGGGGATTGGTTTGCTGAGCAGGTTCTCTCTGGGTCCCCTCCCATCATGTGTAGGTACCATAACCCTCAGGAGGGTGACGTGCATTCCCCCATCCCCTGTGGTCTGAAAACAGTCAATGTGCCATCTAATGGGCAGGGATGATGCCAGTCTTTTATTATTATTTTTTTTTTCCCCTTGGGGTTTTTGGCATAGGAAGCTAATGGCAGGGCAGACAGTCTTTTTGTAGCAGCTACATCGACTTGTCATTTTTTGGGTTGTGTGAACACCAGGGGATACTGAAAATAGGTGCATTTTTATCGTGAACTTAAAAATAAATAGATTGCTGCAATGTTGCTAACACAAAATGGATTGTAGTGTATCCTCCAAAGGTTACAGGGATGAGTTATAGCTGTTCCAGAGATACAGCAGCGTGGATGTTTCTGGCCCCTTCTCTGACAAAGGTGAACAGTGATGATGTGCTTGGTCCACTGCACATTCTGAACTACAGACATATAAATAAAATAAGTTGCAGTCATAATACTTGAAAGCAAAACCTATTGTTTATTCAGCTAGTAAATACAGTACCTCTTTATACAGTGTCATTCATGCAAAAGTACTGAGAAGCCAAGTGCACGAAGTGCTTCTCAGCCAGACAGTCTAGCATACTAATGTAAGAGCATAGGGTCAGCATAACAAATGTATTTTATGCAGATTCTTCTGCACACCTCATGGTTGCATCTCAATACTTTCCACGTTGCATTAAGCAATGTGACCAATGGCTGTCACATGTTGGCTCTGTCTACCCTCCTTGTGCTTAGATTTGTGTTTTGTAGAAAAAGGCAAGGTCAGAAAAATGTGTCTGACTTGCTGCAAGGTGTTATGGTTTGTGATGGTCTTCAGCTCTGGAGGGAAAGTTTGGATTTGTTTGTCGGTGTGACTTTTTGCAATTTGTGTCCTCTGTCACACTCTATTAAGTCTGTGGGCAGTGCTGCTAATCTAGAAAACACTGGAGCATTCGTTACGTAAGCCTTTCTTATTTTGGAGGGAAATGTGGCCAGAGCAATTTGCATAATGTTCAGAATAATTTTCAGAATCCCCTGGTGAATAGGGAATATCAGATCAGCACAAAGCAGTGCAGCTCTGCAGTTGCCCATTGACAAACATGCTATCCTAAACAGTTTGGCACCACACAGGAGTGTCTTTTCTCCCAGCTATCAAAGCTATCTCAGGTCACAGAACCAGTAGTGTAACCTGAAGATACACGAGAGGAAAACTATTTCTCACTTTACGCCAAGTCCTCTGAGTATTTCCTTAGCAAAGCCCCGTAAGTGATGACATTTGGTAAATAAAATGTCTTCTGGGAAAGGCTATTCCAGGTCAACCAAAACTGTCAGTGCATTTGGACCCAGTTTGCTAGACAATATGAATGTTACCAGCCTTTTGTTTTGCAGTTACTCTTCTCTCCTTCATCTTTCAATTTTAAAAAGGCAATGAAAGGTGGAGTGGTGTTTTCAGTCATCAGAATACAAGATAGTGAAAATATTTTAGCTAATTTGAAATTGTGTAGAAGGCTAATTTTTCACCTGGGAGTTTCTTTTTGTGTTACTATTTAGCAAGAGGAGTTTTCTTCGGTTCCGTTATCTTTTTCCTTCCTCCTGTTGGCAGAAGCTGATGTGAAACAGTTCTCCTGAGGACTGTTTGTGTGCCTAGAATAAAAGCACATGCTGAGACCTTTGCTGAATCAGAACCCATGAGCTGAGCTTAATTCTGACCTTGGAGTTGTTTCAAGAAGCCATACAGATCCTCTTTAAATATCTTATTTCTCAATGTGTCAGGATAAATAGTGCTCAGCTATGTAATTGTAGCAACTGGTAAATTGATAATAAACCATCACACATTTTTGAAAAAGAAATTTTCAGAGGAAGTTTAAGGTGAAACTTTCAGAGATTCAAGATCTGATATGCAGTGGATCATACTGTTAAATCATGCAGATCATCAGGCCTGTAAAATTTCACAAGAGGGCTCACTGGTGTTACTGCACTGATCTGTATGAAGTTTTGCAAAGTTAGAGGTTCTCTGTGCAGACATATTAAACTGGGAATGTATTTGTAAAATATTCATGAGTATCAGTGACAGTGTTTGATTTTTTGCCCGTGAGCATCTCTGTTAAAATTGCCTCCTTTCTTCTCTGGCCTGTCCTCTGTGACTCAGGACTGTGCTCCTCTGTCACATCACATATTGTGCTCCTGCCTTTTCAGGGGCTGCTTTCAAGCAGCTGTGCTAAAGGGATTGCTAATTATTTATCAAATAAACAGAATTCTTACATAAAAGTCTGTCCAGTTCAAGGACTTGATTATGCCTGTCCTTTACTACTTTCACATGTTGTCCCATCAAGCAGGGTTGTATTTACAAAACATTACCTACTTCAGTGAAGGTGGAAGCTCAGAAGAAAAACGTGTTTCATTTCCTTGTTTCTCGATGGACCCCATGTGCAGTATTTGTCCATTTTATTTTGCTGATGATTAGGACCATCAGATGTTGTTTCTTTATCATTTTTAAAGCTGAAAAGAAAAACACCTTTAACCTTTCTGTCTCATTAAATGTGCTGCAAGCCTCACAACACTTAAACAAGCATCCCATGTGAGGGGCTCTTGACATCAGAGTTTTCTTTCACAGATGCCTGATTACTTCCCCAAAGGTGTCTGATTACTCTTTGCTGGAGTCTCAAATGATGCTGTTTCCCATCAGTGGGAATTCGCCTTAGAGTACCATCTTTAATTATGATCCTAGACTAAGTTAAATAATAAGCAGTCATAAATTCACTCTAGTAACTTACTTAGCTTTGGACTCTAAATTAATGGCTGGGATGTTTCTCTAGGAGCGTACAGGTGATCATTTTTCTGATTGTTTTTTGTTAAGTGGTAGCCATACATGGTTTGGAAGTCCTTTTAAGTTCAGGCAACTAAGATGTGGATACAAAACATTTGGATTTTTCCCTTCTGCTTTGCACTAGGGGAATAGTGCCAACTATCAACCCCCAGTCAACGGTACAGCACTGTTCAAGCAAAGCAGTTCAGTGCATATTCTGTGTTTCACAGTTTCTGACATGAGAAATGAACCCAAGGCCTCCTATGAAGGTGTCTGCTGTTCTGCATGGCATCCTTGCATCTCCACTGCAGCAGCATCCAAACCCTGTGTTCTTCTGGAGATTCAGGGCAGTGACATCATCATTTTGAGGCAGATAGTTTAGAGCACAGGCAGCAGTGTTTCTGAATGAGAACAAGTTATTTGTCTCATTTATAGCCTCTGTTATTACTTTCTGTAATTTGTTTTTGCTTTCTAAATGCCCATGTTTTATGAGAACTCTCTCAAAACAGCTTTGCAGTCTCTTCATGCCCTCGGGTTCTCTCTGGGAGGCCAAAGAGGGTGTTAGGCAGAAAAGTTCCATTCTTCTGGAATGTTGTTTATTTCTTTCACTCAAAACCACAAATGGCCACAAAACACTCTATAGCAGTAAGTGTACTCTATCCAAAATAACAGTATGGCAAATGAAAATTTAAAAATCATATGTTATTTAAAGCTTAACTACAGATTGCTAAACCAAATTATAACTATTTATTTTCTTTAAATATTTTAAGGAAAACAAAAACAAGCAAAACTTTTTTCTTTTTTTTTAGTTAGTTTATGATGTGTTTACGATTATACTTGATTGTTCTTATACTTTGGAAAAAAATATTTTATATGTTGATTTTGTCATGGATTAACAGCTCCTTCCCAGTTTCCTTGAATTTCTTTTTTCTTTGTTCATCATTTTGCTATCTTTTCCCCTTTCTATTCCCCTTTCATTGACTGTGTATTTTAGTCAGGTCAGTGCCTAGTACAGTGCAGATGAATCTATGTGCCATTATTAGGATTTCTGCTGGTGCAGCAGGCTGGCTCAGTGCACAGGGTTGCACTTGGGGTTGGTATCAGTGAGCTGTTAATTGCTTGTCCTGCATTTTCTTTGCACTGTGGACCTGCCTGGCTGCCACTTTGCCTCAGTACTCCAAGTATAAGTCCTCACCTATTGCTGCAAGTGTCTCTTTTGATGTGTGCCTCAAGTACCTGCTATAATCACATTTTAGGCAGAAAACAGTGTGCTCTTTTTTGCATACCAGGTCCTTTCCGCCTCATCCATGTCTTGATTTGTAATGTTGTGTCCTCATATGTACAATTGGGTTGGAGCATGTCATGCTAAAGCAGGAAAGGGCAGGGTTCTGCCTTCCAGAGGGTCTCAGTTCAGTCAGGTGGAAGGCAAAGTGTTTCAGGAAAAACAAAAAAACCAAACAATAACAAAACAAAACAAGAAACCAAAACAACCAAAAAAAAAAAAAAAAAAAAAAAGAAGAAGAAAAAAAAAAAAAAAACTTGGTCATTTTTGAGAACAAATGCTGTACAAAATTGTGTGGTGCATACTCCTGGCATAGGTATCATGCATCTCACAGAGGCTCTTTTCTGCAGACTTCTGTTTTCACCTGGAGTAATATCTTGTGATTGTAATGTGAGCAGAGTGTGTGTCTGTGCCTGAATGTAGTGGACAGTAGATCAGTAGATCAGCTTATCAGTAGATTTATTAATAGGCAATAAGCAACTACTTGCACTTGCTTTGAGAATATGAAGAGACCAAACCGAAAGAGCAAGAGAAATTCAGTGTGAAAATTTAACTATGATTTGAATTCACAGCTGCCACTAAAGCTGGAAGAGCTGAGTGCTCTTGTAAGGGAGCCCGATGATTTCTTCCATTTACACCTGCAGGGAAATCCTTTCTGCACTGCCTACCTACCAGTCCAGCTGTTTGGCACAGAGAAGTACTGATTTTAATTTCAGTTTCGACAGTACTTTGGGCCACGAGTGCCTGCAGCTCATCCCCTTGTGATGGAAAGTGCCTCCAGAAGCCATGAATGAGAAGCTGCTTTTCCAGTCTGATTTTGGGCATCCCTCAGGCATGCATTGGGATGCTCTGCCTGCCCTGTTGGCTGGTTCTTTCTATGCTCTCTGGTCCAAGCAACTTTGGAAAGGGCATCTTGGCTAACATGGCAAATATATGTCCTCCTGGCAGGAAACCCTCCTTTCTCCCCCTGTTGATGCAGCACATGCTGTTGAACATTGAGCTGGGTTGCATCAGGTGCACTGTATAAATAAGGACCAGGGTGTACATTTTAAACTCAAATTACTCTGTGTGTGTGCAATATAAACACAAAGGCTGTGGGGCACATCCCTGGCAGACATCAGTCCAGCATGACATCTGATGGTGCAAGGCTGATCTGCACCTGCTGTGGATTCAGGCCACAGCTGTAGAAACACTGTTTATGGAATATATGAAATATTTGGGCTCAAACACAACGTAGTAAAACACACAGTCCCTACCTTTCAGCAAAAGAGGGGCTGTTGCTGTGATGCCATGGAAACTCAAATGCTATGGTGAAGAAAGCCATACAGGAATGAATTCAAATGCTGGATGGGCATTCACCTGGGGAAATGGACAGGAAGCAGAGGGGCAAAACCCAACCTGCCCAGAGCCCCTCCCAAGGAAGTGCCCCCAGGTGCCTGTTTGCTCATGAGGTTATTTCACAGGGCTCATAAAACAAGAGCAGGGTCTGTCGGTGTTCCACACACCTTAAGAAACAACCATGTCTGTTTGAAGCACAGGGAAAGGTAAGAGCAGGGAAGATAAATAGTCTGTCTCCTAGCTACATTCTGTCTGTGATTTGAAGTAGATCAACACAAATATTTGTGTGTACAGCATGCTCAGGAGCCTGCAACTGCCTGCTGGCAAAGTGCAGGCAAAGGTAAAGGAAAAATACGTGCTTCTCTTTAAAGCAATTATCCTTATGTATTAATAATGTCATTTACAAGCACTGTGAGAAGTTAACATACAATAAAGCAAAGCAAAAAAAAAGAAATGCAAACGTTTAGTAAAGGGAAAAGGGGGAAAATGTTGTAAGTATGCCTCTTAGCACTTCTCTGTGCATTAAAGCTTGTGTTATTTCTGCTTATGATCCTTGCAGTCTATTTGTTATCCTTTGGGAGCACAGCCCTTGCTGAATCTGACAGCCCAAAGAATGCTGCTGTTTGTTCTGGATCAGTCTCTTCCCAGGCAGTGCCACTGGGTCACACCAGTGCAAGGTGGCTGAATCTGGCATCGTGTCACTCCCTTACCATGATGCTGTTGGCACTGAAAGCAAGTGTGAGTTTGCTCGTTGTAGTATAAGCCATATTTCTGCATTTCAGGGCTTACTCGAAGTTTTTTTTGGTATATATAGATATATATAGTTGAAAGTATTTTTTCCTCTTCTCTGTTGGTGGCATCACTTTTGTCTTGTTTGCAGTCAGGTTCCTGGGGGCTGCAGGGCTAAGTGAACTTCATGCTGTATTTTGCCAATGGCACAGACATCAGTGACAGTTTTCAGGTTTCTCTTAAATTAGCTGGAAAACTTGTGGCTGAGTTGGATGTCATTACAGCAGCAGCAGCAGCAAGTGGTCCATCTGTCCTGCAGGATCAGCCCTTGCAGCTCCTTCCCAGTGCTGGGACTGAGGGGAAGAAACACCTTCTCTTGGCCACCAACTTGTTTGCCTTTCTGGTGAAGAAAGGCATGGAATCCCCATATTGACCTCTCAGTTCTCTCCTACTGAGCATGTGGGAGGAAATCTACTCCATCTACCATCCTCTGCCTTCTGCTGCTCATCCCATGCATATCCAGATCAGTGAGAAAAAGGAGTGAAGCCCCTTTGATCTTACAACCTGGAGCTGAGACCCTTGTCCCTGCCTTTCAGCTACCTCTGAGCAGTCCTGAGCCAGTTATGTGCTATGGGTATGTCCTGATGCCCACGTTTTCTCCCTCCATGTATGCATTTGCTTTAGAAGATCCCAGCCCATCTCACCACAATTGGATTCAGGACTTCACTGGAACATTGCTTTTCTGTGCTGAGCATTGTCAGGGTTTTATCACACAATGTGTATCCCACAGTACTGAGGAGAGGAATGGCAGCTTTGCCTTGCTGAGATGTGCAGCAGGAGGGAAGGAGTGGGATTTTCCAAAAGAGGGCATAGCACAGCTAGAAATAACTGCCTTTAAAGTGGTGACATTTTTATGCATGGAAAAGCTAACTTAGAACATTTTTAGAGGATTTTATTAATCCCTCTGAGCCCAGCGCCACCGAATTCATCATACGAAGGCACCTGTTTTACAGGGAGAAGGTGTACAAGCAATAACTGAATATACTGTTCTTGTGCTCTCTCAAACTTCCCTAAATAGCTCTTTTTATAATCACAGGTAGCATATGCAGAAAGCATGATGAAAGCTAGAGAGCTTGGTTGGTTTTGCATTTCTGTCTTTGAAAGAGAAATGAAGTCTACTTAAAAAAAAAACCAACTTTTAATATTCTTTTACATGCCCTTTCTCCATTCAAGGGTGTGTCTTAATATCAGTGGCTAAATCTGCAAAACAATAAGCCTCCTTTTGTCTTTCAGCTCTCTGAAATGGGTTTGGATTATCAGGCCAAAAAAAAAAAGGAAAGCCTCGTGGAGGTTACATAGCCAAGTACAACATACAAATCAAATTACGGGCAAGATGAATGCAGAGTTGTTAAATTAATTTTGTTCCAGCCCATTGGAATGTTTTTAACATGAAGAAAATAATTGTCTGCTGTATGGCTGGCCCGGCCAGCTCTTAGGACTGTATTAGCATGCTACATTTGTCTGCGAGTGACAAACAGGTTTTTCTCTAGGCTTGAGTGAGCCCTGGAAGACAGGGCTAGCCAAGATGCTGGCTTGCCCCCTGCCTTCCCCAGCGGGCTGATCTGCAGAGAAAAGTCTGTGTCATGCTCCCAGGCAGCCCTGAACATGGCCAGCAGCTGGAGCTGCCAGCTGGGGTGCCCTGTGGCAGGGCAAAGGGCTTCCTCCAGGTGCACCCGCTCAACACTTTCTCTTCCTCGAGTCTTTTCCATAAGGTAGGAGCCAGCTTGTTTGCCAGGTTCCCAGTTCAGGTCATCTGTGACAGGAGGGTGAGGGCTTTTTTGGACTCTGAGAGGCCCAAGGTGTGCCACACGCAGGGCATCACTGCCTGCTGCCAGGCACAGCCCTGCTCCTGCCAATGTGCTTGCCTGGGAAGAGCCTCTAAGATGCAGCCTTGGGGCCCTGGTGAGGACTTTCTGCACCCAGGACTCCTGGCAGGAGTGGTCTGCTAGCCAGGACAGAGGGGTTTGGTGTCCTATACAAAGCCAGTTAAGGTATCTCAGCTCAGTATCATAGTACAATAGAGAAAGATTTCCTGAAACCCCCCTTGGTATTTTTACTATCCCTTAGAATCTGAATTTAAAAGAGAGCTTTAGGAACATTTTTTCTAAGAGCTGAGAGCTGAGACCTGCTATTTCAATGTGAAATAATGATGCTGGTTGTTGGGTTCAGTTCTTTTCTTCTCAAGCAATCATAAATTCACACTTTTTTTTTTTTTTTTTTTTTTTTTTTTGCTTATTTAGCTTGGTGAAAAAGGAAAGACAAAAAAAAAAAGGTTGTATTTCTCTTTAGTGCATCATGATACAATTCAGAGGAAGACACAAACTCCTCCCTCCTTCTCCCAAGCTCTTTCTGCATTTCTATTTGTCCTTCAGCTACACGTTTTGCAAAATCTGTAGAGGTTCTTTAGCATCTTAAAAAAAACAAAAAAAAAGCAAACTGAGTAGCCTGCAATTCTTTTAATCTTTTGAAAATCCAAAGCACACAGAGTATTGAAAGGAAAATTAGATCTCTGGAAAATGCCAGTTGTCTTATAGATGGCCAAATCATTACATTTTTTTTTCCTTGCCTTTCAGACATTTGCTACGTTATTATGTATCTCTTTAATTAAATCATCAAATTGAATTATTGGATCAAATGTGGGAGTTTTATTCCGTTGTGTCCTGAGCTGGTTTTGTTAAATTAATAAAACCATATATTTCATCTTATAAAATAGATTTCTTTTTTGCCCATTCATAAGCTGTTTTTAAAAAAGAAAAAGTGGTTAAACATAAAAGGTTGGTTATTATTTAATTACATCAGGCCCTGCTATGTGCCTTGGAGTAATTGAACAAAGTCATAGTAAGTCATGAAAATGTTGTAATATTTACTGTGAAGTAGAACTCTTATAAATTCAGTCTTCTTCTCGTTGGCTGTGAGGTTTGTCCATCTCAAACGTTGTCTCAATGAAGTCACTGAAGTCACTCAGCTGCTGAAAAGTGCTCATGACTGTCTTGGATCAGGATGAAAGTCTTCTAAGTCTGAGCCTGTGAGTCTCCTATTTACCCTTAGGAAATTCCCACTTCTTTCCTCAAGCATGAACGATTCCAAAGGGCAGCAGAAAGTCCCATGAAAGAGAAAACATGACAGTTCCCTCTCCCTACTGTGGTTTGGGGTCCTTGTCTGAAAAACACCTTGCTAGCCATGGTTCATTGGGATAGTGCAGTTAAGGTAGTTCTCTCTGTCTCTTGTGAGCGTTACGTGGTTGAATTATTTCTACAATTTGATACATGATTATTTCAAATATATACATTTCTGCATATCCTGCTGGAGGAGGAGGACCTAATAGTACTTTTAATTCAGAGTAGTCCTTTACCCTGGGCTCCCATCTCTGGTAGGATTTGGTTAAGTGGAACAATAAACTGGCCTGGTATTTTGAAGCGTAATTCTTTGATGACAAAGAGCTTCAAAAGGGGCAGTTAGTTATGATTTATTTGTGCAGTTATCAATAAACTGTAATGTCATTCAGAACTGATCTGACTATCTCAGCAGAAAGAGGTGAGGTGGGGAAGCATACCAAGGTTCCTGAAGCTCTGACAGCACTGACTCTTTTCATCTTGACCACGTCCTGGCCACCTTCATGCCAGGCTCTGCAGGCTTCCCACAGAGACCAGGAGGGAAGAGGTCTGTAGGCAGCAGACCAAGGTTTTGTTTCTGGCTTTGTGGTATTGCCAGCAGAATGCTATTTTTGGTTCCTTCTACTCCAAGTTAAAAGAAACTCTTAGTAGTTTTGTCAATAAACAAGTGATTTGTGGTAGTGAAGGGTTTGTTTGCTTTGCTGGATCATCCTTCTGGGTTGAGCAGAAGGATCTGCTGCAAAACTGCAAAGTTGTCACCACTCATGGCAGGAGCAAGCACCAAAGATCTTTCCTCCTCAGGCCTATTTCTGCAATGTATGTTCTCTTGTTCAGGCTAGCTACAAAATGCAAGTTATAACTGCACAAATACTCTTGACAGGCATTTTTCCATTGTACTGGTAGTATTGGTGTTTACAGTATTTAATCATTTTTATTTAGGAACTGTGGCTATTTCAGTAATGTAACAGAAGGGATCCATGACCAACCTGTGAATCCAGGCATAGGAGCAGATATTTCTCCCTTTCAGTACTGCCAGGACTCTTGAAGTGAAATAATGGCCAAATATACACACAGTCAGATACCTGCAGAGCACAGACAAGCTGAATGTCTTGGCTTTAAATGGAAATGTCGTATTGAGAAAAATAATTCTGCAAACAGTATCAGTGTGATGGACTGGGTGACACTTTGACTTTCCCTGGCAGAAAAGAACAGCTCCTTTGCCTTGGCACATGTGTTTAGGTATCATTGCAAGTGATTTTTCTTGGTTCAGAGTTTATATTGGGAAGGAGAATGTGAGAATCTGTCCTGGGCTGTGTATTTTAACGGTGATTTTTAAAGGCTGGAAAAAAATATAAACGTTTTATAGTTGGCGAGTGTATGGTGTATTTTTTCGACAGCATGTGAGTGCCATCTAGTGTTCTTCATTAGTACCCTGACCTTGGCATTTCGATGGCTTGAAAAGTGGTTTTGTCAGCTGTGCACACCCCACTCCTGAACTGTACGGGCTGGGTTTGCACCTAGACTTGGTCTTCCCAGAAGTTTGGGTTTTGGCATCTGCAGTATGCAGACTCTGTGTTTATGCATTCTGGTTAAGCTGCTCCTGTGCTGGCATCTCTGCTGACTGTCTCTTGGGTGAGAAGCAACTGGTGCCTCTCCACAGCAAGCAGGGCCAGGAGGGCACAGCTTTGTGGGACTGCCTGCAGGGTTCACCTGCCTGTTATGAGAAGAGGGGTGGCCGTGGGCCATCAAGTGCCGCTGTTCCCTGTGTTGGTAATATGTTATTGACAAACACTGGAGAATCTATGAAGGAAGGTAAATAGAAAGGGGAGTGTAAAGTAACTTCTTAGATGCAAAAACGTACTAGGTTAGGAGGAAAATCTTTACTGACCCTAGTAATGTCACATTTTAAGAAGTTCCCACTGTTTCCAGAGCCTGCAGAGCACACTGGAGTATTTATCCCCTTCATATGGCAGGAGGCTCTGGGCCAGCTAAGCTGGGGCTCAGGTTGATTGCTCTTCTTAATGCTCCAGTGCAGAGCTCTTAAGTGACCAAGTTAAAGCGTACGTGCAAATGTCAGGACTGAAATTAAGTCAAGAACTAAGCAACCTGCCTGCAGAGAATGGTTTATCTCACTCCTTTTACTCTGGAGAGCAAAAAGCAGCTGCAGGTGGTGTTAAATCCCATTGGTCTCAGTGGATTGCAGTCAAAGCTATTACTGCAGGCAAGGGCATTAAAGAAAAAACCTGGCTCTTGGAATGAAGCACAGTTCTTCCTGTTTGTTTTCTCTCAGTTACTTAGGAGAGCTTCATATTTTTTCCCTTCTGTTTTTTAGCTTGCAGCACTCCCCCAGTCAACATGAAAGTGCAGCCTGTGAACAGGACAGCATTACTTGTAACCTGGAACCAACCAGAAACCATCTACCACCCTCCAATCATGAACTACATGATCTCATATAGCTGGACCAAAAATGAAGATGAAAAGGAGAAGACTTTCACAAAGGACAGTGACAAAGACCTGGTAAAACCCCAGCAGCAACCCCAGACATATGTGTCAAGCTATCCATATGTTGTTGTTTTCTAAGTAGAAGGAAGCAGAGGAGGAAAGCAGTTGTTACCTTATAGACAGGGTAGTGTTTGACTCGCAATGAATTGCTATGAAAATGTTCCACATTAGTTGAACATTGCCTAACAGACTGCTCAAAACACTGGCGAGTGGATTTATAGTTTATGTGAGTGCATAAAAGACTAAATCTGCAGACACTTTTTCATATACTGTTGCTGAGAAGCAGCTGGCTCGGGAAATAGTTAGGCTCTGAATACCTTTTGGCTTGTGTTCAGCTCACAGATTTTCATGTTAAAAGCCCGATCCCCCAGAATCTGTTCCTGGGCTCAGACTTTTCACTTTCAGCCTCTTGCAGACTCTGAAGCAGTTTCTTGTCCTCAGTGCTGCCAGCAGTAGTAGTTGCATGGTCAGGGCTAGAAGATTATTGCAGAGTGGCCCTGCACAAGCACTGCCTACGTCTGGCAGTGGGAGAAAAAAAGGGAGAACAAGACAGTTCCAGCACAGATGGAAACACCAATCTATCTGCTCCATTTAGGATGTGATGTGCTTGTCGTTCTTGTCTAAGTGGAAGCAAATATTGTACTGGTCTTTAATACTCCCTGCATATAAAATCAAAGTGACATGTTCAGGTTTGCAAGGACCTCCGTTTATTGTTAATCAAAGAAAGGCTCTAGAATAATGAAATTGGTAATTGTATATACACATGAAAAATGCAGCAGCACAGAGTGTTATTCCTAATGACTGTTACCATTATTTTTTTTAAAATAGAGTCTTCTGAGGCCATTCAATCAGTTATACAATAATACTTCTCTTATTCCCTTAGATGAAGATTCTTTTACTTCATTTCCAATTATATTTTCAATTTTCCCACTAGACATTGTTATCTGGGTCACATTAGGGAATGGTGTGCCTCACAAAATCAGAAAGGAATCTACTGAAAGGCACCCAAGGTTATGATGTGTTGTAACCTCTCTCTTGTCATAACTTTACACTCTTAAGGGAGTTTTTTCTTACTTGGGTATAAGAAGAGAGCCTCAATCAGCAAAAATGAAGTGGGCACACTGACAGCATTCTGTTTTATATAAAAGAAAAAATTAAAAGTGCAGGGTATGTGATGGAGTGAAAGCTTGGAAATAAATTGCAATGAGACCCTGTGCTGTGCAGCGGAGCTTGGAGGTTAAGAAAGCAATGATAGCTTAGTCTATCTTAGGGGCTAAAGATGCAGCAAACTCAGAGGAAAGTGCAGTTTGCTTTCAGTGCTTTGACAAAGCCAGCTGGGCTGTCCCATCTTTAAAAAGAGCAAAACAGTATTTTCTAAAGAGATCACTGGTATTTCAAGTGACCCATAGAGCTACTGTTGCTGACTGCTGCTAGACATTAACTGATGTGGTCAGGGACTAAGGAACACAAAAGAGTAGCTGGGAGGCAGCAAGGCAGTGACTCAGGTGTAGAAGGATACAGGGACATCCCCTTCCAAGGTGCCAAGCCACCACGTTACACAGGCCACCAGCATCAAATTGCCATAGCCATTTTTTTGCAAAAGAAATAGTCAGTTTGAACATACAGTGACGTTTCTGGGCTTATCCCAGGCTTGGAACTTGGATATCCACCTATAAAAATCTCATTTTAATTCTTGCAAGGCCACATGATTTGGGGTTTAGGGTTTTCTGAGAAGAGCAGAGACTTTCAGGAAGAAGGAATAGATGTGGGATGTGGTAATTTCTTTCTCATGGGCAGAATCTGGGTGCACCACTTTTATCCCAGGGAAGTACTTTGTCCTTGGCCTTTCCCTCTTCCAGGAGCCCAGTGAGTGTTGCTGTATAGAAGGAAGTTTGTCTTATATGGCAGAAATGTCCTGTGTTAGCACAATGCTTTATGTATTTCAAACTGATCGTGGACAGTACTATGGGGGTAAAAAACTGAATAATATCTATTTTTTTTAAACAGAAGGCCATCATTAGCCATGTCTCACCTGACATCCTTTATCTGTTCAGAGTTCAAGCAGTTTGCCGAAATGAAATGCGTAGTGACTTTAGCCAGACTATGCTCTTTCAAGGTAAAAAGCCACATACATATTTCTACATTGTGACTTGTTGTGTGTTTAAGATTTTCTTTGCAGAATGCAATTAGGTGTGGAATGTTCTCAGGAGATGTTTGAATGCATGTGTGCAATGCTAATTTCAGATCGTGGCCAGTGACTTTAGCAGAGTCTTACTGTGATGGGGGTTTGCCTACACCACTCTACTGGCAACGTTTGCCAGGTTTTAGGAGAACTCAGAGCTTTTGTTGGTGCTAGTTTTCTGTAGCAATTTTTTCTGAGTCTGCTTGTGCATCGGAGGCACAGCTATAGCAGAATGTGAGCCTGACTGGTGTCTTTTTGGTTTTTTCTTTTTTTCCTAAAGAGGGAAGGAGATCAATCCTACCTAACACGCTGTTGTTCTTTGTTCCTCAGCTAACACTACTCGAATTTTCGAGGGGACCAGAATTGTCAAAACAGGAGTGGTAAGTGGTGGCCATCAATCTCTGCGGCGGGAATTCGGGTCCCTGTTCCCACCAGGTGGCAGCACGGGGTTGTGAATCTGCGGCAGCACTGGGCTGTCCCGGGGGATGGTTGTTCACACCCACCACAAAAGGTTCCATAGCACACCTAATATATTAGAGGGGGTTTGGTTTTCTAGCTTCATGCCCCGACAGGCTTCGACAACTGGTGGATCAGGCATTAAAAAAAACATCTTCTCAAATATATATTGAACTCATATATTTAGAGGAGATTTGCCATCTAATGATGGCCATGGAAATAAATTTGATTTCTTTCATTAACTGGATGACCAGAAGTATATGCAACAGGAATAAGGCTTCATGCACAGCACCTCTACTCTCCTACTGCTTTTAGAATATCTGCTATTTTATTAATTAAGCCCTTACAAGGTCTTTGTTTTAGTTTTTATTCAGGTGAGACTGCAACAAGTCACTGAAGATTACTTTCATATTCCAGAATCAGAAATGTTCATACATATACAGTAAAACTGGAATACAGTATTTCAGTTTTGAAAGCACCTTTTTAGATTATTCAACATAAACTATCTATATCCTAAATTCCCAGCATTCAGTATTCTGAATTGTGCAATCAAATTTATGGGCTAAATTAATGCTACTGAATTTACTCTAAGTATATTGCTTCTGGTTTTACTCTGCTCCTGTGTGATATACTCCCTAGTAAGCAGGTAAAACATACAAAGCTTGAATTTGAATGATTAATATTTGTTTAATGATATATAGAGGTATTCTAGACATATAAAATCTGCTGTCAAATTTTAATATCAATCCAACTTTGAGAATGTACATGCCAGTGAAAAACAAATCTCACAGCGCCTTAGAGATTCACCCTGATAAGCATCTGAAAGTTTAGATGGTTATTTAAAATTTTGGCTTGAAGTCTCTAAAGCATTTTTTTTTTCTGAGATCTCAGGTTCTCTGTAACTGCAGCTGGTCAAAAATAACTTGAAAAAGCAGCCTTTCTTAGTTTGCTGCAGCATTTAAACCACACAGCTTGACTGAAACTAGGAACTGCAAAGGGATGCAGAAATACTGTTAGGTTATTCAGATATAAACATCTTAGAGTTTTGCTCAAGATTCAGAAGCACTTATTTACCATTGCTTGTCCTTATGTGATGTGTACCTTTCCAGCTAATGCTCCTCTTGCTTCTCTTATGGATTAATTCAGTATCATGAGACGTTTTTCAGTATGTCACAGAGAGAGAGCATGGTCAGGTTTGTCCTGGCAGAACTGTTGACCCTGGATTTTCCAGAATTGCTCCCCTTGTCCTTAGTTAGCTCACTAACTAACTTCAGCATCTTTTTCCACATTAATTTAAGAATTACTTGTCTAGTTCTTTAAGTATACATACCAAGGGTTTTTCCTTGCAGTAAAGTATACACATTTGCAAAGAAACCCAGGTGTGAGCATGCATGTACAGAGGTGACCTTGTTAGAATAACAGTGGTGGGTTGCAGAGGGTGCAAAGTCCATGAACCATGGTTCATTCCCTCTCAGTTCCATGAGGGAAGTGGCTCTGGCTCACTGGCAGTGTCTGGAGACTTGTAAGGGAAAAGCCAAGTCTATACATGGGTGCTTCAGCCAGGTGGTGCTGGCAGAGGTCCTTGTCAAATGGATCCCAATGCCCTCCAAGTCCTTCACGAGTGCCCGGCTGTCTGTGCTGCCAGGGCTTTCCTAACAAAAGCAATGCCTGACTACAGCAGCCACCAGTCTTTAGAGGAATAATGCTGTTGGGTAAATTAAGGAAATAAAAATAGTGCTGTTTGAGGCCTGCGCAGTGGGTGTGGGAAGAGCAGACCCACCAGCCATGGAGGCACGCGTAGGCAGCACACCCCTTATTTTGGGACAGCCTTTATGTAACGCTGTATTTTTAAACTTCTGTATTCTGAGGATTAAAGTGCTGCGAATAATGCAGCTAAACTCATTAAACACCTTTAACATCCTCCTCACCCCTGAGAGGAAACGTTACAAGTCTCCAGTGAGGTGGGTGGAGAAGGTTCCGCTGTAAAATAGAGATTTTTGATGATAATGAGTGTTTGGAAGCAGTGAACGCAGGGAGGTTTCCTCCCTTCATCATTTGCTGTGTAACCCTGTGGTGTGTCCTCGTCCTGCCTTGGGCCTGTGTCCAGCTGGTGCCAGCCTCGCAGTTTAAGAGACAACCAACTAACATGGCGTATGTGTGTGTGTGTGTGTGTGTGTGGAAAGGGAGGGAAAAGCAGAAGTAAAATGATCCCAGGTGTCACATCAGAGCTCGTGCTGATTCTCTCTGTTGTGTTTTTTTCCCCTGTGCTGCCCGTGACCTCCTCAAGCCTACAGCCTCTCCTGCCTCCTCCGCTGACATGGCCCCCATCAGCTCTGGCTCCTCCACCTGGACATCCTCGGGGCTCCCCTTCTCCTTTGTGTCCATGGCCACGGGGATGGGGCCTTCCTCCAGCGGCAGCCAGGCCACCGTGGCCTCAGTGGTGACCAGCACCTTGCTGGCAGGGCTGGGTTTCAGCGGGGGAGGCATCTCCTCCTTCCCCAGCAGCGTGTGGCCCACACGGCTCCCAGCGGCAGCCGCCCCCAGCAAGCAGGCGGGGAGGCCAATGGCAGCCGCCACCGAGGCCGCTGCCGCCGCCGCCGCTGCCTCCCCAGGGCCTGAGCGGGACTCAGCGCTAACGAAGGACGGCGAGGGAGCCGAGGAGGGGGAGAAGGATGACAAGAGTGAGAGCGAGGATGGGGAGCGGGAGCATGAGGAAGAGGAAGAAAAGGATGCTGAGAAGAAAGAGAAAAACAGGGCAACGGCGGCCGCGGAGGCACGCGATAGCACGGAGCCCAACGTGGCCACGGCTTCCCCTAACAGGACTGCTGAGGAGGAAGGAAATAAAACCATATCGGGGGAAGAGTCAAACCAAAATGTTGCCCCCACGGCTGGAGGTCCCGAGGAGGAAAGCTTTGCTGAAGCAGGCACCCAGCCCCAGCCACTCCCATCCACCCAAGTGCCACCAGCATTCACTGATGAACTTTACCTGGGAAAGATCCCAAGAAGACCAGAAACGACAAGAAAACCTCCAAAGGAGGACAGGTTTCCAGAGGAGTACCCCTCAGATAACAAATTCATCACCATTAACCCAGGTGAGTGACCTCCAGGGAAACTGTTTTTACCAGTTGTTGGTAAGACTGTTGGAAAATTATACCATCCAAATTCCTTATTGATTTCCAGTAGATAGAATATTTTTGTGGTGTCTGGCTTCATCCGATGGGCAGGTTATTGTGGGACCCAACCCACAAATTGTTACAGGAGGGAGAAGAGGAAGGATCATCCTTTCATGTTATTGGAGCAGATTCATTCTCCTCATACTGCTTACTAGAAGAGAAAAAGTGGAAAAATGTTAACTCCAAATGTGCTGCATTAAGAATTTTGTTTGGGTTCTGTTTGTTTCTTTAAAAAAAAAAAAAAAGCAGAATGCAGTGAACTGTAGCTGTGAAATTAATTTGGAAGAGCGATTGCTGTGCTGTGCTGGTGTTTCATGGGAAGGTTGGTATATATGCTGTAAACTAATTTAGTTTATCTCCAGGATTCTCCCTGATCGGGTTTTGAGATATATTTTCCCAAGTACGGGATCACCTCTGGTTTATTTCTCCCCACAAAACCTGTGCATCCAAGACAAGGCACATTTTGCCCTGGGGTTGCCTTTTTTTTTTTCCCTGTGGAAAAAAACCCAAGAATATTAGGCAGGGAGAGTTCACATATTTTCTGTTTGTCCTGATGAGAATTACCAGCACTCGTGTACACACCAGCTCTGGATATATGTACCAACACCACAGTATATGCACAGCAAATACGACCTTTTGGATGCATGCCCAGGTGATCTCCATGTGCACCAAGCCCTGTGCAGCCAGGATTTGGTGCACAGCCCTGTGCAAACAGGCATCTCATAGTGCTCCCAAATCCCTGCACAGCAAGTCTGGTGCATATGCATGTGTTTCTGCTTGGGGAGCTCCAGGCACTGGTAAGGAAAACAGATCTTGTAACTGCAAGGAGCAAATGGAGTACATTCATATGGAGTTATTTGCCAAGTAAGGAGTGAGATTTAGATACAGCAATGGGTTTATCTGAATGATTATGGGTATTACCACAGCATTTATAAGATAGTGCACATTTTTTGTTTGTTTGTTTTTCCACTACTATTGTTTATTTTGCTAATCTATAGACTGTTTTGTAATTTACCATCAAAGCTGCTCTACAGTTTGAGTTCTGTAAAAAACCTATTTATTTTTCCCTGCATTTACAAACACAAAAATGCAGACATTGTGCATTCACTTACAGCTCAGAACCAATTTAAAAAACAAAGCTAAATCCAATCTTTAATAACATGTGTTACAGAAATGCTGACCTGACTCTAATGCTGTCAATCATAACTGTTTGGTAGGAGAACAGATTAACAACACAGAAGCCAAGAAACCTGCACCAGGTTGTGCTGTTTTTTTGAAAATATGTTGCTCTTTTTCTTACTCCTCAACTGGAAATCATCTTCAAAGTCCATCATTCCCATTGAATGTGGTCTGAGATGCCTGTCAGGCAGCTTTTAACACGCCACTCACCCCAGTCACCCTTTTACCAGGAGGAAGGGAACTTTTCCTAAACATGCTTTGCAATACTGGGAGTAAGCATCCAGCACCATTTAGGTTCAGACTCCAGAAATTCAGCCTGCCTGGATAAACTTGCCTCTGAAATAGCTGTGTTCAGTTCTTCTTGCCTTCTGCTTCCCCGTTTTTCATGTGCCAGTTTCTTGGATGGCCCAAGTACAATATCCTTTTTACAAGACCCAAAAAGGATCTCATGACTTATTCTCAGCCTAATAAGTTAGAGGAAAGATGGGTAGTTGGTCTTCTTCCTTAGCTCATGGCAAAGGGATTGTTATTAAATTGGTTTTTATTATGTGGTAAAAGTAAGATGAAAAAGATGAAAATCAATGAGATGGGGAAATACTGTTAATATTGCTAAGAAGTACTTAGTAGTTACTGTGAATTGTATCTCCTTAGTCTGTAGTGATTTCTGTTTCTTTTTAGCGTGCAGAGAACTGTCACTGAAAGTGGTTCAGTACAGCTTTGCCTCCTACTAGACAGCCTCTTTTAAGAGCTCTGCTCACTTGCAGCCTTGGAGGCTTGAAGTGACTCTGCCTGAAGACTGCACACAAAGACAGTCTTGAGTGGACTGTGCAGATTAGGTTTTTCATGTTTATATATGGAAGGGGCATAATTTAGTAACATCACCGTGTCTCAAAAAATGGCTTTCAAGTGTAGGAAATGACATCTGAAACAACCAGCACATGTTAGCTGGGGAGAAGGTAAGTGAAGGAGTTGTCTGTTTCACTCAAATTAACCTTAGTTAAGTCTTAGTTAAACCTCTGGTGACATACTAGAGGTGACGAGAAGAAACCATTCCATATTTTCAGCTTCCCAGGACCCTTATTGTACTGAAGAGCTTCCCCTGTGAGAAGACTCTTGGGAATGCAGAAGGAGCTTTCCTCCAGGCTGGATATAGGTTACCAAAGACACATGCCAGCAGACCCCACAGCTGGTGAATTGGCCCAATAATCAAAAACCTTCATGAACCCCAAGACTAGTTGCTTCAGCTGAATTGTTTTCCACAGTAATATGGAAATCTACATTTCCCACAGACAGACCTGATCCAGCTCATGCAAGGAGTTGTGTTCAGTGAAACTCCAGACATAAACAAGACCTCTTCCTATGAGCCACAGCTTTAAAGTTTTTCCTTAAAAAGGTAAACCTGAAGTCAAGATGAGGGCATTACCAGATGTGTCTGAAAGAATTCTTGAGCATCAGGCCAGTTAAAAAAGGGTGAAGGTCATTTTCAAAGTGAGCAGAAAGAATCCCTGCAGCTTAATGTGTTCTGCTGAGGGCAAAAAAATTTTGGATGCATCTTTTCTCCAGAATAACAGTTTTTAGAAAGCTGTCAAGGTTTCAAAAATGTTTTTGAGAGTAGAAAGTTTAATCATTTGAGAGAGTAGAAAATTGTTTCATAACAATGTACACTTGTAAAATTAATTATATAGGATTAAATTAGCAGTTGTAAGGAGATAACTGAATGGGAAAGTACTCATGAGTGTGGATGATTAGAAGAGAACAGGGAACACATGAGAAATTACAGGGAAAGTGTGAGGCCAATTAGTACAGCAAGGCTCATTTTCTTTTAGTGCTTATTTCACACACACATACACACACACCTCTCCTGAGACTGTGTCATTATTTTCCAAATGGCATTGGCCTCTTCTTGTCTGGTGGTATCGGCCAACTCTAATGATTTTCTTCTGTCACTGAACGCTTGCTTGCATTCTTCTCTTTCATTTTCCTGATCACCCATTTCTGTTTTGGTGCCCACATCAGATTAATTGTACCTTTGATCTGCAACTGTTACACATGCAGCTGCCCAGCATTGTCTGCGACTCTGAAACCTGAAAATTAGAAAAATGATGCTCTACCAAAAAAAAACCAAAAAAACAACCAACACCAAAAAAAAAATCCCAAAAACTGGAAGAACCACAGCATGATTCATTTTAATCAGGCTAGAGCAGATATTATCCCACAGAATTTTGGTTTGTTGTGCTGGACAGTTAAACAGATCCTTTGTTATTGATAAATGGGCTGTTGTGAGCAAAGTAATAGATGTTCAGTTGGGGCTTTTGCCTGGGTCATGAGATAGGATTGAGAACAGAGACATGGATTTGGCCTTTGATCCAAACTTCAGCCAGGTCCTCCCATCCCTCAGCACTCACCCACTTCTGCCCAGTTTCTCCCATAAGAGGGCTTTGTAGAGACATCATCATGTGCAGGGTTAAATTGCAGGCCTGGTGAATGCTTTTAGCAGAGACTGAATTTTGTTTTTTAGAATGGTCTTTGAGGTTACAAAAGCCTTTTGGGAATAACCTCATTAAGATAATTAAACGTCTGTGTGATTCTTTCTTTCTCCATACATGGCAGAATTATTAAGCTGTATTTTCATGTGCCACTTGAGCCATTTTGCATGGCACCTTCCAGAAACAGACAGCAGAATGGCTTGAAAATAAAAGGATTGATTTATTTGATGTTTCCCAACAGTATGGATTTCAGATATCTGACATTGGGATTAAATATGACTGGCATCTGTTTTCAAAACTGAGAAAAGCCATGCTCAGTTGTGCACAGCCTATGACTACTGCAGGAATGCCTTTAAGGAAATAGGGAGAAAATAGCTGCACAGTGTCATGTGCCAAAGGTCTTAATTCTTAAAAACATGGTTTTGCCTTTTCATCTTTTAAGAACATGGCCAATACTGTTTTCCAGAATTAATTGATACCTTTATGTAAGCCCATTAATTTCATTTACTCAAAGGAAAGATGAGCAGGTGGCTTTCTTTTAAGTGACCAGATGATCTGAGGCAGTTTGGCAGTGGGAGTTTTCTTCTGGCTTACAGAACATGAGGACTGTCATAGTTAACAGTATCTGTAACAGTACAACAAACAGAACTTTGTCCTGGCAGTTTACACAAGGAATTGTAAGAGTTGATAAGTTATATATTAAAGCAACGATTGCTTATTATAGCAACCTATTTTATATTGCTATTATTACAGCAATCTAAGTCTTACTTAAGGGCAATAAATACGTTTCTGTTCTTGGAAACCAATTACCAAGAACACACAGAGATCCAGTACATTTCACAAACTGTAGGATGCCTCTTTCTTGCCCTGACCTTTGTGCAAGGGTTGCACTGCCAAACCCTTCCTTGCTGCCTGATGCTCCCTAATTCTCTCAGTGTCAGGGCCTCATCCATCCAGACCCTGGATGAAACTGCTGAATTGGAGGTGCACAGGAATTATGGATTTTTCCAGATGCTGGAGCAGATTTACCAGTGCCCGGGCTTGGTTATGGGACCTCTGAAAAAGATACACTGTAATAATTTTTATTCCTCCTACTGGGATGAATTCCAAGCCAGTAAAAGGCAAACTGAATTAATTCAATGAAGGCATATGCCAGTGGAAACTGTTTACATTTCTTAGCAAAATGGAGTTTCCTGGTCCATTTTTTAAGCTTTCCCCCCAAAATACAGCGTATGGTGGGCACTGTTACATGGATATGCTGTTAACACTACCAAGGCTCAACATTCTTGCTTTGGAAAAGAGTGAAATGCTATTTTATGTTTTCTAATATTTTTATATGTAGGAGAGCTGAAAGATATAAAGGCCCAGATCTGTGTGTATTTTCTTCAACTCTTTCCAAGTTACCCAGCATGCTGCCTTTTCTTAGGCTCTTCTGCCATCACACTCAAGAGACAGGTGCTGGCCCCAGCTGTCAATCTAGTATGGTTTTTATTGGCATTGCATTGTTTAAGCTCTCTCAACACTGTACTTACACAGTGGAAAACACCTAAGCTGACTTCTTCATAGCCAGCACAGGAACATTCTCTTTTTTGCTGAAGTACATTAGTGCTTGGGCATTCCCAAATGGAATTTCAGGGCCAGCATCAGCATGCAGGAATGGCATTTGCTATTCTATCACTCAACATACTGAACAGTTTCTTATCCTCACATCTGTGGTACTGGGAGTTGGCAGGGTCAGATAAGTGTGTTCTCTACAGTAGACTGAGTAAGAGGAGCATCGTGAGCACTGCAGAATTTAATAGTCTGCATTGGGAAACCAGCCCATGCTGTGCTTACAATAGAATTTAATTTTCTTTCCATGCAAACAGAAACATATGTTTTCATGTTGGAATAAGTGGAGGTGAAGCTGAACAGAATACTGTCCTTGGAGAGAGATGAAACAACACCCTAACGGATGAAAGGTGGTGGGACTATTTGGCTCTCCTACCAAATTTTATTACATTGCATGTTTTTTTCCTTTGACCTTTTTACTATTCTGATTAGGAACACTTACCTCACAGATTTAATTTTTTCATGCTGTTAAATGATTTGAAATGCACTGATAAAAAACCCATGCCTTAGGGCTTGTGATTTTTTATGCAAGTCTGGCAAATACCAGGAATAAGCTTTTGCTGTAGTTTTGGGGTAGTTCTTTTCCTTATTTTTTGCCAGTCAAACAAATAAAAAGATCTGTCTTCAAAACAGTATGCTGTATATTATTAATACGGTGTGAAGACAAGAGCTCACCATGTGCTTCAAGGTATGATGTTGGGTGCCTGTTCTGCAAAGTGACCCTGTTGGTAACCTCTGTAGCCTTTCTCACTCAAATTAGAGACAACTGGCTACTTATCTCTCTTTTGATAAGTTCTGCACTCAGCACACGTTCACTCCCCCCAAACATCCTTCTGATTAGCACCTCATTTAGGCTGCTTGCTAAAGGGCATTACCTCCATCAGCCTAGTTCTTAAAACTAGAAAGATTTCTTGCTGGGCTTGCAGCAGCCTGCAGCCTTGCTCTGTTTTCAGCAGTCAAGCAAAAGCATTTACAATTAACCTTTACTTCCATGTTAGTTGAATTTTACTCCTGCCTATGGAGGAGTATAATCTAAATGCTATTAAAATAGAGTATGACTTCATATTATGTGACATCTGGTGACTTCCAATTATCTGTGTTTTGCCTGCCTACGGTGAAAAGGCAATTATGTTCTTCTGGTAGGATTTGCAGCAGTTTCAGAAGATATGATAATACAATAGTGAACGAGGGCAAGGAAGCAAGTTGGTAAGGAAAGACTCACGTAGGCTAAAAAAGTAGAAGTCAAGTGTGTACATTCCAATCCTCTTTCAGATCTGAAGCTGTTTACACTAATCCTTTCCCATTACATCCTGTTGTCAGGTATTGATCAAGTACTGCCTGTTTGGTAGGAAACATGAATAAGATACAGAATCCACTTCTGTATTTTTCTTTTATCATTCTGTCCAATACAATTTATTTGTTAAGTCTACATAAATTGGCACAAATGAGATGTCTTTTGAAATATGTTTATACAGTGTCTATCCTCATTGGCTCCACTACTTGCAGAACCTCTAGATATTTATGTTCTGTATGATACAGTAATTTTAACAAGGTGTCATACAAAGAGTGAAACACAGTTACTCAGCCAGAATATTGACCAACTTTAATTTTGTTCAAAAGCTGTGGCATAATGATTTCTTCTGTCAGTTACAACATGTCCTAGCTATTCATTCATCCGTCCATCTTGACAATCCATATGCTAAAATGTGCTTTCGTATGCAATAACTCACCAGATTGTGACAATTCCACAAATGATGTGACATGGCACCCAACATGTTAAGGATTTTTTATTTTAAGGTAGTTACCGAGAAATGTATTTCTGAAGCTAAGTATTACACTGAGCTTTTCAATCAGAGCTGCCCTGTGGTATTGAGAAACAGAGTGCATTTGTCTGCAAACACTCCTGACCAAGCAAAGCACTTCTTTTGTTAATGTGGTGAAATGACTCGGTGGGGTGCTCCACGTCTGATAATAGGTGCTTGCATGATAGAGTCCTAAAATTGTCTATGAGACTGTAATTACAGGCAGTAGTAAAATCCAAGCCATATGTGGCAATAAACACCATACTTTCGTGCTCTCATGTCTCAGACTAAAGACAAATGGAGTCCCACCCTGCCGTTAGATCTTTGCTCTGTTTACTCATACCATGTAAAATAGACAAATGAGTTGTTTTCCTTACACATTTCTCCATACAGAATTTTTTTTTTTCCATTTAGTGATTGTTTTTGTTATGTGTTTAACACACAGCTGACAAGAACAGCTCCAGCATGGCCACAAGACCTTCTCCTGGTAGAATGGAATGGATCATCCCACTTATTGTGGTCTCAGCACTGACTTTCGTGTGCCTCATTCTTCTCATTGCTGTACTTGTCTACTGGAGGTGAGTCTATTGCCCTTTGGCTGGAAACTGATAATGATTTAAAATTTAAGGTAGTGTTTTAATGTGGTCCTGTGTTTTTTATTTTATGAGATGTTACAGTGATAGATGCATTAGATGAACTCTCTGGATGCTAGAGCAGCTCTGTTGGTTAACTATTCAGCTGTCTTAAGTATTATTTTTGTGTCATGAAGATGAGCTTGGTAGACTTCTAGCAATGCTAATATCACCTGAAATGATGATAAATATTTTCACAATTAGTCCCTCTAATATAGCTATAAAAAATATTTTTGTCTTGGCCTTCAGGAAAGCTGGTTGTGAGAGAAAAGCCTGGTGTGACAGGAGTTGGTTCCATTTTCCTCAGAGCTCCTGTGCAATCTTAAGCAGTTGTTTTCCTCCTTTGACTGTACAGCAAGAACCAGGGATAGCCTTCACAATACATTGCAATATTCTGAGCACAAGTTTTTTAAGCATTGGTGTTTAAAAGTGAACCCTGCAAGGTCTTGAAAGTAAAGATTGCCTCCTAAAAAGAGATTCTGTGTTCTCTGCCAGTGGGCCATTGGTTTCAGTAGGGGAGACTGGGAATTACATCTCCATTTCATTCCGAGTAAATCGAAACCTTCCACATCTTCTTGTGCCAGAACCAAAACCCAAAGATACCTCATTTGTCCAGTTATGAAAATGAACCAGGGATTAGCCTCATAGCACATATTTAGTAATTATTTCTACATCTAATGAGATGGGACACAGAATAGCTTTGATTGGAAATAGCTGTCCATAGATAATTATATTTGCAGAATCAATTAAAAAAATACCAAGCTGTTTTTCAGTACATCCATTTTGCTGACAATTAATGGGCCAAATTGTTAAGGCTGGGAACATTTGAAAGAATATTAACGAATAGATGACAATAGTCTTTTGAAATAGTGTATCTATTAACATTTGCAAGTAATTAAATCATCACAGTATGACAGTGAATGAAATTGTACAAAGCTGAACTTGGAAAAGTTCTGCAGATGCCACTGTAGTATCCTGTTCTTCAGTATATATTCTTCATTTCAAGGGCTAAACTTGGTCACATTCACACCAGGATAGCCCTTGAAGATTATGGTATATCCTGAGGCACTGTAGAGAGAGGTTAGTAATATTTAACTTGCATTGATACAAAATGCTCTTCTAAGTAGAAAAGGTTTTGAAATCAAATGCTAATAGCTATTATCAAGAGGAATGTTGGTACCCCTCATCTGGAAAACATTTCCATTTTCTGCAATTTCACTAATGGATCGAGAGAAATAATTGCAAAATTAGTGTTTAATTCACTCAAAGAGCAACAATAGCATCCCTAAGAATATACTGCAGCTGAAAAGTACTGACTTACTGACCAGTAGTTAGAGACTAATTTTTGATAAATGTTGGCTTGGATTGCAGATCATAATATTATTCTAGTCTAGAATTAAGATGTGTTAATTAAATGTAAATACTTTTTTACTTGAAAATTCCTAACCATCCACCGCAAAATTTTTATTTGCTTCATAACAAACCTGGACATAAATCAAGGAAGATACATGAACGAAGACTTTAACTGAAGCTAAATTACTTTTCCAGTAGTGTTTGTTATTTTGCATATGGACAGCAATTGTTTCCTATCTGCTCTCCATAGTATGCATGAGTAGGTAACATTTATTGGTGGCTCTGGTGGTTTTACAAGCATTGTCATTAATACCACTGACTTCACTAGACCAATTTTTTGTGTATGATCGATACTAAAAAAAGTGGAGATTAAAATTAATATAATCATGGAATGTATGTCATGTAGCAGTCAAAAGTTTTTGAGAAATATGAAGCAACAAATGGAGGAACAATAAACAAACCTGAGAGCACAGGTGTAGTAGCTTCAAAATGATCTCCTGTGTGTCTACCTCTGTAGTTCTGAGGATTTTTTGAGAGCATATAAAGATGTCAACATGTGTTTTAGGATAAATGAAAAAGCAGCTAGAACACAAATTGTCCCCAGTAACATTTCACGTTGTGCAGACCGTGTCATTGAAGTGGCAACACAGCATTTTTTGTGCCCTTTTCAGTGTGATTACCTTACCTTAGGAAAAATAAAATGTTTATCTCTGTGAGTGTTTTGAAGTAAAGAAAAAACAGATCCTTAAACACCACAGAGTCTAAATTACATGTTTGAAAGGAATAGTAATCTGGATTTTCAGGAAGAAATACGTAACTTAAAATGTACTGGGCAACATATGGAATAATTTGCTAAATAACACCATCAAAGTAAATGGCATGAAAACAAGTTTGAGACAGATTTTTCAGTAAGGAAAACACAGTATTGATGTGCACAGCAGAGAAGCACTTGTTATGAAAGGATACCCCTCAAGGGGACAGGAATGCTGGACCAAGGATCTCTTCCTTGCACAGCAGTTCTTTGTTTTGGTGTGAGAAAAAGCCTTATAAAACATAACTCAGAACTGGATAATGCAGAAAAGACATGGTTACCCTTTGGCAATACATGGCTACCCTTTGGCAATACATTTTGCAGATAAAACGAATTATATTTTTACTTCAGTGTTTCTGAGCAGTTGTGGAATCAGATGAATTGAGACCAGAATGAAGCCTGCTGCTTGTTTGCTTTGTATCAATGCCCCGTTATCTGGGGACCAAAATAAAGAGTTGGGGAGGTTGCTTGTGAAGGTTTGGCAAATGTCCTTTTATCCAGAGACCAAAATAAAGAATTGAGGACATTGCTTGTGAATGTTTGGCAAAGCATTTATCTCAGTTTGGATCCTTTGTGACTGATTTTGTGATAGAGCAATAAAGTAAGTTTTGTGATGATGTCTTGTAAGGAAGCTTTATTTTCAGTTTCCTTTATTTTAAAAAGAGAGTCATAGGAAGCAGTCACTGTTTGATGAAGCTTTTCCTTTCTTTATCTGTTGAGCTTCCATGCTGTGTTCATTAGAGACTTCTTGTAATTGAGTATCTTTGGAAATGATCTGTGCAGTTTCTGAATGAGATTCCTGTATTTGCAGTGGTAGTTTGATGTTCTCAGTTTCTTTTTCCATGTGGATCCTGGACAAATGGCAAAAGAATATGATTGATGTTGAAGAGAAAGGGTCACTTCCGTCGTCTTAGCATGATGGCCACCTCAGTAATGAAAAGGGATGGGAACTTGCAGGCAAGCAGCAGCTCTGAATTACCTATCACTAAAGTGTCCTGAATTCGGTACTTTTAATGACACTGCTGCTCAAAGAGGGCTATGTGATTTTAAGTTGATAGAGTGGAAAATAAACTAGGTCAGCACAATGGAAGCTGCAAAAATTGCACTGCCTTTTATCCCAGAACAATGAGGAGAGCACTATCACAGGATGACCAGGAGCCACAAAGTTGTCTGGGGCTGGTTGGCAGTTGGGCTTCCTGGGCAGGAGGGACAATGATGCCTCTAAGTTCAGTTTGCTTCTCCACCTCTTTGATTACACTTGAGGAAAAGCTGGCCTGGCTGGTCCTTGAGCTATCGTGGGCATAATGAAGGGGGACTTTGAGTCCCAGGACCTCTAGTGATTGAAACTGATTTAGCATCAAGTCAAGAACTTGAGTCTTGGCAAACAGAAAAGGTGAGGAGAAACTGCTTCTTTTTCTGCTTTCATTTCTTTCATACTGATTCCTGAAACTGTGTCCTGTATGCACAGGCAATGAGTATTTCTCAGAAGTATTCATTGGGATTTTAAGATTTTTCACTGGAGCATGAATAGCACACATCCAGCCTGGTAGAACGTGTGCATAGCAAGGTGCAGTTTTCCAAGCACATTATTTTTGCATTTCTGGGCATTTGTTTTGCATTTGTGATTTTATACCCAGACTCAGTACCATGAGATCCTTCTGCAGCTCTTCAAAGTCAATTTAAAATTTGACTTAGATTGTCTGCAGCCTTTGCCACTGTTACTCTTACAGCCTTTTTCTACAAGCTCAGAACTGCAGAGTGTGTTTGGTAGTGACTGCCAAACTTTTTAGGGATTGAGTGTGACTTCAGGTTGTTTTTTTTTACCAAGACAAGTTCCTGTAGCATGCTGAGCCAATAATGCAACTTGAAATGCCTTTTCTAGCACTTCCACTGCATTCTCTTGCAAATTGAAACAGTCCTGAGTATTGATGATTTAAGGAAAAGCCAGGGTCAGTGCTTTTCTTTTTCACAGGGGTGCAGGAGGGTGACTTGAGTTGGGAAATCAAGTAAAATACTTTGATATGCATTAACTTTAGAGAAAAAAAATGACATATTTCACGAGTGATGGTGACCTTCCACTGATTGTTTTCCATTCTGGTTTTTAATCTGAGCACTACAATGCTGTAGTCTGTGGTTTCAAAGGGAAAAATAAGCAGAGAATATTAAGAAGCAATTAAGATTTTAGAGTTTAGCCAACAGCAACTTTTAAATGGGAACTAAATTATAGCCATTTCTCATTTTCAGCTAAGAGGAAGAAATTAATTCCAAACTATAGCTGGAGAGTTTTCTTTTTCTTTCTTTTCAGCAGATACCATAATTCACCTCTGAATTATTGCCACCATCAACATCGTGATCCTAAAGACAAAGCAGGATATTGTATTGCATTTCTTCTTAAATCAAGCTGTTTATACAGTGCTAATATGTTTACATTCAGGAGGGATTTTTGGAGCAACACAGCTGCTGCCTTTCAAAGAGCAAGCAAGCTTGCATTGCTTGTTTATAGTCGTGTGTGCATATGAGACAGCTTGGGGAAAAAGATGCCTTTAATTTTCTTTGGGCAAAACCCTACAGAATTTAGTAGACATTAGGAGTTTTCTTAAGTTTTTATTAAGCATCCTGTTGCATTGAGCAGAGTCCTGTGGCAGAGCCTTCTGTTTCTCTGGCAGTACCATTCTGTGCAGAAGAAATTCTGCACAAAGGAGATTTGGGTGCTTTTCCTGACTCACTCATTGATTTTCTGTGACCCCAGGCCAAGTCACTTAGGGTTTGACAGCTGAACTCAGTGGCAAAGACCTCAGTGAGAGCAAGCTCAGGTGTTCGATATTTCAGCATCTGAGTTCTGCGACTGGTAAATTAGCACTGAAGAAGGTTGATCACCTCTATTTGTAAATTAGTTTGTAATATAGAAATGAAAGCTGCAACATAATACCAAGAGCTGTTGTAATTACCGTGTCTAATAACCACGCCTTGGAAAACTTCCTTTTGGTGTTAAATTCTGTGGAACTTGCACAGCTTCATAGCTAAGACAGTGCTAAAACATCATTGAGGGGGAAAAAAAAAAAAAAAAGAACTTTTGCCTGTAGCATGTTGTAAAAAGTGCTGAAATTGTTTTTTGAACCTATCTCTAGGTTTTATTTTATGAGTACACAATGTGTTGTTCATCTACTATACTGATTGAAAAAGGATTGCAAATTTGCAGACCCTTGTAAAATTGCTTGCTTACAATGATAAAAGCTGCTTTCAACTTACTCTAAAATATTCGTGATTCTGCTCATTTTCTGACTAGTGGAGGATGCTAGGTGGTAACAGTTTCTGAGAGCCTGTCTGTTGATTTTAAGGATGCCTCGGGTGCAGTTGCATGAGTGTTTATTTCAGCAGCAGCAGTTCAAGCAGCCTCCTCTATTCCTACCCTCTGTGATAGCAATGCAAATGTTTGCACAACCATGTGAGGAGCTGGATTGAAGAATAATCCATGGAGAGAAAAAAGAGAAAGAAAAAAAAAAAAAAAAAAGAGGGGCTTTTGTACCTTGATTTAAGACAGATCAGCTCCCAGCCTGGTTCATGTCGTAACCAGAGTTGTACCAACATATCTGAGGGACCAGCACAAGGCAGGAATGAGCAGGCACGATGGGGCTGCTCCCACTGCCACTGCCCCCAGTGATGCCTCAGGACAATATCCAGGCACTTGTGCCCAGCTTGGGGATGACAATGCACCAGAGAGCAACCCAGCTTAGCACAGGCAGTGAGGAGAATTAGCCAACAAGGGCAAGAGATTTTCTAAGCTGGGAGACAGGCAACACCACGGGGAGAAAAGGGGAAATACGGAGGTGAGTGACTTGCCTGAACCCTCTTGCAGCTTCCACCTCCTTTTTATTGGCCAGATGTGCCCTGCTTCTACTGGATGGGGCAAACCATGCCTTCATTTTCCTCTGGGAATGGCCATGTCTAGCCTCACATGATGCCAAACAGTCTCACAGGAATGGGGACTGACTGACAAATGGGATTCATCCAGCCTGACTCAGAACCTTCTTATCTCCCTTCTTATCTCCCTGCCTTAGTCCAGGCAATGCAGGAAAAGCACTTCAGCTTTTACTGCAGAAGATCCAGGTTGTATTTGATTTTTCCAGTGCTAAAAGTAAAGGTACTGAAATATTGGGCTCTTTTGTGCACTGTATCTCAAAATGCTGCTCTTTTTCATTAAAGGGAGCCAGACCTCTGATCAGTTCCTTCTTATCCTGCATGGAGAACTGAGCTCATCCTCTGTGCCAGCAGCAGGCAGTTTGCTTTCAAGCCTGAAGCTCAGGGCAGCTGCCAGTTGCTTGTTCTAGCTCTTGGTATCATTCTTTGAGCACTTGTCATTCTTCCATTGCAAGGAAAATCAATATGAAAACTTCTCTGACAGCATCTCTGCTCTTTCATCCTCCAACACTCAGCCTGGGGCGGAGGGGGAGAAAAGCCCAGAGGATCAGCTGATCCCAACCTCTGGCATGCTGCTGCTGGTCCTCCCGTTGCCATCTCCTGGCCTTTCATCCTCTTCTCTTGCAGTGTGCTGAAAAGGACCCAGCCTGGCTGTATGCAGGGCTGGGGGAACACTGGGGTTCTCTCTGTGCAGGAAGGGCTGAGGTAGGTGAGTGCTGCTGTGTGCAGGGCAGGCTGGGGCTCAGCACCCCTCTGCTGCCTTTCCTTCACAAGCAACTTCTTGCTCAATAACCATTTCCCAAATGGCTACTTTAGGGCCTTTCAGAAATCACAGGAGTTGTGAGCTGTTATAGTAACAGACCCCCTGCTGCTGAATTGCACCTGAGATGCCCATTTGGGCTCCTAAATAAACTTACTCATACTCATTAGACAAAAAAGAGAGAGTGAGAGATTTGCAAATGGCAAGTTGCTTTTTAAGCAGGCTGGATGATCTGTTAAGGGCTAGACTGTGGAAGGGGGCCTGTTCTCTCATTATATGCCTGTTACTTTTACTATTCTTTAATTAACACTACTTTTACTTCTTCTCACAAACCAGAATTCTTCAAGATTTCTGTTACCTCACTGGGGAGGCCAGTAACAAGCTGCAGCTTTACAAACTGCTGGTTTACAAACCAGCAACTTTTGTCTTGAGAAAGGGAAGAAGTTGAAGAGGGATTTGTGAAGCTTACGTTCAGATCAGTGATGATTTCCTGAGCTACCAGGGCATCTTCAAAACTCAGGAAATAGTAGTTTCAGTGCTAACTATACAGTATCAGGAACAACATCAAAAATCACTAAGTACTCTTTGACCTAGGAATGTCCCATTTCAGTGAAGTAGCAGAGTCTAGATTTTGCTTCAGGTTTAAACCTGAGCAGTCCCATTGATGTTAGCAGAGTGACTCCTGAATAACTTCTATTAGCTAAATGAGGCCTTGATCTTGTAGACTCGAGTCTGCCTATATATCACCTATATCATCTTAAATGGGCTCTCAAGAATATACAATTGCAATATCCAGTTACTTCTCAACAGTTTCTTTCTGTGTCCTGCATGTCCAGCCTTCATCTGATTGTCACGAAGCAATGTTTTCCTCTCAGCTGTTGTGTAAATGAAAAGCAGATCCAGATTTCTAGCAGCCCAGTATATCTCCAGGTGTAAATAAGAGAGGATTATGGTTGTTCTTGTGTGAGGCACCTTTTCAATGAGTTGGTTAGACCAGATGGTAGGCAGGTTTGCTAGCAGAGAAGGGAAACCAGTGCTCTACTACATGAAAGAGGTCTGCAAGAAATATGTGATCTTCTGCACCAATTGTGCTGGGGATAAGGAGTCTTTGGCTTAAATTGCAGTAAGTGAGAAATTTAGGTTTGGAATTAGAAAAAGTTTCTTGATAGGACAGACAAAAAAAGCATTTGTCTACAGAATTTCTATCATTTCTGGGGTCCAAAACTGCTGGTTAAGCAGCCATTTGTCAGGAGCGCTTCAGGAATCATTGCTCCTGCATAGGAGTTTCAAGGCCCACTCTCTGCAGCTCTGTGGAACATGCTAAAGCACATATGAAAATATGAGAAAGGAGAAGGAATGTTGTGACAAATTGTCCTGTAAATCACAGAGTAGAAGCTTGAAAAAACATTTGGAAAACATAGTTTAAATGTGTCATGTTTCAAGTGAATAACACGGTACCACTTCTACAGGAAACTTCTGTACAACTTTAATATTTTTGAACTCTGGCTTCAATTGTGTGGTCAGTAATTCAAAAGAGAAAATTTCACAAACACTTTTTGGGAAATTAAATTCCTTTAAAAAGAAAAGGAAGGCTATTTCTTAAGATTGATGCATTCTTTTTCTGTTCCCCTTCTCATCTCAAAGAAACCATTTGTTAACCCATTGTTAGATCTATTGCTCATTTATCTTTTCTATTGATCTGTTGCTAGTTTATCTCTTATCTATAATATTTCTTGGTTTGTAAGAGTATGTGTTAAATTATATGCAGGTATCTCTGGAGTAGATTCCCTCTCATAAATTGGTAGTTTTGGAGCTAAAGGAATGTCTTGGACAAACTGTGAACAAAATATCCTATAATACAAGTAGATGCACCCAGAGGGAACAGTATACCTGTGCTGTGAAACTGTGAATTAACCACAGCAATCAGATAAATTATATTTTTTTCTCTCTCCTTGTAACCATGAAATATAGCTATTGAAGAGCCCTGTGCTGTCCTAAGTCCCACAGCAGCATTTGGACAAACATTAGCACTAGCTATTTCACAGCAGGATGTGGTCTGAGTGTAAAATTATAGGGTAAGAATATTAAATCAATTCAGCATTCAGAACTGCTTGGGTAAACACTAGGAATCAGCAGACTACTAAAACAATAATAAGCAGGAGTGGAATTAATTTCACATTTCTTAAAGTAGCAGCTGTGCAACTCTGGAAAAGCTGGAAAAGCCTTTGAATGTAGGAGAAGCATGTGAATTCATTCAGTTTCGTGTAGAATACTGAATTAGATTAAAAGAAAACCCTTTTTCTATTGCTATAAGCAGCATGTATTTTATTCTACCAACTTACAGGTTAAAATCCATTTGAGTTCTACCTTTCAAGCTGAAAGAGGCATAGGTGGCCTGCCTGGTTCTTGATTACTGGGCTCTTTCATGTATTGGAAATACTGTCTTTTCCAAAATAGAACAAAAACATTTTGAAATATCCTGCAAAGTGACATTTATAAAGTAACAGCAATGAGCCCAAACTGAATTTTAAAGATATTGTTGGTGTTAAAACCAAAAAGAAACTAAATGAAAACATTTCCCCATAAGGACCAATGTTCTATTTCCTGAAGGCTTAGATTTGTTCTTTATTTTCCTTATGATCAAATTATCTGTTGCAAGGATATCTTTTTGCACAGTGTTTCACTCAATCATTTTTAAGTGACCTTCTGAAAGTTTCCAGTGCATGCTGGTAAAATTCCTGTTTTGTAGCAGTATGAGCTTATCCCATTCACCTCCATGTCAAGTACATTTTAAGGTGTTACAGATCAAGGCCTGTTCTGTTGTGCCACAGGTTGGACTGGGGGCTGTGATGCTCCATCCCTGTGGATGGAGGCATCTCCAAGTCAAGGGATGACTCCTTTTGCATAGGCATGAGGGGTTCCTCAGTTGCAGCAAAGCCCTCACTATCAGTGGGTGGAGATAGGGAATAGAGTTTACCCCTGATGATGGATATTTGACATGAATTTATCAGCAATAATTCCTTATTAGAGAAAAATCTGATAATGATTAATAACTAGTACCATTTGCATGCATAAATCACCATAGTTTTACTTGGATGATATTTAATATTGAATCTATGCAGGCAAAGCAATTGTATCTCTGTGGAAATCAATCCTAATGAATAAAAAAACTGAAAAGATTTTTAAGATAATTTGAGCAAAGAAAATACTCTTCTTTTTTTTGCCTCAGATTGTGAAAATAAAGTTTTTGCTTTCCAAAGAAAAATACAGTAATTAGAAAATTTGCAAATGGAAATTCACCTGTGTTGGTCTTCATCTTTATTTATGTCATTAAATGGAGTCTTTAATTAGCATATATATTATTCATGTTTCGATAAAATCCATTTTGTAAGTCCAGGTTCAAATATAAAAACCAAAATAGGCTTCATGCACCTTATTGTTCCCATGCAAAGCAGCTAACATAGATGTAAAGATACGAGGTGAATTGAAACATTCATATTTCATAAGGATGCAGTCTACGTTTTCTGAAATTATGGCTTGAACTCTTATTTTTAACTTTTTCTCATTTGCATACATATTAGTCCCTGTTTAAATGATGTGTTAATTCTATTCATTAGACTTCAGTGAATGATTCTAACTCTCCTGATAATCAAGCATAGGTCCCTGGAAAGCAAATTATGGACTTTCATGTTGCCAAACCCATTGTAAGTGTGACATTTATCACTGCAAAGCCAACTCATGTGGAGCACTTGGCTGCAGTCAGGAGGGCAGAACCCTTCTTCTTATGCTTAAAGTAATGATTGTTATCTGTGAGTAAGGACCTGGCACCAGGTCCCTGATGTCCCTTCAGAAATGATTGGGCATTTCACAGCCACACCATGCTCTCGATGCTAAAGATGCCAGTTCAGGTCCTTGGGGGCGAAAGAATAACTTCACCCAGGTCCTCACACAAATGGCATCCAGAATATGGACAATCAAAATCTTGTGTTTCCTATAACGTGGTGCTGGAGATGAGAATTTGAGGGACCTGCAAGGGCTCTGCAGCATTCTGAAGGGTTTTCAGCTGTCAAAGCAGGAACCTGAAGGTTTGGCTTTGATGCTATCCAAAATAAATTTGTGCTTTAATATCTCCAAAGTGGTGGTCCTGAAGGCAAAGCACAAAGGTGGCTAAAGTGCAATAGAGAGTCCTTTCTCTGGGTTTCTGAGCCAGAACCTGTAACAAATGTGAGTAGAAAAGGGGCAGCAAAATAGTACTGGAGTTAGGTGTCTACTGCTGCATATTGATTTGCCAGGCTGTGACAATTCATCTTTTTAATTCAAGGTATAAAAGCATTGTTATCCCAGTGGTAAACCTGAGGTGATAATTTCACAAGGTTTTATGTTGATGGGGTGAGCCCTGAGTGGTGCCACACAGGGAGCTGCCATGTGTGCTCTGATTAACAAAAAAAATTGATGGGAAGAAAAAAGATTCTTATGCCATCACTGTGAGGAAATGCTTGACATCTTTAAAGGCCCATAAGTTTAGTTTCCATCTGTTTTTTGCACTGTCTGTGTCTTTTCAAAAAGCAGTGTTGATGTGCTGTGGGGAATTAATTTAGCTGTTTGTGGCAGCAGAAGGTTAGAGTTCAACATCACTGGATTTGCTATCCACAGAGCAACATGGAACAAGTTCCCTGCTGTATAGTTTAGAGGAATAGGTGGGAACTACTAGAAAGAGACCTGTTGTCCCTGCAGCACAGTTTTATTCAAGGTGCATGGAATAAGAGAGCAGAAGAGAAGAAATCACAGTATTTGATATACATTCTCAGCAGCTGCTTCATCTCACCATGTCTGAATGTGTAATCTCACTCTCAGGAGCATTCTGCATGAGGAACAGCTGGGCCCTTCTGAACATAAAAGAAATTCCCATTTCATCCAGGCTCTAGCTAGACCTACGGGGAAATTAAAAGTCTGTGTTTTAATTCAACTCTGAGATTTTGGTGGGTTGCAGCATTGTCTGTAGGATTTGAGCTTGCACTTGGATGTTCTCTCTTTCCTTAGCAATGTTTCTTTGCACTGAAAGCATACAAGACAAACCCTGAGCTTTATACCAGCTTTTTTTTTTTTTTTTTTAACTATTTAAACTGTCTGCAGCCATCTCCTCCTCCACTCCTTGGATGGCAAGTGTGGGATCCTGTTGACTTCCATACTGTCAAGCTGGAACAGGCTGTGCTAATTCCCTGTGTACTGAGCACAGAAAAGGACACTGAAGAAACGGGGCTTTGAAGCAACCCTAGCCCAAGGTCTAAGGTTATCCACATTTTTCTCATGGTTGTTTTTTTGAAGCCTGGAAAGTAGATGGTTCATGTGGCAGGTAGGGTAAGGGGATGAGTGTTCCCCTTCAATGCCTCATTCCAGCATCTTTTTCCCTTGGTGCACTGGGCAGCAACTTCCCACCCCAGAGAGAGATATATTAGCAACCACACTCATTTTTTTCTGGTGACAGGATTAATTTTAGTATTACCATTGCACTCCACCAACTTTACTGTATTTACTCAGTTCTCTGTGAAGGAGGAGTTAAATTCATAAAGGTTGGATGTTTTCTGTTACATCTCATGTTCTGTTTTGACCTTCCTGGCTTCATATATTTTCCCCTTTTAAAGTTCCTAGCTGTATGTGAGATCTTAACATCAGTGGACTGTTTTGTGGAAATAAATATTAATGAGATGGATGCTGATAGCATCATATGTGTAGAAACAAATGCTTTTATAATAAAAGGAATTTAATATTAATTGAGTGGTTTGGAGTTAAAGCAGGATATAAAGTGACAAGCTCATGGCACAGCAAACTGCCCTTTGCAGGAATCCAATTAGAAGAGTTAGCAGCAAATATAAGCAAACTTGCTATAATGACACAGGGGCAATGCAAGAGTGGAGCATAATTTGAAGCCTAAGACCTATACCCTTGAATGTCTCATCATTTCCATGAATCAACATTTAGTTACAATGTGATGCCAAGTTTGCATTCATCAGCTCTTTCCTGGCACTGCTGCATCCCATTGCTCCAGTCAAACCAGAGGCAGAGAGTGTGCTTTGCAATAAAAGGGCACATCAGTGAAAGGCACGGTGTTCTGCCACACGTCTGTTGGAGAAAAGTGACTCATTTGTTAGCCTGCTGAAAGTGCTTTGCATTGAAAATCTTGTGCTGATGTTACAGGGTTTTGCCTGATCACTTGAAGCTGTTAACTTTGCCATTTCCTCGATTAGAATGATAGAGTTGTTGCCTTTCCAGATTGCACTCTGTGCTCATGAGCTGGGGAAGCCGATGGTTTGCTGAGATGTGTTGTAGATAAATGGTTAAATTTTGCCTGGAGTAACCAAGTGCAATTGTAACAGATATATCTCATATCCTAAAGAGTGAGGGAAAGTGTTCCTTGGGTTTTAATTGTTCAAAAATAATTTCTCTAAATATTATGTAGCATTTTCATCTGGCAGATGGGATTGCAGAAGCTGCTATATTGAGACTTTGTTTGTAGCATTTCAGACATACTGGATATTGTGTGAAACTGGGTTAGTGAGCCTCTAAAGCGAGGGTGCAGGATGTAAAGTGAGGGTGCAAGAGTGATAAAGACCTAAAGACAGCATCTGGGAAGTTGGGGCAGTGCTTCCAGGCTGATGGAGAAGCATGTGGGGGAAAAAAAAAAACAAACTAGCAAGGAGCAACTCGATTTCTCTCTTCTGTCAAAATGGCTACAATCAGCCAGGAGGCAAATGAATAAATGGATCAACAAGTATTTCACACTTGTGTGTTCTCGACAGGAAATCACAGATCTGAAACCAAATGTCTGAGACAAAACTACCAGAAATAGTGGCAAAATACTCTGCTGTTTAGTCTGCATTTTAAGCATTTTTTTAGTTCACAAAAATCCTCAAATTATAATACAGGAATAAAGCAGGAACTTGTCACTGCAGTTCATAGAGTCATAGAATACCAGGTTGACAGGGACCTCAGGGATCACTGGTCCAACATTTCTTGGCAAAGCACAATCTGGACAGATGGTCGAGCACCCTGTCCAGCTGAATCTTAGAAGTGTCCAGTGCTGGGGAATCCACCACTTCCCAGGCGAGATGATTTGAATGGCTGATTGTTCTCATTTTGAAAAATGTTTTCTCCTGTGTTCAGTCACAATCTCAAGTTTCCATTTACAAACAGGGATGAAACCAGTGGAGTGAGTCTAAGAGCACGACCTCAATCCCCACTGGAATCTCCCTTTACCTGCATAGGCAAATGTGGCTTCTTGGCCATGGAGACTGCTGCCTCTGTTCTGCTAGCAAGCTCCCTGTCTAATTGCTGCACTAATGACAGCAAAAGCACCACCTAAGATCACGTCAGAACATGGAAATGAAATGCATAAATACAGTAGGAGGAAAATGAATCTGAAAATGAATAGAGGTGTCAGGACTGAACAATTCACCTAGGAGCAGACATCTCCTACATTCCTCGAGGACAATGTCTGCCTGTGCAACCGTGTCACTTCATGAGCTTAAAGAGAAGGAAATGCTAAGCTCAGAGATTGTGTTTAATTTATATGTGTGTTTCTGAGCAAGTGCCTGATGGATCCAGGCATGTTTCTTCATACATTAAGCAGTGTTTGTATGCTTTTGCTAAAGTGCAAACTGCAATTCTTGTGGGCTTTTTTCTGCTTTTCCCTGGTCCCACATTTGTCAACATTGAAAGGTTATAAAAAGCTTAATAAAAGGTAGATTAAAGCTTTGGAAATAGTGCAAATAAAGCCAACAGTCTATAGAGAAAACATTTAACTCTATCTGGTGCTAAGGGATCTAATAATTAACAGAGATTGACTGAATTTCTCCAGTTCTGCTTATCTGCAATGAACTTCTGCCTTGATTCAAAATGTTCTCCTTCTTTGATTAGTTTTGTTATTAGATGGTTCCACACACTGATTAAGACAATGAAAAAGCAATAATTTATTTGCCTGAGTGTATACTTACTGAAAATGAGTTTGTTGTGAGAATGAGAGCTATTCATAAAAATGAAAGCAGAATAATTTTGACTGATTTCTTAAAGGCAGTGTCTTCTATATCTGTTACTTTGTCACTTTTGAGTTCTTGACTCTTCTCTGTAATTGGGGGTCTGCTAATAGACGTCATGGTAACTTTTTCTGATATGCCTCATACTTTTGAGTCTTTTTTGTATAATAAATGTGATTTCCTTGACACTGAAATTCAAGGAGCTTTGAGTGTGTTATAGCCCTGAAACTTTAAAGATGTCCTTTTCTTGATAAATATTTTGAAAAGGGAGCTCTTCCTCACTTCATTTCAAGCCCTTTCAGGATCATCCTTTTAGTGCTCTCTGCCTCGTGGTGTAGCAGATTATACCTCCATTATTTGATCATAATATTTCTAGCAGTTTTCATATGTCTTATTTGGTCCTCAGGGACTGTAATTTAAAACATACAGAGTTTTTATTTTCTGTGCTGCTTTATTGTGCCTAAGTATGTTTAATACTGTTTGCTGCTTTTTTGTATTAATTAGAGTTTTCCTACAGTATCAATTGATTTAGCATTTGATTGCTACTTTTAATGCTATTTATCTTTTTAGAAACATGCTCACAGGAAATATTGCACTGTTTAATGCAAATGCCACTTGGAGAGTCCTTCTGATGTTATGACTTTTTACTCTGATGTATAAGTTGGTGTGGATCTGTTGTGTTTAGCAAAGGGGGACGTGTGTGTAGGTTTACATCATGCTGCTGGTCCAATTTAACCAGAACACCATTTGGTGGATACAACTTACTTCTCTGTGGTGTAGCTCTATTAGTGCAGAGCTATGCCCAAGATACTTAGCCCAGCAGATAAGGAGCACAGGCAGCACTCCCACTAACCTGTCTGCATCTCTCCTGGCATCCCAGATAGGTCACTGTGCTCTGACTCAGGTATTCTTACAGAGCTACTTAGAGCTCTGTTCAGCATAACACAGCAGCACACACAGCATGGTATTTCTCCATGGTTTGGTTCAGGGGATGGTAGTTTGTTGTCCCTGATATTTGTTTCCTTGTCACATTTGTTAACCTTTGAATGCAAGATCCTCATTAAAGCAATCCCTCAGACACACACACTCGAGGCTTCCCCAGAGCTCTCAAGTCACTACCAGATTAGTATCAGAGACAGCAAGAAGGAAATCTCCAAATGAGTTGATTGATAGCAAGATTAATGATCCTCAAGACTTCTGTCCAGGTTTATTATTTGGCTGCTTACAAATCTTTGCTTTCAGGGAGATGATGGGAAGGAGGACCAGCTGGCTGCCACCCGGTCTGCCTATATTAGTGTGATGAGGTGATGGACGTAGCCCTGTCAGAGCACTCACATTGAGTAGTGTATTTTCAGTGTTCTCATTATCTGCCAGGTACTAAATAATTTGCTTCTCTATTCTTGGTGCCAGCTGCTCTCTTCTTTTCCTTTGTGCTGTGCTTCCAAAGGTACCTTTTAGTGCCATTTCTAATTGTATTCTAAACAGTTAACAAGAGAGACCATAAAAAAATTTAAGTAGCTTTTTTTTTTTTTTTTTTTTTAACCGCCAGTGGAAAAAATTTACCTTCCAAATACACAATGATGAAAAGAGAAAGGAATTAATCACACTTTTAATAGTTTATGCTGGCCCCAAATGAGCTAAACATTAAATATGTCCAGCAGTGTTGGGAAATCTTCCTAGATCTCCCATGCAGCTCTGGTCCAGGTGCACGTTGACATGTCTGTTGAAAAAGAGGGAGCTTCCTGGGACTATTTCATTATACTTAATGAACTGGCATTTCTGCCTGAAGATGGCCAGGCCCATCAAAATAGAGGAAAAAACTTTACCTAAATTTTTAGCACGTTTTTATGTTACTCTTAGGTCCCAGGCCATGACTTGGGTTACCTAAAATACTTGTCAGTTGGATGTCTAGAGGTCCCATTTGGAGGAAGGAAAGAATATTTTTGCTAAGAAAAGAGCAGGGCTCTTCTGTTTTGGGAGTAATTATGTGGGAGTAATTAGGGACATTTAAATGAATGTTCTAAAGAGAGATCCAAGTTTCAGCTCTCTTCTCTTAGGTGGTGTCATCTCTGTATTGTCTTTCTTCCAACACAATTTCACTTTGCGTTTAAAAATACCTGTGCCATTGCTCCACCCTGTTTTTATTCTTTTCTTTCCTGAGATTCATCCCAAAGGAATTCATGTCCTAAAATGATAATATCAAGTGTGCCCAATTTTGTGTTCTTAGAAGTGCTACTAAAAGCACCTCTCTAGTAAGAGGCAATCTTCATTGATTGCTGCAGTTCTTGTGATTACAGAACAGCTCTTCACTCTGTTAAATTTAGCTTCCTTCTGTGAGAAAGTTTTAGCCTCCTTTTTAATATTACATGATGTTTAGGGCATTGGAAGTACACATTTTATGGGAAGTGCCTAAGGTATTATTTGATTGGAAAAGACATGTCTGTGTTTTCCTCTGTGATATTCTAGTCTTTGTTATGAATGTTGCATTAAATACTTGGTTGCTCAGGGAGAGGGAAACGAATACATCAGGTTTCACTTTGGCTTTTAAAACCATGCCTAATTTTTAAAGCCTTTTAAGATACCTCCTATAGGTTCCTCTACTTCATTTTTGCCTGAAGACATTTAAGTTTGGAGTGGTAATGCATATAACCAGGGAGCTTGTTCTCTTGGAGTAGAAAATACTGATGAGTAAACCCATTCAGTCATCTGTAAAATTGCTGAGTGTATCCAGCACAGCTGTGGTGAGTATTGATTAAACCAGGAGGGAAGGTCTGATGCTGCTGGCCCTGTCAGAGGTTACCAGGAGAGTAATTAGCTACCAAGTGTTACAGGGCCAAGTGTCATCACAAATGAGGTTTCACCATTGCCTTCACTATTCTCCAGGGACACCAGGAAGATGGGACAAGGAAGCGTGGAAAACGTTGATGCTGAGTTAAGCTAAGATTTATCCACTTAGAATTTGCAGTTAAAAAGCTTTCTAAGTGCATTTCTGCATTGGCCACCTGGGCACTTTCTGGTCACACAGCTGATGAAGGGGGAAGGACTTGGAAACATCCCATTGTGGTGTGTGCTGTCAGTTCTTAACTGTTTAATTATCTGAATACCATTCAAAAAATATTATTTCTTGTATAATGTCTGAGTTCAATAACATATGTGATGCAAATAGGTCTTTAGTCTCTGGTGCAGGATAGGATCTCAGAGGATCAGGAGAAGAGGATTTTTAATTTTGTGGAGGGTTGTGTAGTCAGCTGGCAAATTTGGGACATAAATATTAAATTAGCTGTCTTTCTGTGTCAGAAATCCCTAATCTTGTTTGCAGATTAGTTTTTCAGAGGGGCAGTTTTACTAGTCATGTGCTCTTTGCCACAAACACTGTCTCAAAATTTTGTCCATCTGTTTTTTCCCATCATGCCTTTTCCCAGCCCTCTTCCTGCCTGTGTTTCTCTGTAATATTGCAGAGTGTGTGGTTGTAAGTATGTGTGGTAGGACTGGCGAGTACTGTTTAGTTCTTTTGAGCTTTTGCAGGACTGTGTGGGTGACAAACAACTCACAAATGTAAAAACTCTTTTTTTCTTTCCTACAGGAAGTCCCCTGAAAGGCACAGTCTATTTTTCACCTTTCTGTCTAGGAAAGGATGCCAAGGACTTGGCGTGCTGTGAACTTCTGAAAACTATACATGTACAATCTAGAGCTCTCCAGTTATCCTATCTGTGCAATGCTCAAGAAGATTATAGGCAAAAAATTGCTTTGTTGGGGACAATGCAAGTCATCTTTGGGAAGGATTTTCATGAGAATCAGCATTATTGTAGGGAACATTTCCTCTTTTCCTTTATTCTTTTTGGGTTTTATGCATTCCTTTTTTGTATATCCTCCTGTAGCTCAAGCTCAGTCAGCTTTCAGTGCCTTAGCACTCCAGCACAGCACAGGTTCTTTAATAACTTCAGTTTTGAATTCCGATCAAGTGTTAAGACCTGGGAAGGAAAATAATTGTAGGAAATTGGGGCAATATAAGCTATTTTCTGCCCTAGAAAAGAGTAAATGCAGGTGCCCCTCTGGTATAATGAACGTAGCATCACTGCTCCATGCTGGTCACTTATTCATATTCATCAGATCATTTTTTTTCCATGTGGTTTTCTCTTCTCTTTTTCTTCTTAACGCTTGAGTCAGTTTTATTGCTCATAAAAATCAGTGACTGATGACCCCAGCTAGAGCAGTGCAGACTGCAGACAGCTGTTGTCCAGGATCCCATCCACTGCTCTGCTGGTGACATGGTCATGATTTGCAGCACTTCTGTTGTTCCGTAGTCTGCAGCTCTTTTCTGAGGAGTCATTGCCAGTTCTGACAGTGACAAATGCTTGCCAAGGAATAGTGAAGCTAGTTTAAAGTGCAGAGCCATGTGTTACTAGTACACTTGACTGCATACATACTCTGCTTTTGGTGCCAGCAGAAACCAAACTTAATTGTGTCTCCTGGAAAACATGCAGAACAGTTCAACGAGAATCTGAAGCAGCTTTTCTTCTATTGAAAGTGAGAATGAATGTGCAGAGGTAGTGAAAGGGATTGTTTCCTGTCTCTGGATCCTCATTTGACAGCTCTTTGCAGAACAGCACCCCCCAGCCCATGATGGAGGAGCGTGGTGAATGAATGCCTGTAGCCCTGGTTGCATTTGACAAAGACAAAGACAAAGCCATGTCCTGTGCAGTCTGGTTTAGAGACTGTTACAGATGCTGGGGTTGAACTCCTCTTCGATCTTGCCTGTCCTGCTCACCAGCTAAGTCCTGTGTATGACAGTAGCGTGGCTGCAAGGATTACTGGTATCCTCATTAATACCTGAACATTCTCCAGCAGGCCCATTTGTGGGGGCTGTTTCCAGAGGAAGGTTTTGCTTGAAGACAGTGGTTGCCCTGCTTTAGCAGTATTGGAGAGGCTTCCGGGGCTCTTTCAAGCTATCTGCCCCTGAATGCATTAGGAGGTAATGACCTGAGAAGGGAGTAATTGCAAGATGCTCCTAGATGCTATAATAGAAATAAAGTAGTGTAAATCTGGCTAGCCTTGGAGAGGGGATACACTCTGCTGTATGCCACAGACACTCCTGGAAGAAGGAGTAGATCCCTAGTGAACAAGGGAGCAATGACCATGCCACATATTTCAGTGTGCGAGGCAGGACACAGCTCCTGGCTGTCCTCAGAAAGCAGAGTGTTCTCCTTTGACTTCTGTCCTGTGTTCAGCCTCTGTCATGGTGGTTTCAGCAGCCACTGCAGAGGCAAACACCTACCCCTCCACAATAATCCCTTGCTCCTTTTCTCCCTGCCTCAGCTGCTCCAAAACAGCACAGATCCCTCGCCTGTCAGCACAGATCAGGGGAAGCTGCCTGCTCTAGACAGAGTACAGAGGAGTAAAGGCCAAATGCTGCCCTCAGAGCTATTCCCAGCTCTCCCATCGACTGCCATCCACTCTGTGTGCTTGGATTGGAGGCAGCATTAACTAAACACTAAGGTGCTATCTTCTACACAAAAATAAAATGCATCCATGCTTTCAGGCCATTATGTGATCTGCTTGTCCCTCTCGCTTTTAGAAGAGTTTAAAGGAGAAGCTGCTTGATATTTATTAACTAATATCCAAGGAAATGTGTTCTGAGTGTCCAAATCTCACGAGGCATCTCTACAGAAGCAAATCGGGTATTTTGCTCAGCAGAGATGGAAGAAGCATTTAACCCAGCTAATCAGGACCATCTCTTGATGTATTTTTATGCTTGCAGCTTGATAATAATGTGCTGCTTGTCTGGACCTGGCATCCTGTTAGTTTGCTTTAATAACCCACTGCCAGTATCTCTGCAAAAAAAAGATGCTGGGCAGGGGGATGCTCTCCCTCATGTCAGCTTTGCATTCCAGACCCTGCCTCAGCTTCTTCTCCGGGGAGATGCTAATCTCTCAGTGTTTTACTTTCTGCATTTTGGTCCATATGTGGCAACTGTGTGTCTGATCACCACAATCTCACACAGTTATTGTACCCCAGGGAAAGGGAGGCAAAAAACATATGGGGCTAGAGAAAACGATGTGCTTCACTGCACATAGGCATATTTCAGAGACAACAGACTCTGGTATTTTGCAGAAAAGCTGTGGGCTCTCCGAAATCTTGGAAGTGAAGTCAAGGCTGTGATTTGCTTTTCCTCTGCAGTACTGCAGAAATGCAAGAAATATTCTAAAATCAGGGTTTCCGATGTTAAGATTTTAATAATAATTTATGGCATTGACAAGTCCTGATATCTTATGCAGGACTAAGGACTGCTCTGTTCAGAAAAAAATGTGCTGTTTTTTTCTGCTGATAGTGTTGGTCTCCTGAGCAAGTGGGCACACAGGTGCAAACACCTGCACATCTGTACACCCTGGGATTAAGAGTTATAGGTTAAAGTGCTTGTGTGAAAACAGCTGTAGACTTCCAGTTTGCCTTACCCTGCATCCACTCCCGCCTCTCTCTGTGGCTGCTTCTCCAGTGACTCGAAACAAGCAATTTTCTGTTCTCATCCTTTTCCTTTATCCAGCCCTCCCCATATAGGCACACAGATTTACTGCAGCCTCTTGTAGCCTTAGCAACTACTGCCACTTAAGGTTTGTGTACTGAGGGAAAGGTAAGGGGTAGGGGAAATGCCAGGGGATGGAAAGGAGCATTCTAAACTGGGGGAGAAAGCAGCAGATACTAAATTGTCTTCAATGTCTTTAGCTGTCAAATAGCTGCCTTGATACCAGCTATCAGTATTTATTACTGCAAAAGGCTCTTTTTGGGCCCAGATATTTCCTCACCCAGTGGGTCCCAGGCTGAAAAATTAACATCATCCAAACTGGGGGCCTAGATGCATCTTCCTGGTGCCCCAAGATGTGCCCTCCCTCCTGGAGCTGCACAGAGGAGAGATTCAAGAGTAGAAAACACACCCAGTAAACAGAACTTGCTGGAAAATTCATCCAGCAAGTTTGTGAAACCTATTGTAAAAGGTCTTTCAATGATCAGTCCACTTCATCCTACTCTCAATTTTGAGCCTCCATGGTCCCATCAGTGCTGCCTTCCACTGTCAGTGAGAGTCCCTCAGACCTGGATGGAGTCACCAGGACAGGGATGCAGTGGCCTGTGCACAGCAAGCTCAGCTGTAGTGGCTCAACTTGTAATATTTACAATTAGGAGCATGTGTGGGAAAAAAAGAAAACAAAAAAAAGAGTTTAAGAGGCATATCTTCCCTCAGTGTGCCAGTACCCAGCACTGCATTATGTATGTATATGTGTAAGACAAGAGTGTATTTTAGTGTGATGTTTGTGACTTGAGAAAACCTTTTGTCAAATTCCATGGTGACTGCCTTTTTAAAACAGCTACAGAAGGTTTTCCAGGAATAAAATACAAAATTGTTAATTGCTATTAATGATTGCAGAAAACTTTACTATGTGAAGTATTAATTTAATACATTGTTATTCAAACATTGTGTTCACTGGACTGGCTATTCAGCCATTGCCATCGGGGGCCTTACAATATCTCATGATGTGATTATCCAACACAATTACATGTTTTGAGGCTATTAAGAAAAAGCTGTCTTATGGCTGCATAAAAAAACCATAATGCCAGGCTATCAGAGCCTCTCAGAATATAAAATAACAAATTACAGAAAAAAATTGCCTTTCTTAAGTATCATCAGCTTTTTTAAATCCTGTAAATCCCTACGTAAAGGTCTGTCTTTATATCAAACACCTTCTTAAGGCCTTCATTACCGGGAGAAGCTGTTCAAGGATTTTTGTAGTATTGACTCAAGGGAAAGAGTCCCAAATACATCAAAATCAGGAACATTTTGCCTGTTTCATATTCATAGTTTCTTCCTTATGTGTGACTGATTTATTCTGCTGCGTGCCCCCAGGGTGTGCATTGTCCAAAATAAAGGCTGCCAAAAAAAATGAGAGCGGGGACCAAGTAGGGTGGGGGGAGTTCAACTGATGTTTCTAAATGCTGTGAGACTATTGCACATCTTGCATCCTTGTGTGTGACTTCACCTTATGGCATTTCTTAACAAAAGCATATGCACTAAATAAATAACTTCAGCACAATGCAAGACATTGTGCCTGAAAATAGAAAGCTGCTCCGAGACAGTTACTCCATGCTGTGAAATCTGCTCTCTTCTGCTTCTGTATTAAGTTGTACTTGTGCTCCTGTAGCATGTCCTTGCATTCTAAAGCACTGTGGTTGTGCACAGAAAGCAAGTGCCCATGGTTATTTCAGTTTCTGCTTTTGCCTAAGAGAGTGGTTTGATTTTCAGTGACTTTTTTTGCTCTCTGGCATGTATGGATGATAAAAACAAAGGAAGCACAAATTACTTCGACAAAGTCAGCAAAGCCAGCTCTGTAGAGTGGGTTCTCTACGGAGACCACAATGCCTGAATTAGAGAGAAGCAGACTGCAAGGCAGGAACTTGTAAGCCACTACATGTAAATATGTTGCAGGAAGTTAACTGGCAACTTGACAAAGGGCTTCGCTCACAAGGCTGCCTGCAAACTTTGCCCAGGTGATGAGGAGCAGTTCACTAAGGGCTGCAGTGACGGGGATCTTGCTGCGATGGGAAGCTATTGTTTAGCACCCTGACAGATGAGAGCAGACCCTTCTCCTGCCACAATAGCTGCTCACACCAAGAAAGACTCATTAAAAATTCAGTTCCAGCCTCAAGCAGCTCATTAAGTCAGCAATGAGCAGTGACGCTGGTGTTGGAAAACCCTGCCTCAGTTAACATCACCATGCAGAGTCTCCTCGGATCTCTTGATGTTATTGTGCTCAGTACCTTTTCAGTGATGACCAGCTTGTGCTCTCTGCTTTGCATTAAATACAGGTAAAAAAGAGTCAGGTAGATTTAAGTTCTTATCTTTATAGGCCTTTTCAGAGGTGAGCCCTTGGGCCCAGGATAAGTGTCTGTGGCATTTTTCTGTAGCAGTGTGTGTAATACAAGTTTGCAGGAGAGGATGGGATAAGGCTTTAGCGTTTATGGTTTTAGTGTTAAAAAAAAAACGAGCAAAAAAAGTGTAATGTTTGAAGTATAACTTTCATAGAAGAACATCCTGACAGTTACGGATGCTGTATTACTCTCTGTTGGCTGATACACAGTAGAAGCTTTTACAGAAAGTGTCTTTTCCCTGGAAATGCTGGTGTCATTGGTGGGTTTTGGCTTGAACTGTATGCTGAATATGTTTTCTGTGTGCAGAATTTCTTTCTGAATGATGAATTTGAAACCTGCAACCACTAACTATTTTGAGTGTAATTTCATATTTGATAGTACTTGGCAATAATATGCAGAGGCATTTACAATGGGTGGGTGTCAGATGTCAATAAATTAGAGCACACCAGAATCTGAATTAGGATTGTAGTTGTAGAAGATGCACATATGTTTTCACGCATCGATGTTTTAAAACTGTAATGTCTGAAAGTACAGAGCAGAAATGGAACTGAAATGGAGAAGCAGAACATGTGCAAAAGTTTTTTGGCTATTGATTCAGAGAACAGTTTTTCACACCCTGAATCTATTTTTTTTCTTCTAACAGAAAGTGTTTTCAGACTGCTCATTTCTATGTGGAGGACAGCAGTTCCCCCCGGGTCGTTCCCAATGAAAGTATTCCCATTATACCTATTCCAGGTAAGACGGGCTTAATCTCCTGTGTTTGTGCTACTTGGAGTCTGTTTTAATTACATAAAGTAGAGAAGGTTATGCTTGTGATAAATCATGGGGTTTTTGGAAGAAATTTGTTGTATCAGTGCTGCTTCATTTAATTTAAGGTGCTCTGAATGGGTCTCTGAATGCCAGTGCTGTATTTTTCCATAGGCACCTCTCCCACATGGTTTTAATAGAAATTTCAGAATAACCTTTGTAAAATGTCAAAAGCATGAGCAACACTTCTTAAAAACACTGAGGCATCCAGGGGGAAACCAGCTGCTCCATCAGGACAGGTTGGGGATGAGGGATATTCAGACCTGATGCTCTCTTGAGAGCAGGGGAGTTGGCCCCCGCTTTCAGTGTCTGCTGGGTCTCCGGGAGCAAAGCAAGGCAGAGGCATAAGCAAACAATCTCAAGTAAAGTCCGAAGCCATCTGTTAATTTGGTATTAATCAAGCTACCAAAGGTCACATTCCCCTCTCAGCTATACTGAGAGCAAAGCTGAGGGCAGAGCTTAGTGCTGTACTCTCTTCAGGAGGCATTTCCCCTGGGAATTACCACGTGCAGGATCCAGTTCCCTTTAAGCTGTGATGACAGAGAGCAGCTCGGTGTTAGTGGCCTTTGCAGCCACTGCCTTGTTTGATGTTTCTCAGTTTCACAGGCAGAGTTAAGATACTCAGAATCCTGTACTGACCTCAGTCTGTCAGATGCTTGTACTTGTTGCCTTAAGGTGTTTTCAGCTTCCTTCACATATTCTGTAATTTGTGTCGTTGGTCTAGGATTCAATCTGTAGCTAATTAGATTCATTTTACCAAAACACATTCAAAGCCATCTCTGAGATGCTGAAGAAACACGTGTCCTAGGAAAGTGAAAGAATGCTCTTACATTTTCCTTGATTTTATTCAGTAGGCGTGTAACTCCTTTCTAGAAAGAGTCTTTCAAAGTACCCGTGGGAACTAATATGAAAGGTTAGCTATAACATTGCTGCAGAAAATGCTAGGCAGTGTGCCTCGTAGTCTGATGCTGAGCTAATGAAAATAAAATAAAACATACTATCATCTCCTCTCCTTTCTCGGGCAGAATATGCTGTAAGTCCTGACCACTTCCTTAGCAGGGAGCCACCCTTCTTTTCCTCTGGGGTAATTGGAAATGGGAGGTTTTAGCTTTTTACCACCTGCAATGAGTTTTCACAAAAGAACCTAAATAATTGGAGAGGTCCATTCTTCCCATTCTGAAAGCTGGAGGAGCATCTCCCTGTTGGGGGTGCTTTTGGCAGTCAGTTTAGTGGTCCCACCATGCCTCCTCTTACAGCTTGTGAGGAAGGGGAGGGTGGGCTAATGTGGTCTCTGTGCAGAGCAGTGTCCAGACCTGGGGGATTATGTGCATAAGGCAGTGGGAAGAGAAAAAATCACCCCTCAAGAGAAATGTCTCCTTGGACAAGTATAGGTTTTTATACTGTGACTGAGGCAATTTTCTGTTAAGGAGAGAAACCAGCAGAAAGCTCCATCTTTTTGTGCTGTGGTCTGTGTTGTTGAGACAGGGGTTCTTCCCTGTTTCACAGGGATGCCTTGATGGTCAGTCCGTTGAAGACTGGATGGAATTCATATTAAATTATAGCACAGGCTGTAGGAGTTCTGTTAAAGCTGTGCAGGTGACAGGTATGGTAAGGCCAGCACATATCCCAGTGTGTCTCCACCAGCCATTCTTAGCATGGAACAAGAAGTGATTGAGAATGGAAGAACACTGCTTTTTGGGGACATCTTCCCATGACTAGAACAAGCCAGGCTGTTGGACCACAGCATGGGACTGACACGATGCCCATGTCACTGCAATGCACACTGTGGTCTGCTCAAGTCTGGTAATACTAAGAGCTGCTCACCCCTGATAATGGGCACTGCAGATTAAGGCACCTGCTGAGCAAGAGCTTCAAGACACTCGAAGAAGCTTTGTAGTTAAAAATCTGCAAGGACTGCTGATGACTTCTAAGGCATTTGAAGAGCTGGCCCTTAGACAGAGGCTTAGTCTGGTTGGATGCAAAGGTAAATCCATCCTTTGAATCCCCAACTTAATGACCAGAATTTTTTGTGGCTACAATAGACATTTGGACACCTGTGTAGAGACATTTAAATGGAGGTCCCTTAATCTGAAGCTGAGTCATGCCCAGAAGGTCTTAAGAGAGAATGAACTGATGAACTTGATCTTGGCACTGAGTAAAGCTATTCAGGGCATCAAAAGCCAAATCACCATCTGGACATGCCTCTCTCTTTGTGTATTATCTGCACAGGGAGTCTGTAATGAGTCTCAAAGTTAGTACAGATGAATTCCAGCTATGTTGGCTTTTTCCAAAGGTGGAAAGATCTGCCTGGAAAGATCTTGAAACTCTCCTAAACGTTTTCCTTTTTTGGAGATGTAGAAGAGGTCCCCATATACGTGCTGCTAAATGACACTCTTCTCTGGTGTCAGCTGCTGCTCCCACGTAGGCAACCCACTGAAATGCCTTAAAAACATTAAATGACAAAATTCTCCTTTGAACTGATAGCAGCTGATAAAATAAGCCTCTGAACTTTTCCTCTGGAAACTGCCAGAGGGTGTGAGAAAGTCTTACTTGCCATGTTGATCCTAGAAGCAAAATATAAGTGGCATTTTCACAAAAGCAAGCTTTTCAAAGTAACCTTGTTAGCCTGTGAAACCCTATCCTTACAAAAGAAATTTGGATAGATCCATGTGGAACCATGCATCCGTGTCTTACAATTCAATAGACCCAACTTCTATTCTCAGTTACATCCAAGTGGCCACACTGATGGCAATTTAGTGCAATGTGTCTGCAGACGTTTAGGAGCCTTGCCAAGGCCCATCTACAGCATGCAGTGAGCTGCCAGTTGGAGAAGCTGAGCAGGTTTGGGTTGGCTGGTCCTGGCCCAGGTGTGGGGTGGTTCTGCCAGGTGCCTTGCAGCCAGGCACAGCAATGTCCTGAAGCAGCTTGAGAGGTTTGAGAAGTGTCACTGATGTCTCTGTGTGCCACCACTCTGCTCTGTGACATGTTTGCATGCTCAGGGGTAACTTTTGTGTTTATTTCTGCACCACATTCTGCTCTTGTTTAGGCAAACCCTCTATTTTCTCAGGTATATGAAATCTAAAACCAGTCTGCCAGCTACCTGCAATAGGCACACAGTACATCTTTCCAGGTCCAAAATCTAAAGGAATGATTTTACCCATTTTCTATTTCTCTTCCCGTGGCAAATGTGCTTAATTATTGTGCATGAAGCCACATCACCCATAGGCATGTGCTTATCTGTGCAACTTTACTCTGAGACCCAAATCATTATCATTATTCATAATTATCTGCACTGCTTGATCTCAGGACAAAGGAGATATCATTAACGGAGTCACCCACTGGATATTACAACTGAGGTATAAATCTAAACTCACATAAGCCTTGCACCTGACAGAAATGCATCTGTAATCAATGGCAGATTTCTGAAACTCCCCTGCCATTCAGCCCAGCAAAATTATTTCTCCGTGTCTTCTCTCTTTACCTCCACACTCAGTTAGTTTTGGCCACCTCTGTATCATCTTTGCCTGGATTTCTTCACTGTAACATTTGGTCTTGGCAAGATCTCTTTCTCAGCAAACCAGCTGAGAAAAACCTGTTCCTTTTAGGGTTTTTTTTCCCTTAGCTAGTCAATATCTGGTTAAATATTTTTGTATTTGATTCTTTTCAATGGAGTTGGATAAGTAAGAAAAGCAGCAGCATTGTAGCTGCAGACCTATGTGTTTTGCAGCACTGACAAACAAAATGCACCCTTTTTTCAGGTTTCCTTTGTTCTTATTGCAAGACTGTGATAGCAGTGCACAAGTTGCACCTCTCTGCAACTTGGATATCAAATAGTGAAATCAGTACAAATTCCACATCTACTCTTCTCATCTCCTTAATTTCCAAGGTTTCATGCTTTTGGGTGGTGCATCATTCTGGAGCTTGCTGGGACTTTACTGGTTCCCTGTCCAGCCTAAGGCCACAATGAATGCTGTGGCACTCCTGTCAGCAGGAGTTGTCAGCTCAGGACAGAGACACTTGAGGCTTGAGCCTATGGCAAAATTCAAAACTCTGCATAGTCTTGACCTCAGTCCAGGGAAACATGGCTCATAAAGAACACAACGGCTGCCCAGTGCAGCTGATTCATTTAGCATATTATTCCAGATGTCTTCCACTATTTTTAGTGGAAGTAAGATGTCTCAGATGTGATGCCAGTTATTTCAGCTGTGTCTAGACTGCAAGGCTCAGGAGCATTTCCCAGTGCACGTAGTTTTGGTTGTAAAGGGGGCAGTAAATGAATTTTTTTAAACTAGTACTGGAGTTCATGAATGCTGTATTTAAAATAGCCAGTGGCAGAATCTGACAGAGAAACACTCTCATGCTTCTTCAAGAGTGACTCAGTATGAGTGCATGGGCCAAGGAGATAGTGGAGTAGCCAAATATGTTGCAGTGAAAAGATGTCCTGACCACTTCATGCAAGGGTGTGAAGACCAGCACAGCCATTTCCATCCTTCATTTTTCTCTGCTTCTCATGGCTAGAAGTCCCAACTTACTCCTGCTTTCTGTTAAATCCCTTCAGAACTTTGAACTTTCTTTCTTATTCCTTCAACCTCTGCTGATGAACATCAGTGGTTAGACTTGATGTGTTTTTTACAAGCTCATCTCCCCCACTTCTGATACCTTCTGCTAGCATCCACCCTGCAACATTTTCTTTTCAGAGATTGTACCAAGAGGTATTGCATTTAACAAGGAAACTGCAGCTTGACAACAGGAGCTTGGTATTTTACTGTTTTCTTCTAAGATGTAGCTGTCTCAGGTTGCATCCCAAGAGCTAAAGAGCAGAGCACCAGGACACATCTGTGGCCAACACTGACAGTATACTGGAGACTGGCAAGGCACAAGGAAAAGTGGAAGGCTTATTTCTCAAGGGCATGAAGCTCTTCACTGAGCACAGAGGTAGTGCTCTTCAGCTGTTTAAGACTTTATTTCTGCTTTCTGCTCCCTGTGGATTTTATGTTCCAGCACCATATTGTGAATTGTACCTATCTTCAACTTCAATTAAATTCATGAATGCAATATTGCACACACAGCCGTCCTCTGAAGCCAAGAAAATATCAAGGTATTTTAGGGAACATCCACCTTCCTTTTTCCCCTGCTATAAACTGCTGCTTCTGCAGCACAGTGAAGAATTTATGGTATGGTATGGTATCTAATCATGGTACTGGTAATGGAGGCTTCAGACTGGCTTAGTCACCCCAAACCATGTTTCCATGGTGGCCATGTGAAATAGAGTTAGATCCTTTTCTGAGTGCCATCACATTGGACTGCAGAGCCCTGGAGTTGAACCTCCATGGCTTAAATGTGAGCCGTGTATGTAATTGATGGCACGACTGGGACCTGAGTATGGAAATGTGTGAGATGAAAATCATGTTTCTTAGCAGGCAATACCAAATAAAATCATGCTTAATGTCTCTGCTAAGAGAAAATTCGCATTATTTCATTCCCTTGGACTGAAATTGGTTCTTTGCTTAAAGGGAAGAATTGTATTGATATTACATTTATAATTAACAATAACCTAATCTAAGATTTGTACAGGCAGATTTAAACTGAGCTCTTATTTTGACACATATAAAGTTTTATCATTAACATCTTTATATTCCTGACTGATGCATGGCTAATAGCAATGTAGTAGATTAAATCTTGAAGCAAGAGAGATTAATGTAGCTACAATATTACACAGGTGATTTTTCTTATTCTGCTTTTTTCATGTGTCTGTCCTTTATCAGAAACCTGCCCTAATGTTCATTTGACTTGATTATAACAAATAGATAGCAATTATCTTGCTGGAAGGACTTTTGTGTTTTTCCAGCTACCCAGGACTTTCAAATGTATTCACAGTGTTTTCCTTGCCTTTTCACTTTGAAAGGCATTTTTAGGATAAACAGGTTCTGATAAACACGTGATTACAAAACCATTGCAGTAATGAGAAATGGTGTCCCAAATAATTAACCCTTAGTAATTTATTATTTATCTTAATTTATTTTAATTTATAACTTGTCTTAATTATTGACAGCGGTGACTTCAGGAGGAAGCCAGCCTTAAAGGGCTTCAGTAGGTAGTTTGATCTCCTAGAATGGAACCTTCTGCCTTTTTAGTATTTATGCATGTATGATCTCCACAGAAAGCAGACAGCTTCTCAATACTAAAAGGTTTTTTATGACTTTGTTTTATTATAAATTAGTTGATACTCAGGCTATACAAATAAAACTATTCTTATATTTCTGATCACTTTTTATACAGCAAGCAATGTGCTCAATCAGAAAAAAATTATGTCAAAGGAAACACAATGGCTCAGTTACATTCTTATTTTTAGACAGTTAAACAAGGAAAAGCAATATACTGCAGAATTAAAGGCTCTGACCACGTAAGTGTGTATAAATCAACTTAAATCAAAAATGGTTTGGGGAAATCTGGGCACCACCTATTTTTACACATAGAATTACTTGTGGAATCCAGTTTTCACACAACTTAGGGTAGAATCTGGATGTGGAATTGCCTGCTCGAACATTACAAATTCAGGCAGTGCCCAAATCTGAGCTGCATGTGAAGTTTCTGACCCCTGTGTGTGCACTTCAGGGCATACGCTCAATCTGTAGGTTCAGAGATTTTTGTTCAAGCTTCTCTGTAGAGATGAACACCTGACCTTCTTGGAGCTGATTCGAGTTCTCAATAACCTCTGCTGGGGCCAAATTTTACCCAAGGGCATACTATTAAATATTGCAATATTCTTTATGATCAGCAACTTTACTAGAGACAGACCAAATACAGACCTGAGTTTTACATCCCCATTTAGTACTTTTTGTTGTGTGCACTTCCATATTATGTGGCACATTTGCACAGGTCCTATTTAAATCTGAGCTACAAGTGCCCCATTGCTTGTTGTGGAAATGAATCTATTGGAATTGCTCTCCACCTGGTTACTTGGTTACAGTGCTGCAGATGAAGGGAAGCTTTTGCTATAGCTCAACAGCCTATACTCTGATATATATTTGTAGCCTACAGAGTAGCTGTTAAACTTAGTTTTAAATAATATGCATGCTGGATATTGATGCTAGGTATTCCAGCTGCTTGCAGAATTTTTCCATCCCTCTTTGTAAAAAATAAATATCTATAAACCTCACTGACTGCAGTTAACAGTAAAATAAATATATAAAAAGAAATCCTGGGACTGCATTCAGTGTCCCCTCCAGTAGCAGAGAACAAGAGGGTGGAAGATGGATTGACATCCCAGGGTCAATCCCAGGCTGCTGGGAAAAGAAAGGTGCTTGTTTGCTGTGGATATGGGACATCATTTGTCAGATACATTATTTTTCAGTGAGTTAAGAGGTCAAATCTAGCCCTACTGTGAGGCTACTGCTAGATATTTCTTTCCAATTGGCAAAACTTTTTCTGCAGAAGATGAGAACTGTGAGGATATGTGCTATGGAGAGTGGATTCTCCAGGATTAATGTCACTAACAATGTCACTGGTTTCATGATTGTCATAAGACAGGTTAGGTTCGTGCTGCCTTCAGAAAGGGCAGTTTCCCTGTCACTTTACTCTTCCTCATGGTAATGAGTAGGATCAACCCTTCTACCCTCCTGACAGCTAATCCTTCTTCCTCTTCCCCACCAATCAATTAAACCTTTCTTATATTCATCACCCAGAGCAGCAGACGGATTCAGTTCACTGCTCAACCTCGCAGGCAGGGAGAGAGGACTGGGAGAAACCCCTTGTCCTTTGGCTGAAGCCAGCTGTGAAGAGCAGGCTGAGAATTGATGGAGGTGTTGCTGAAAGGCAAGGGGTGGCACAGGGCTGCTGAGCAGTGCAGTAAGTGGCTGCTGTTGGAGCAGATGGGCCGAGCCATGTGACAGCTATGGCACAGGGATCCAGGTGGATTTGCAAATGAGGAGACTGAAGTGCAGTGTCTAACAAACAAATGGGAAAAGCTTGCACATTAAAAAGTAAAGCATAAGGTACGAGGAGTGTATTGGATTTAGTAGACTGGGTAAGATAATAGCTGAAAAACAGAAAGCATTTACAAAGGGAATGAAAGATGTTGGAGAATTTGCTTACCAAGATTTCTGTGTCTGTGTCAAATGTCTGGTCTTCAGAAACACCAAAACTCCAAACTAGACAAAGGTAATATGAGGAAGCTATTTGGTTTTGACCTTCTGGATTAACTTCTGACCCAAACCCATCTATTTCAATCCAGTGCCACTAACCTATCCAGTGAGCTCTCAGGCTATAAATGAATCAAAATGAATCTGAGATCTTATTATGTGGAAATGCCATCTCTGATACGACATCCCATTTTTCTTTTGAAATTGGTCCCTATTGCTTTAACATTACAAAGGCCACTTATTAAGAGAGAGATAGGGGAAAATCCTTCCTGGTGGGATTACTAATTATCCAAACTGTAAAGGTAACCCTGTTCAAACTTGATTGCTTCTATACACTCTAAGCTTCTTTTGAAGGTGGCTGTATTCTGAAGGAATTATTAAGTGTTCTGTGTAGTCAATTGCCATTTCTTTAAAAAATGAGGTGCGAGTGAAGGTTTTCCTCTACAATAATGGGGTTTTTTTAACAAACCTGACTTTCTTCCTGGCATTCACCCTTTGTGGCAGGAAATGAGCTCCACTGTAGTCCCCTTTGGTTTTCTGTTTTTGATGCTGCTCTCAGGCACTTGTCTTGAACCATCATGTGAAGATGGAAACTACACCCATGTGTTAAATATCTGGCATAGTGAATAAACATGCCCTCCACCTGACAGCTTCAGGTGTGTATGATTATAAAGAATATTAGAATATTATTATAAATTACATTATTTATAATATTATATATACGTATCATTATTTTAACATTCTGTAGACTTTTGCCCTTGTCCATCTAAGATTACTTCTTTCTCTTCATAAACCAAAACAGTGTTAGTGCATTAGTATGGTGCCAGATTCAGCTCATATTTTATAGAGATATAGATCCAGAATCACTTTAATGACACTGATAAAACAGATGGCTAAACCTAAGCTAGACAGACCTGTAATTGTATTTGCAGTCTTGGAGGTGAAGGTGTCTTGCTAAAATGTTTCCATATTCTGCTTTGAATGTTGTGTAGGTCTTGCAAAATGTAAGCATCCTACTGGGAGTATCAAATGTCACTCTTGCTTTTGGATGGGAAAAAGTATATGGTGCTAAGGGGAATATGTTCAGAATGACTGAGAGAGCTCCTCATTAGCCATTATAGGATTCCATTAATCTCTTCAATCGACTAAAGGAATTATAGTCACTGAAGTCTATTTGTCTTAAGGTGGAAAGAAGGCTTAATCAAAGCCTTTGGAATGATGATAGTGCAAGAAAAAGCATATTCTGTGCATTTAGCTACATCTGTTGGTTTTCTTAGAGAAGGTCACAGCTGTCTTCAGCTACTGTGAAAGCAGAAATTGTTCAAGAGTGCTGAGTGGACCAGTACATATTTTACTGGAGGTCTGCACTGTGGTCTGGGGTATTTAAGCAGATACCCCAGCTCCAGAGATTTGTGTGCCTGGCTGGGAGTTTGGAGTTGAAGGTCATGAATAGAAAAATACGGTCGCAAATTATTTTAGCACTTTTCTGTTTCATTGGTCATTGAAACAGACTGCATCTTCCAGAGAGCTGCTGTCCTGTGGCTATGGACAGGGGACAAGGCTGTGGCTGCATGTGCCCTCTGTGCTGTGCATTTCCCACCAGGATTAGTCTCAGCTTCAGCAGCATAAGGTTCCTCTCACCCAGTGAGCTCATATGTCAACAGCATTTCCTATTTAATTTATTTAATGTTTAAATTGTTGGCCCTGTTATCAAATAGGGTAAGAAACTGCGTAGGATTAAGGCTTCTGAAGGGAGCTGGAAGTGAAAATGCAGAAGAGGAAAAAGGAGAAACAATGAAGGATAGGGATAACAGAGAAGTGAATTAGCTGTGGCTATAAAAGGTGGAGACACACTGCCACCATGCAGTGATGATAGTAAAAAGAAAACTAACCATATTTTGCCATGGTTCTCTGGTGCAAGACCCATCCTTGAAATTGGTGGGAATTCAATGGGCTGGAGAACAAGTTATCTATAATGTATTTTTTGGCTCACAGACCACAATTAAAATTAAGTTCTGCCTTCTGCAAAATTAAATTGGACACACTGGTCTGCCACAGTGAATCCTAGATCTCAGTTGGTCTCAGCTGAGCCAGACTGCTCAGGAAAAAAACAAATAGTAACTATGGAACTTTCCTTGTGAGAGTATGTGAAATTGCTATCACAGCACAAGTTATTTTCAAGGAAATGTAGGATTTATGGGTTGCTTTTCAGGAGAGCAAAGATTGTTTTACAGGGTCTTGCTGTTTGCTGTTTCACTTTCCGTTCAAGTGTCTTGGCTGCAAACATATTAATATGAATGTTGTTATGAGACAATAATGTTCTCACTTACATAGAATAAATGTTATCAGTTAAATATTCTAAAGAGACAGCATTTCTGCATGTTGCAGCTTTTTACTGTGCTGAGCATGCACTTGTCAAATGTTTTGAATTCTGTATTATTCTGTAAATGGGCACATGGTTAATTAAAGTAGTATTACTGTACTCAGAGGCAATCAGATTGCAAACTTATATTTAACAATTGGCTCTTTTAAATGAAACAGAAGAGAGCTGATTGAAATCTGAAAATGTCAATAGATGCAAAAAGCTGCCTTACAGCATTACCTGATAAAATAAGAGTAGAGAAGTATGGATGTGGTCAATATTAACTGCCATCAGCTGGAAAGAAATCGGATTGTCAGGGATCTATAAAATTCTTGCCAAAGTAGAACCTCATTTACACATACAGATCTTCATACCCTTTGCTAAGAAAAGCATATGTGACAGCTTAGAGGTTTTAGCTGCCAAAGATCTTTCACTCTGAATTCAGTAAATGTCACATCTATTTATTTATCGTTAAATTTTGCTAAGTATCTGTAGAAATATTTGGATTTTTTCTATCATAATGTAGATGTTCAAAAGGAAAAGAATCCAGATTATAATGCAGCTGTAGCACCAAACCATATGGCTTCTAAATGGGAGCAAAAATATACAACTGAGTTACTGGGAGTAAACATAAACTGGATGCAATCTTCAGAAAAATATTAAATGGAATATATAAATACCAGAATATTGCCATAAAATCATGCAATCAGACAATAGTAACCATGAGGAAATAGATTATTTCACATGCTGAAAGTAATCACAGTTTTATAGCAATTTACATTTTCTAAATGCCAGACATGAAAATATTAACTAATGAATCTTGGCAAGCACAGTGTTTGCACCAACTTCAGTGGTGGTTATAACAACATCTAGGCCTTTTTGGAGAGAGGGAGAAAGAGAGAGAAATGAGGCAGCCATCCTACACCCAGCTTTATTAGAATCTATCCAGAGTCCCAGGTGCTTGAAGCAGTCTTGTTTGTCTTCAGTTCAAGCCTTTGACTTCTTTATTTTAAGAAAATGTCTGTGGATGATTTATGGGTACGTTGGGTGGAATTTGCACTGTGCTGAGCAAGAACAAATGGTCTAGTGCAATACATATTCAATGTTATGAATAGTGTCTGGCATGAGAGGACTCAAATTAGTGTGGGTGTTGTGCTCTCTGTTCTTCTGCTCAGAGTCAGGTTTGTGATAAGTCCATTTGGATTCTACATCATGGTATAAAAGGGAAAAAGTTATTAACTTTCAGGAGAAAAAGTCTGTGGCTCTGCACAGTCCAGTAAAAATTTACTGTGGGCAATTGTCTACTGTATTTTCATATCCTGGTTCTCTTCTGTTCTTTTTATACAATGTGGAAGGAGAGGAGGTAACTCCATCCCATCTACAGCCATCTTCAAGCTGCAGACACAAACTCAACAATCCTTGAACTTCAATTGGACTTTGTAAATTATCATCAGGGGGAGCAAACTCTAAGTATTCATGACAGCAGTGCTTAGAATTGGAAATATAATATGAAGAGTTTACTTCAAAATTGGCCAGATTCATCAAGATTTCTTATTATCACATGTCAAACTAGTTCTGCCCTGGGAACTCAGATCTCAGTGATAGAGTGAAGACTTTCTCTCCTGAAGATTTATGTATGAGACAAATAGCAACTCTGAATATCTTTTCTTTCCACAGATGATATGGAAGCAATTCCAGTCAAGCAGTTTGTTAAACACATCAGTGAGCTGTATTCTAATAACCAGCATGGGTTCTCAGAAGACTTTGAGGTATGATTTGATGATCCACCTATAAAATGTTAATTGTGCAGTAGTAGGTAGAGACCGTGTAGAGACATCTATCATGTACAGTAAATGCAATACTCAAATGTATCAGAAGAAATAGGGAAATACCAGTTTGCCACCAGGTATGAGCAATGTGGGACTGAAATTTTACAGATGCTTTCTAACTACCACAGATTTGGTGCTTTTAAGGGGGGACCCTCCTAGGTTTTTACTAAATAGGAAAATCTCCCAGCAGTTCCCCAGGAACAACATCAAGATAGAAGCAGTTACCCTTAACTCCAGTCTTTTCTTACAATCTACATCTTATTTTACTCTTGTTGGTCCAGAATTTGCTCCTTTTAGTCACAATGAGAAGTCACATACCCACTGAGTAGCCCAAAGAAGTAAAGCAGTGCTCACTATGAGTAAGAATAGTAGAATTTGGTCTTTTATGAAAACCCAAATTATGGGTCAGTTCCTGGAGTCCTTGTCCATGCTCTGCTCAGCCAGGAATGATCACTGTTAAAGTCATTGGTTATTTTGTTCCAGTAAAACCAAGGAGGAAGGCATTGGGATTTAGTTGGTGCTATTTACATAATGTGACTATTTTAAAGTTGACATATTGTTACCACTTTAGGACAGATTCTGACCTGTAAATCTGCTACAAATTGGAAGTAATTTCAACGAAGTAAAAGTAGTTTTCCACCTCTGGGTTACCAAATATATTGTGCAAGCATGGTAAACAGCACACAGTATGAGGACAGGTTGCTGAGTCAGGCCCTAACAAGCACCAGTCAGTATTCTCTGGCTATTTTTTAGGCATTTCTTTTGTCTACTCTAATCACAGTCACTGCTGAGCTTTTGAAATTATTGGGAAGCAGGAGCCCCAGGAAACAGCACAGAGCTGTGGTGCTGGCTGCCCCACCAGCAAAAGGAGATGCATTTGTGTGCTGCATGAGAATCAGAGAAGCAGCTTTGCTTACAAACAAGGCAATGAAACAGAATAGGTGGCCTCCTGTCTGTGGCTTCTTCACTTACTGCAGTAAAGACAAGTCTGTATGCAGAGATTGTTTTTAATGGGATCATTTAAAACATTTATTGTAGCTGTTTGGTTACTGTCTATAAAGACTGGCTGCTTTGTCTAATGCCCAAAAACCATTGTGTTAGTTAGAAACGTTTTGTATTCATGAGGAAAGGCAAATGTGTAAGGTGTTAAAGTGATTTAGTTCAATTGACTGCTGGCTGGATGGCTGAGCAGGAATATTGAGGCATTTAACAATGTTGATGGTATTCAGGACAAACATTTATTCTCCAGAGAGCAGAATTTGATCAGGATGATCAAATGCGACTCACTCTTCTCAATTATTTATGAATTGTGACCCCAGTGCTATTCATCACAGCTGGGGTTTTACACCATTTAATTATTCAAAATAATCAGCAACACATCTGTAAACTTGGTCTGGCTTTAAGCAGGCTTTGCTTCAGCTGTCGCAAGATCGCTGCTATTAACAAATGTTGGACACCTTCAGCTCGTGTTTCAGCAAAGGAAAACCCTCTTCTAATAGCCCTGTTTTTCCCTTTCCTTTTCTCTCTGCTGTGAGAGCCACACTCTGGCAGCAGAGATAGCTTTGGCCCATCAGTCCTGTTCCAGGGGACACAGAGGTCCCTCTGAAGGGATGTTGAGCTCTGCATCAACCAAATTCTGTTCCCTGTGCTGGCTTAAAGATTTGAGCCCTTGCTTTGAAGTCAGTGTAGCTACTAAAGATGTTTTTCCTCAAAGCTGAGGTTTCAGCTTCCTAAGGAGTAAGTGAAATCTCTTAGAGTGAGGAGAAGAAACAGGAAGGAGGTGATCACTGTCTAGGGTAAACCATCCAGCTGCCTTCTATTGCTTATGTTCTGCCCTGCTGATGCTTTGTTGGCCTGTTTTCTTCCTTATGATTTACAGTGATGGGACAGAAGAGTGAAACACAGGATTGTTTATAAAGTCTGTAGGTTAAATATTTCTGAGTGTCTAAAGTGACTCAGAGCTCTGTTGGCTGAGGGACAGAGGAGCCCCAGGTTACATTTGTACAGGAGCAATTGGAAGATCAGATCCAGCCAGGATGGGGTGTGTGTGCTGGAATTGTATCTCGCAGCTGCAATGAAGACTTAGCTGATGTTTTATGGAGAAATGGTGGGATTCTAGCTGAAACAGAAAATCCAGTGTTACGGGGCCACTCACCTTGCATGAAAAGTACCACATACATATTGTGCCCTCATGCCTGGGGAACTTCTGAGAAGAGCTGTTAGGTTCTGCTCTCATGCAGGCTTTTTAGCAAAAAAATCTGGTTTTTACATCTAAAAGGAAGAGATAGGAAAGTGGCAAGGAGATGCCAATATTTATCAATATTGTAGAATAAATAAATCTTCCCAGAGGTGGCCAGTGACTGAGATTTTGTATAAATGAGGAAAGGACCAAAAAATCTCTTCAGAAGTCTCTGTGGCAGGAGGTTTTATGGTAGAACCTCAGGAAGGAAAGAATTCTCTAGGCACAAACAAACACTGCCCCATGTACATGGTAAACATTCTTCATTTGTTTGTTGATAGTGTTTGGTGTAAGCCTTTTCCTGTGTCTTTGGCATTGTATTATGGGTTGTATTGAGTTGTTTTTTACAGGAAGAAGATTCCTTTGAAAGTAAATTGTGTGAATATTGCCTCCTTCTCTTAAAATGAGCTATAATTACAGCTAAATATTTTGTGAATGTGCTTAGAAAGCATTTTATGTGAAGAGGAAAAAAGACCTGGAACTCACAAATCTTTCCTTGGAAAGTACATCCAAAATAAATCCTTATTCCTTTGGGGTAGTCATAGTGCAAGTAGCCAGCTTTATTGTCTGGTGGTAGCTGGGCTTTCTTGTGTATGCAGAATTGTTAAGATTTCCTTTGAGTATCATAAATCTTCTGGTTTTTTATATAAGCTAGAAATATGAGGCCAAATTTAATACTAACCCACAAAAAGCTTTTTTTAAATGAAGCCCACAATCCTGCATCACCAGTCTGGTCTCTGATATAACTCTTTGTATTCCATCTTGGAATTTGTTTAACCAAATACTGAAAAAAAGTTCAGGGAGGTTTGGTTTTTTTTGTCTTACTCTCAGCTAGTTCCAGCACTGTCTTCCTTTGGGATACAGGGGTAGATAACACATTTTTAGAGGGCAGCACTGGTGGCAAGACTGAACAGAGACTGAGAGGCTTCCTGAGCCTGAGATTGCATCTACTTCTTGTCTAGCCAGAGATTCTCTTAGCATCATTATGTTTAATAGTCCTTGATGGATCTTTCTTCCACAAATTTCTAACTGCCTCTTGAACCCTTTTAAACTCTGGTGTCCAAAGCATCCCATGGCAATGAATTCTACAATTTGTTCCACAAGAATAGACTTCCTTTTGCTTTTAACTCATGCCTAATAACTTTGCTTGGCACCTCCTAGTTTTTGCATTACAAAGTACAACCCTGTGCACTTAAAGGCCTTGCATGATTCTGTCTGCCTCCCTCATATTCCCCCTTAATCTTATCTGTTTTTAAATCTGAAGAAGTCTAAACTATTTGTTTATTTGACAACCATTCTAGAATTAGGATGACTTGTTCCCTCTTTACCTTTTATTTTTCCTTTACCATGCCCTTTTTGTGCAGCGTTTAATGAGTGGGTTTACTGCAGAGTTCAGTTTTCTGGGTGTTTTTTTCTATTACTTTCCTCCTTCTTAACATACTATTTGTTTTTTAACAACTAGTGAGCACTCAACTGACACCTCCAGGAAACTATCAGCTGTGACCCAAAGGTCTCATCTCTGAGTGGCAATAGCAAATTGGGAACCTGTCAGTATGTGTGTGTAGTTAGGGTTGTTTTTCCCAAGTACATCACTTTGCATTTATCAACATTGAATTTCAGTTGCTGTTTTATCACTCAGCCACTCAGCACAGTGAGATTGTTCTCCTTCCCTTTGCAAACAGCTTTTGTTCTAGTTATCCTGAATAATTTTGTATCATAAACACACACTTTCTTTTCTGTAGTCCTTCTGTGAATAGATTAGGTCCCCATAATGTCCCACTGGTGAAATCTGAATACTGACAATTCCAGAGAGCAAATCCCACCTTTAAACTACCAGTATAGGAGGAGATTTTTCCTTCTGCTCTAAGGAAGACCAGTCTTTTAAGTGGTGTTTCTTGAAAGGCCTTTTCCAAAGCCTTTTAGAAATCCAAATATGCCGTTCTTTTCCAGACTGTTCTTACCTATGGACTTCTTCAGAGACACACTCCACAGCGTGTTAGAGGCAGTCACTAACTGCTATTTATTGCAGTGTCTAGCAGTTTGCCCCACAGAGAAGGCAAATTTAGTGGGCTGTGCTGCCTGATGTCCCCTCTGGATCTCATTTTAAAAACTGAGGTCACATTTGTCATCCTCTATTCTCCTGATAGTCAGTCTGCCTATTCAGGGCATGTGCCCTCCAAAGTCTTGTATCAAAGAGTGTGAAGTGCCACCTCCCACAGCAAAGCTTTTCACTCCCTCTCCCTGGCCAGTTTCAGGAATAACACAGTAAGTTTTTTAAGTAGTTGTGACCTTTTGCTCTAAGAAAGGAACACTAAGCATAAAGAAATCACCCTCCATCCCCAAAACTAACTGTGAATTTTCATAGTCTACCACAGCATTTGGCTTTCTGAGATCACACAGTTTTATTTCCCTCCTCCCTAATTCTGGAGTGGATTGGTCACTGCTGCTGCAGGAGTGATTAGAGTGGGTGAATGCAATCTCCCCAGACCTCTCCTGCCTGTGGCTGTGTGAGTGTAATGATTCATTGCCAATTTGGAGTCTGAACAGGCTCACTGAACTTGGAGGCAGGCTGTCTAGCTCCCTCGTCACATAAATTGAAAATATCTTTATACTCCAGTGGCACCTTCTTCTAAATGTCCTGAAATGTAAGGAAATAACATAAATCTATATCTTCAGTGATGTGGCAGGGATTTGCTAACGTTATTCTCACGGTTGCTGCTGCTCAGGGCAGGGGTCACTATCTCTTTTTAACCAGTGACCTCAGAATGTTATTCTCTAGCAAAGGGCTGCACTGAACAGAGATAACACTGCACTTTGCACATTTCTTGAAACACTGAAAACACGGTGTGGTCAGATTGGCATCCCTTACAGATTAGACCCAGTTTACACCATAGACATGCTTATAACTGCATCTACACCAAGGAATTTGGCAGTAGCAAGATGCCATTTCAAAAGCATGCTGCTAACAGAGCTGGCTGCACTGGGAAACGTTTTATAACCCTGGCCCAAAATCGCCATAATGAATGTATTCTCAGTCTGTGCATTGCTGTACTGAAGCCAAAGGGAAGCAGCACTGAGAAGCTGGAGGAGGAAGGATTGCTGCAGGAAAGGGTCTTGATGGAGTCCTTGATTCTTTTCTCACTGCTTGACCTACCCTAAGAAGTTGGCATCGTGACTTAACAGTTAAATTTAAAAGAAGCAGTAAATGCAGTTCAGCTTTCTGGGCTTTCTGTTACTAACCAAAGTACCACAGCCATGCTCTGAAGTTTCATAGCCCCACCTGGGCAGCGCAAGGGCAGACTCTGACACCTCCCTGTCTAGTGAAGTATAGGATAGCACAAGCAAATGGTCCTCCACTGTCCTCTCCCATTCATTTACAGGATTTTTTATCTATCTATTCCCCTGCTGTCATTCCTGTGTTGAGTCCTTTTGGTTTGTTTATTTTCTTGTTCTTTCTAGGCTGTCCCCAGCTTACCCCTCTCTTGTGTGCCATCAGAGAGTTTATACGAGTGCTAAATTATTGCAAAAATATACACTATTCCTGTGGGATAGCTTCAAATACTATCTGCTGTCTCTGGCAGTAATGCTGTCTTTGTGTTTACTGTGATAAAACAAACAGCAAGAGCGCTGTGCCAGAAATCTCCAATTTGGGATTAAAATAATAGATAAAAAAATTATTTTAGGGGTGGATGAGCTAGCTGCTTTCATGCTGAACAATATCACGATAATATCAAAACGTATCTATGTATCTTCTCCAATTTAGTCCTTCAGATTAGGATCCTTTCTTTGTTCATGATGCCTCCTCATTGCTATTCATAGGCTTTCACAATTCAGCCCCTGCTAGAACATCAGACTGAAGTAAATGGGAAACAGCAGCACTAAGTAAGGCAAAATCAAGAGACTGAGTTCCTGCTCAGTCACTGTAGCAAAGATTCTTGCACAGAACCTTATAATACCAGGAAGACACTGGAGCAGTTTGATTTTACACTTAAATGGAAATTCTTTGAAGTTTAGAAGAAACTAATCTGTAACTTGTTTCAGAAAGGCAATGAAAATGGGTTGTTAAACCTGGGTGTATCAAATTCCAATTAGCATTAGCATGGACAATATAATTAAAAGGTAAATTAGCCATAATAGCATAGACTAGAACACATTTTACAGTAACTAACGGTCAATTGAAACCATGTACTTCAGTTTCTTGGGCTGCCAATGATAAGTTGAAAGGACAGAATAAGAGCCTGTACCCATTCATCTTTGGACAGTAATGTGTTCTGCAAAGTTAAACATGAAGAGCAGCACTGTGCTAGCCAGACACTTTAAAATCAGTGGAAGAGACTAAGTGGAATTAAGGAAAGATGAAGAAAATACTCTAGAGCTGAAAAAATTGTGGTTGAATTATGGATGTGGTGATATGGACACTGTCTTTCCTTCTCCATGGTGCCAGTAGTGGTTTTGTGCTAGTTGGAAAAGAGTTTGTTCAGGTTGCAATGAGCAGCCTGGGATCAGAACTGACATGGTGGCCTGCCTGCAAACTTAACTTATAATAATAATATAATCATGGTGATATTTTAAATGCAAATGAAAGACTTGGTAGCCAGTAAGATTTAGAAATCCCAGGGTGTTCATTGCATAAGCAATAGAAAATGCTGGGAAAGTAAATATGTAATATACATAAATGTGGTAAATGGCATAATTAGGATGGTGACTTTTTGGAACTTTCCCCTGGGTGATATTTATTAACACCAGGCTGTCCTTTTCTGTCAAAGGGTAAATAATATTCTGAACAGAGGCATAGATAACAGGCTACAACTAGTCTTGTGTTCTCACAGTATTTTGTGTACTGATGAAAGACAACGTCTTTGACTTTAATAACAGAGGAATGTTAATTTATGCTTTACTGTCTGGTGGGGTGGGCCTGTGGTTTAGTAATTTGCTGTTAGGATTTGGAGAGCTGAACATAGCAGGGTAAGAAAGCACTGATACCCACCCTCTGCTCTCAGCCTGATCTGTCTGTGCAGTACAGCCAAATATTGTCAGTGATCAACAGGGAGCTGGAGGATGTCCTCAGCCCCCTTCTCATGGGAAGACCTCAGCATCCCAAAGCATTGATGTTGTCTTAGACTGAGAGGGATGAAGTCAAAATGGCCTTTTATTGTTTTATGTTCATTTTTTTAAGAGACACAAAGAGCTGAGGTGCACCGGCAATGGGCAACAGTCTCTTTTTGCTAATCTTTGCAGTGTGCAGACACAGGAATTCACCATTATAGCAGCTTTCCAGAGTATTAAAAACCATTTAGAATATTATGTGTTAAGAAAAGCCATTTTCAGATGATCAGCTCTCACAGCGTCAGACCTTTTTTTCCCTTGCTGTGTTTTTCACTGTCTTAGCTTAATCTTCCTCCTCTATTAACTTTATATTGGCCAGCTGGGAACATGTACAGTTGAGAAAACAGTCAGCATCAACATAAAAAGGTTAATTAAAATGATTAACCTCACCAACAATTCCCTTACGGAAGAGTCCTATAGAATTTAATAGAAAGTGATACATTTACAACGTAGTATTTAAACTGTCAAAGAAAATTCCTTAGCAGGGAGGTAATTCCCTATTAAGTTCTATAACTTTTTGGAGTATTCTCCATAGAACCTTATTGGATTAATCTGTATTAAGTTCTACAGCATGTGGCATAAATATTTCAGTACTAATAACATCTAAAAAAAGAATTCTGTAGTGATGCAGGGATGCAGAGTTTGACATGAGGCTTTTGAGATGCAGGAGGGTTGTTTTTCAGGAATGACCTACAATGGTACAGCAGTGATATTATATGGTTTCTAAATGTATAAAAAAGGTAAAACAAAATTACATTAAATCAAACTTAATGTAAGTAATGCTTCTTTTCCAGTTATGACTTAGGCTGAACTGATCCTGCCCATTGTGTAATGAGAAGTCTCTTACTTGAGCTGACAGGCAGAGTTAGGAGAAGTGCACACTTTAATGTGTTTTTTTATTTCTGTAAGAGAAATTGAACTATGAAAATTCTATTAGGGCCAGCTGAAAGTTTTGCTTGCTTCCTCTTTGTCTTTGCTCAGCTCATCTCCTTGGATGCAGTATGTTTCTCCCTATGGAGAGGAAAGGAGAGGGGTTGGGGAGGGGAGGCGAAGCAATTGTTATTTGGGAGTGTCACGTAGATATAAAAGCTGTAAAATGTGCAAGGTTTTAGTGTAGTTTGCACTTTTTAAATGTAAATGCTGGGGAAGATATCAGAATTGCTATGCAAGTCCTTTGTGAAATGTCTGCATAATGCTGAGCTCTGTTACATCTGCTGTTTGTATAGCATTTCTCTTGATAATTTTTCTCTGTCACTTAGCTCGTGATCTTTGTAGCAGCTGTGAGCTCCTAATGACTTTCCCTCTTAGGCAGGTTCTATACTGTTATTTTTAAAGCCTGAAGTACAAAGTAATTTGGCACTCTCCCATATATCCTTGGGGGAAATGGGTTCTGTTTGGTACAATTTCTGGGACTCGCAAAAGATTTGAATAAATACAGTATCTTCCCCAACTTTGTAAACTCCAAATATTGATATATTTTTCAGAAATGTGTTCTTACATCAAGAATATAAATGCTAGCTTTTTTAAGAAGATTGTGGTTAAATAGATACAAAAAATCTATCTTGGAGGTGATCATGCACGTGAGACTTAGTGATTCAGTTTGCAAGTCCTTGAAGTGTGTAGCTCTCTAGGACAGTCTGGCCAAGGGACCTACAGAAAGGACCCTCTGTTGCCCCATTTCAATAGCTCAGCATTCTGTTGTTGGACGGTCTAAGTAAGGTTAAGAACTAAAAAAAAGTCAATGACAGTTTGGTATCATACCTACTAGATACAAAGCTGCATCTCTAGCTTCATGAACAGCTTGGCATGCCTGGCCTCTTTCTGCTCTGTAAATGTACATATATATATAGGGATACAACCTTTTATCTATCTTACTGTATCACGGGCTGTTATTCAGTGTCCAAGAAGTGGTATTTAAAGTGCTCACTCTTATCTTCAGAGATCTATTTTATTTATAATTTATAACAGGCATCTCTCTGCAGAAAACTAACAAAAGGTCACTGCCAAACTTAAATGTCAGAAACCCTGTTTTGTGAGGTTATAAGCAGCTAAGTTGTTCCATGGTCAAAGGCTCCTGTTGAAGTGGGGTTTGTGCTTAGCTCCTTCCACTGCATTTGCCTCTCTTGCCTTTGAGGGACTCTGTCTTCCCTTCCCAAGGGGGGGACTGTGTGGGGCATCACAGGAGATGCAGTCCAGGAGATGGAGGGACTGGTCAGAGGGAACAGAGGGCCCTCAGGTGCCCAAAGTGCATCTGTCACAAAGTCTGTGGAGAGGAGCATAAGCACATGCCCAGCAGCAGCTCACACAGCTTGATTTATTAAGCAGACTGTGTCATACAGGACAATACTGAAGGACTTTGTGTTCAATCCAGCAGTTAAGATATTTCAATAAGAACTTATTGTGATTAAGAAATATCAATATTTTAAGCATGGTTTCTGTAAGCTGTTGCAAAAGGAGATAAATCTTAATTTTTATCTGACCACTCCATTTACTACTTGAATAATTTTTATGCCTAGGAAGTGCAGCGCTGTACGGCTGACATGAACATCACTGCAGAGCATTCCAACCACCCAGACAACAAGCACAAGAACAGATACATCAACATCCTAGCTTGTAAGTAAGCACAACAGATCCACCTGCAAAGGCCCAGTGTGTGTGTGTATATGACTGGAAAGGGCAAGTGGCTTCAAATGGCAGTATTGCACAGTAATTAATAAACATGCAAAAATGTGGCTGGGAGGTCATTTCCCTATTAAAGACCGTGGATGTCTTGAATACTTTAGGGCCAGGATTTCATTCCAGAATTTGTTTTAAAATACTCTGCAGTTTGATGGTCCAAGTGTAGCTTTAGAAGTATCAGTTCAGTATGAAATTTTGTGGAGGAGTAACTGGATAAATTGATTAGAGCTCTTCTGCCTGCTAATGTCTGAAAACTGGCCTAAGGGAAGTGCATGGTGGAGCAAAGGGTTTTATTGATGATCCCTGGGTTTCCCTTATAATCCTAAAGGTGCTAAATCTTACAGTGTATCTGCTTTATTTCAAACTGCTTCAGCTGTGTGTACAACTTGGACAAACAGTGATCTTTGTAGCCCAGTGCAGGCTTTGCCTGTATTCCTCTGGGAACTGCAAATCTGGACTCCGCTCTAAAATGCAGATTGTTGCAGGTCTGGGATGGAAATGTGCTAACTCCTCCATATCATTGCCTAATGTGGAACGAATGGCAGATGCAGCAATGAAGATGGAGAGTATCAGATAACAAGTTCACAATGTTCATAAACATCGCAATGAATCTCGAATGTTTTATGGTATAGGAGGGAAATACATGTCTGTAACAGATTCTCAAAAGTAATCAAGGTGCCAGCTGAGGACCAATTTCCACTACTGTGAAAGACTGGCTGTGTGGCCTTCAGCAGGGGAATTCATTGCAGTTGTCACAGCTCTGCTTTTAGACTTAGATGTCTGGTCCCTTGAGGCACAAAGAGAGAAGTACCACTGAAGGAGACCTGGAGCAGTCCTCCCAGTTGCCCCTGGAGAAACCTGTCTCTCTCCACTGATGCTTCAGGAAGTCAACTGAAACCAGATTCTTCATGCTTTGTTAGCCCACATGTGTCACCTATTGATGTTTTAGAAGCAGCACCCAACACAATGCTGCTGGCCAGAAGCAGGAGAAGAACTGCAATTTTCTTCTGATTTAAGCCCTGGTCAAGCATTTGTGTGGAACAAAAAGAGGAGTTAAAAAGCATGACTTAAAGTCTGTCCTCTTGCTGTGATGAGGGTAGTGAAGGAATGAGGACATTCACTCAGCTCCCAGAGCCAGCAGAGCTGTCTGAGGCCAGCACCCAGTGGAAGAAAAATGAGCTCAGACACTGAGCCAAGGAAAGGAATCTTCACTGCCTGTGGGGCTGAGCCAGTGTCCCTGCCTGGTGTCACACTGCCACGGGGGTGTCCTGGCTCTCTGAATCACACTGCACTGTGTGATGTGGATGATCCTAGAGACAGAGCTCCTGAGGCTTCAGTGTCCTTTCAAGAGAAGCTGTCCCAGCCAGACCACATACTTCAAGGGATGTGAAGCCTGAGGACATGCTACAAGGAGCAGATGACCAAGAATAGGTACTTCCCCCTTGACTCCAATCGAAGACCAGTTTCTTCCATGGATTAGTAAGGACAAATGCTGAGGAAATGGGATGCTTACCTGCAGGTCTGCACTTTTTTTCTTGTGCTTCTTAATGTTCTTATGTTTTCTTAATGCTTCTCTGCTCTGTTTTTTATCCTACAGATGATCACAGCAGGGTGAAGCTAAGACCTTTACCAGGAAAAGATTCTAAGCACAGTGACTACATTAATGCTAATTATGTTGATGTAAGTTTTTTTAATTGTTTTGTCTTTTCTAACTCTGAATCCTTCCACCAGGAGGAAGTATTTCCACTTGTGAAGTGGCTGTATATTCCAACTTCACGTGATAATTTTGTTATAAATTTCTCACTATTCTGAATGAGAAAGGCACCTTTCTTTGTTACCTTTAAAATATTAATATGTCTGCCATGATACTGCTTTCATCTCACTTGGCATTATGGTTTTCTTTGAAGGGTTACAACAAAGCAAAAGCCTACATTGCTACCCAGGGACCTTTAAAGTCTACCTTTGAAGATTTCTGGAGGATGATTTGGGAACAAAATACTGGAATCATTGTCATGATCACAAACCTTGTTGAAAAAGGAAGAGTAAGAGATTTTCTAGTTTGTTAGCAGTTGCTCCTTACCACCTCCCCAAATCACATGGGCAAAATTTGTTTTTAAATGGTTTGGGATGATATATTGCTGTATAACACATTCCTAACATAACAGAGGGGTACACGCCCAGCCATGTTTTTAATTTTTTAAAAAGCTCTAAACACAAATGTAAGAAACCCTTACCCAACCATCCAACTATGTCTCTGTCCAGAGAAAATGTGATCAGTACTGGCCCTCAGAGAACAGTGAGGAGTATGGCAACATCATTGTCACCCTGAAGAGTACAAACATCCACGCCTGCTACACTGTGCGCCGCTTCACGGTCAGGAACACAAAGATGAAAAAGGTGAGTAAAGCCTCCACTCTTCTCATCCAGATGCCTTCTGGCTTGTGCAGGATGCAAGACACACAGGAGCAAAACTCCGTGTTTGCGCAGGCATCTTGAAGTAGCAGGTGGATGGGAAATAAGTAAGTAAAGCCAGGATTATGAGGAACCTGGTGAAAGGTTTAGCCTGTATTTCTTTGTCTCAAGTTCACTGCTGCTTTGGCATCACAGTTACTGCTGTTATTACCTGTTCCCACTTGTGGTTTTCCTTGATCTCTGTCTCCACCTGCCAGGAGGAAGAGCTGCAGAAGATTATTCTCTTAAAGCCCAGCACTTTTTCAGCTGTGCAAGCCAGTAGGATTTATTGTTTTTCTCTGCTTCTCTTCCCTAATCTTTCTCTCCTCTCCACACATGCTTTGCATGCAGGGTCAGAAAGGAAACCCCAAAGGGCGGCAGAACGAGAGGACAGTTATTCAGTATCACTACACTCAGTGGCCTGACATGGGTGTGCCAGAGTATGCCCTGCCTGTGCTCACCTTTGTGAGGAGATCCTCTGCAGCCAGAACCCCAGACATGGGACCAGTGGTGGTACACTGCAGGTATGATGGGTGTGATTGACTACTTCATGGCAAGCACAGCATGTGCTCCTGCAGACACTGGAAGTTACAAGCACAGAAGGAATGTGCCAGCCCCATGGAGTGCAGGCAGACATGAGCTTGCTTTGCCTCCATCTGAAGGCAGCTCTGATGCCAAAGCCTTCCCTGTTGTATTAGCAAAACCCTGTGTCATGATGCTGAGCTGCTGAGCATTGCACTGATGTGGTTGTGCAGTTCCTTGTTCGAAGCTTGTTTGTAGCCTGTCCATTCAGTGTGTGGGCAGGGCAGGGTGGCAAACAGCCATGTGAATAGACAGACACCTGGCCATCCAATTGCTACTGAGTGGCACTCACATGTACCAGCCCTTGTAGTCAACAGAAGAGTTCTCTTTAAATGAGTTAAGGGGTGTAGTCTTCAGAACTGTGTGTGAGGGTGCTGTACAGCACCATAGCAAAGAGGATGATGGTGGTTAGAGCTCCTTACTGAGTAGAAATTGAAAAGCTAAGAGGAGTTCCCCTCTGCACCCTCCCTGTTGGGCCCAGGACTGCCCTATCCCCCTTCAAGGAGTCCTGCCTCCCTCCTCTTATGCCTTTCCATAGTGCTGGGTACCACCTGCATTTCCAGAGAAGGATTGCAACTCCACTGTGAAGCTTAAACCTCACCTCAAGACTGAAGCCAGCCAGGGCAGCCCCACAACCTGGAGCAGCCTTGGTGTTCCAGGATAGCAGCATTTTGGCATAGGGCAGATCTCTATATGGCTTCTTCTAGCCAACACCAGTAAAAACAGCAATGGAGAAAGGGGCAGCCAGCTGTCAGATCATGAAATATATACCTGGTAAAAGTTCTAGAAACTCAAAATATTCTGGTTAGAAACATTCATGGTTGGGGCTAGCAGGAAAATGAAGGTCTGTGTGAGCAGGAGTGTTCGTTTAGTTCTGTTGTGAACATTTACTCTGGTCTGGCTCTATTACATGGGCTTCTCTTCTGTCCTCTCTAGTGCTGGTGTTGGCAGAACTGGTACCTACATTGTGATAGACAGTATGCTGCAACAGATAAAAGACAAAAGCACAGTTAATGTCCTGGGTTTCCTGAAACATATCAGGACACAGCGCAACTACCTCGTCCAGACAGAGGTAAAGATTGCAGTGGGGTTGAATTTAAAGCCACGTTCGTTTTTATGTTGTAATCAAAAAGAAAATGGATTTTTCAGTTACATCCCTGTAAAAACTGGCTATATCATCAAGCATGTTTTGCACTGGAATCTCTCTCTTTTTCTAGACCAGAAACTTCACATTTTGTTTTTGACCTGCTCATTTGTTAGTACTCCACTGGTACACGTTTATTCTGTATTTTGCATTCTTTGCATGGTGGCTTGTTTTGCACACTCTTTCTTTTAGTGTGCTCTACCCTTCAGTTAAAGCCAGCTGTTTAGTTTATTCCAAGTGCCTATGTGACATGCAGTTGCTTTTCTAGGAGCAGTACATTTTTATTCATGATGCCTTGTTGGAAGCCATCCTTGGGAAGGAAACTGAAGTGTCTGCAAACCAGCTGCATGGTTATGTTAACAGCATCCTCATACCTGGCATAGGAGGGAAGACACGACTAGAAAAACAGTTCAAGGTAAGGCTTAACACTGCCATTCAGAGGAACTTCATTTCCCTACTCCCTTTTATATGGCCTGTCTTCACTGTCAGTGGTCTTAGATAAGGAGCCAAACCAAAATACTTGGTTAGCACAGCACAGCATCTTGAGAAGTTCAGTCCTCAGCAGCAGTCTTTGCTACCTTGCTGGAAATCAGCACTAACACTCTTGAAATCAGAGGTGAGAAGAGGGACATGGGCACTGGTTTGGAGTGTGCTGCTTGTCTCCCTTTTCCCAAGGGGGTCTGCATATTGCCATTCTGTGGCTGGGTTGGCTAAAAGTTTTGCTCCAAACAGTATTTTATGCACATGTATGGAAAAAGACATGAAGTGAGGTTCTTAACACCACCTACTATTTCAGCACTGGGTAAAGAATTAAGAAAGCTCTAGGACCAGGAAACAGAATATGCCTTTTTCATTGCTGGTAACTATGCATTTCCCTGCTATGTCATAGTTGCTTTTATCCTGGCCAAAGCATTAAAAAAAAAAACAAACCAAAACCAAACCACAAAATCTTTGAAACCTAAGATATTCTGATTGCATTTTATTTGAATGAATTTCAAAATATTTTGTGAGATTATGCACCATAAGATTACACAACATCTGTTTTCACAGCTAAACTCAGTTAATAACTACCTAAGGAACTGAAACTGTTAATTATACCAGGTGCCAAGCCATTAAATAAATGAACAGTCTCTTCTCTGAATTCACTTGTAGAAATCTCAGTACTTCTCCATCAGTCAAGACATTCCAGATGTTTAATTACTAAATGAAAGAAACAACCACAAGTGCATACTCATGCTCACAAAATGAAGCAAGAGAAAAATATTTCTTGTTTTTAAAAAGTGTTGCACTTTTACAAACTTTTACAAATTATATGTGTAAAGATGTTTTCTGATGACTTGTGGCAAAATTTCAAAAACTTCAGTGCCATTTTCAGAAATTCCTTTCTCTGCTACATTGTTAAGATACTGAGAAACCCTGTTTGAAACTCCTATTGGGGCTTATGCCAGTACATAGATGAGCTGAGTGCTATCTTGCTTAGAGTGCCTTTGGAACTGGGACGTGACCAGCAGCAGTTGCTAAATCTTTCTCTCATTTCTGCTGCTACCACAGAGCCAACAAAAAATAACCTGTGTTCATGCCCTTGTACAATAGGTTACATTCAACTATCTTAGAGTAAAATTACTCTGAGTAATGAGTTGCTAGTCCAGGAGACGAAAAATCCACCTTTAGCCTCTTTGCTTCAGTAGTTTTTCCCCACAGTGGGAGATATTCAAACACAAATTGTCCCTCCCTGACTTTTCTTTGTGTCTCATAAGCAGCTGAGAATGAACTTGGCAGAGCAGAGAATGTAACCCAGAGCCTCAGATCCCAGATGTCAGCATGGTGGGTTCCCCAAAGGCCTGGCAGAAAAATATATTCTGCAGGAACGATCTGGCTTTTCTTTCAGAAGAAAACATATTTTTGTTGTTGGTTTGTTGTTTGTTTTTTTTTTTTTTTTTTGTTATAGCTTTTCTTCCATGAAACTTGCTTCTGATTGGATATATCTGCAAGTTTTTTAATTATATTATCAGAGATAACTAAATGTAGTGTTCTGTGAAAATACATTTTGATGTGACTTGATTCTCAGGATGATTCAAAGCTGAGAGTTGCAGAGATCTTTTTATCCATTAAACTTGTTGTGTGAAAAGGATGATTTTCATTGGCATCTAGAGTATTTTAAACAAGTTTAACAATGCAGTTTATTCTTCTACTGATGCCTCTTTGCAGGAGCTGGCAAAGAAACCTCCTCTCTAAATGAAGAGAGCTGTGAGGACTGACTTACTACTTTATTCTCTTTCAGCTGGTTACACAGTGTAATGCAAAATACGTGGAATGCTTCAGTGCTCAGAAAGACTGCAACAAAGAGAAGAACAGGAACTCATCAGTCGTGCCATGTAAGATCACATTTTCGGTTTGATTACTGCCTAGCATAACTTTTTGTTCTGAATTGTCTCAGTGTTATGCATGAAAAGGCATAGCCCCTAGGAAGGAGAAATGTAATCTTTTGTTCAGAGCAAGCTGTCTTGTCTTTCAGAATTACCCTGATGAAACCAAAGAAAAGAAATAGTTAGTCAGCCAGATCTACTGTCCATGTGAAATGTTAATTTGAAGTGCTTAAGAATTTGAATAATTAGTTAGGGGATAAATCTGTTGAATACTGAGATAATTACTTTGACACTACTCCCAGCTCAGGTGAGATCTCCCCATGTGATTGGCACAAGTTGTTGGTAATTCAGCTGCTACACAATTTCTGTGTATGAGCCTTCCCTACACTTCAGGGCACTTAGTACCTGAGGCCCCAGTTTCACAGTTATTAATAGGGAATCTCTGCATGGTTGCCAAGCAGTACAGATTTGCACCAGACCAAGCACAGGCACAACCTTGTGCCAATCCCATTACCCAGAGCACAGGACATACAGGAGAGGTGATAGCCAAGGTAGCACGAAGCCACAATGGCACATTCTATCATGAGGTTTGTTAAGAACAAGGAATATCATCAGGATATATCTTACAGACTATTTCTGCCCCTTTCACATTTGTTTTTATGACTGTTATCTGTTTTTCTTCACCTTGTGTCATGTAGCTGCAGTGATTTCAGTTTGGCACTAGAAGCCTGTCAATTGGTTTGAGGATGTTGTTGAACCCAGCCCATAAACACAGAGAGAAGTGTAGATCTGCTGAAGAACACACACACACTTCTGAGATGATTACCCGTGGGGCAGGGTTTTGTCTCTGGAGGTTATCTCACCCTCCAGCTGTGAGGAGTAAGTGGTAGTAGTGCTGCGGAGTGGTAGGGAAGCAAAATAAATCAGCTGGAGACAAATGGAACACTACAGTCAAGAATTACCTGAAATCCCCTGTTATCACTGCATATACTGTTATTTGGTAATTCAGCCTGCTGTGAAAATCTTTGCTATAGTAAAATTTGATTCCTGAAATTACTTTGTCCTTGTGGGAATATTGTGCAACATTCTCTTTTATATCCTGTGTTAGCAGGCAATGCTTTAACACAGTTGAAGTGCTGGCCTGCTCCTGTGGGAGATAGGAGCTGCACACTGTTTGCTTTGTTAACGTCTGAGAAATTCTTACTTTCTACATTGTGCCATGACCAGACTTTGATCTTTTTTTCTTTTTTTTTTTTTCCCTTTTTGTTTTTTAATCTTATAGCTGAGCGTGCTAGAGTGGGCTTGGCACCACTGCCTGGAATGAAGGGAACAGATTACATTAATGCCTCTTATATTATGGTGAGGAAGCCAACACATAATTACAAAGTAAAATCAATTCTAAGGTGCTAAATACCAGATGCCTGTAATTGTCTTAATTCTGTACGTAATGGCTGTGTATTAACAGATGAGATTTTAACACCTTCCCCATAATGTAAAGCTATTAACTGTGTTTTATTAAAGATTGTTGCCTAAAAAATTTAAATACAAGATGCATTTAGATGGAATGTGTATTTTCATGAGATACAGTCAAATAAATACTGGGATTTAGAGTAAATGAAAACAACAGAAGCTCTGCAGAGGGGAAATGGTGTTACAAAATTACAGCCTGTGAGAAAATATTGTGGAATAAAATTAAATAGGGTCATTATGTGCCCCCAAAGATGAAACTGATGTATCAAAGGCAGTAAGTAACTGTGTGTTTTGTTTTGCTGCAAAAGGGCTACTACAGGAGTAACGAGTTCATCATAACCCAACATCCACTGCCACATACGACTAAAGATTTCTGGCGAATGATCTGGGATCACAATGCACAGATCATTGTCATGCTGCCAGACAACCAGAGCCTGGTGAGTTAACCACGTCCCTCCCTGCATGGTACCACAGTCACTTGGCCCTAGAGGGCACCAGTGTAGGGTCTCTTAGCTCCATGCCTTGGCTATTTTTAGGTTGAAAGTGAAAGGCAGTTTTTGAGCCACTGTCTCAAACTTTGCTGCGAGACTCAGGCCTATGCTGTGGAAGGTTAGAAATGCTATTTTTGATGAAAGTAAAAGGCAAATATGGATGTTAATCTAAATGGAAACAATGAGACAAACAGAGATAAAACAAGGACACACAGGTGAAGTGCTAATCATTACTACCAGATTTACTAGTGTGTCTCAAGAGGGTGCACTGAAAAGGATTAAGAACTAAACAGTTGGGTTTTTTTCATGCGTGCATCACTGAGGTGAACAGACAATTGTAGCTGAGAGTGGAAGAGAAACTACCTTCATTACAGCAGGAAAATAGCAGTCATGAGGGGCTACTAAAGAGGCAGCAGTCGATACACTTCCTGCGAGCGGCGCGATGAAAGGGATTGAAGGCACTGTGAGGCAGAGAGCATTCAGAGAAACCCGATCAAATCAGAAAGCACTAATGAAATGAAAGTGTGTCAGGTGGAAATGAAGAGGCTGATCTTGTCTTTACAAGTACATGAAATTGTTCTGCTGAAAAATAGCGATTAAAGGGTGAAGGAGGTAGACTGGACTCGGCCACGTTCCGTGCAAGGATGCCTGGTCCTTTCTTTCATGTTCCCAGCTCCCAGGGTGGAGCAGTAGAGCAGTAGCATCCCTGCATTGGCTCAGCCTCCAGTGTGGGTTTTGTTGGCTGGCAAGGAGGGGTAGCATGGGACTGAGACAAGTGCTGAATGTGTAATGCCAAAGGGCAAGAGGAGAATGCAAGCTTCCTGCTGCATGGGGACCTGTAACAGGGCAGGACGAGTCGCTTCTCTGACATTCACTGAAATTATGCTGCTTGTTGGTGCCTCTGCTTATTGAGGGCAGAATTGTTGATGTACTCTAAGGATCCTAAATATAATTTTCAGAATAAATGTTTAAGGCCCAAATCTCAGTCTCCTATTTATTATGAGCATCAATGCTCCAGGCCCATAGAAATAAGCCTGATTTTAGAGACATGCTTATGGCCGTGAAGTGAGTTCCTGGCTCGTGTTTTCTCTTGAGTCGTTCAGGGGTTGTTCAGAGATGCAGGCATGCTGTGCATGCTGCCAGAGTAGCTTCTGTGCTTATGCTGCAAGGACAGAAAACCCTGAAGCCAGGAGGAGAAATAGGTTTAGCATGTATGTGGTAGCAGAGCCTCATTTCCTTCCTCTGCAGTAAATTGGGAATTCACAGTTATTTTTTAAAGAATAGCTTTGACAGTATGTTATCTGCATCGTGTCAGCTTGGCTACTTCAGCTTCTTCAATCATTCAGTCTCTCTGAGATTTTACCCTTCTCTTTTACCAATTCTCCCTTCAGGAGAGAGGTTTTCTGGAGAACTTGCCTTAATTTAAGAAAGTTGTTTTTTTCAAAGCTAAGAATATTTGGGTTTCCTCTTCACTTTTCCTCTCACTCCTAAAAATTCAAGCCCTACATGAGTCTTCTACCTTGTCCTGATCCACAGACCTGGAATTTTGGAGCAGACCACAGTAAACATAAATTTAAAATAATATGCAATTAATTTTTAAAGGTCAATGAGTTTTTCTAAAGGGATATCTGACTTTCGTGCAAAATCGTGTGGGCAGGAGGTAATAAAGCCTGGGATACAATAAAGAGGTTAAGTATGAGTGAGCTAAGATAATCATTTCCCTATGAAACCAATTAAAAAGCAGATGTTACCTGTTTGGACACACAGAGGAAGGATCTGGCAGGATTACTGCCTATTGTAATAGTGATTTTGTTTTAAACAGCAATAGTTTTTTTAAAGGTAAGCTCCTGATCATCTCTATTTATGCAATCAATTTTTTGGATTTCTCAGTGATACAGGGGGTATCTGAAAGGCTGCAGCAGTGTGTTCTTTCATTTTTCCAGGCAGAAGATGAGTTTGTGTACTGGCCAAGTCGTGAGGAATCCATGAACTGTGAGGCCTTTACTGTGACCCTTATCAGCAAAGACAGACTGTGCCTCTCTAACGAAGAGCAAATTATCATCCATGACTTTATCCTTGAAGCTACCCAGGTAAAATAAACCTCCAAATGTGGATCTTGGCTTTTTATGGAAATGTTATTGTCGTCATTAAAATATGGAAGAAGAAGAGTTCAGAAATTGTTTTGAAAAGGATTTTCTTGTAAATGTGACTTGTACATGTGCATGCATGTTGTCTACAGGGGAATGGTATTCTCGTTGGCTCCTTCTCCCCCTCACATCTACCTCCAGGTGGATTCCTCTAGCTAGTGAGACTGCAGTATTACTCATTTGTCTTATTTGAAAGTGATGATGGTTTTTTTTCATTTTCATTAGTAGGTTTAATTATTCTTTGTAAAGTACACCAAGGCCTATTGTCCTATTTCTGCCTGTAAAATTCAGCATTTGTAGTTTAATTGTTTGGGGTCTGACTTAAGGGGTTTTATGTAAGCACACTTCTTTTGACTATAAACCTGCCTCTGGTGTTCTGTCCAGATTGCAGTTGGATTGCTGCTAAGTCTTGCAAGCCTTTTAAATTTTAACTCATAGATGCCCTTCTCTTGTTTGACTTCTTAGCTATAAGGGCTCTGAGGGAGGTTTATGTGGATATAAGCCCTGAACTCAGATACAAAATCTTTTATCAATTAAATCTTTTGTTAAAGTTGCATTATCTTAGGGTGTTCATTGTTACAGAAATGCTGGAGCTGTATTTGTTGTCTTCTTTCTATATCAGCTGCTTGGAAGAAGAAGGTGTCTCTGAAGTTTGTAATGAGGCTCTTTCCTCTTTCTAGCAAGAGTGGATAAATGTGAAACTGAAGTAGCTGATGCCCAGGCTGGTTTTTCATTGCAGGATGACTACGTTCTGGAAGTTCGCCACTTTCAGTGTCCTAAATGGCCAAACCCAGATGCTCCCATAAGCAGCACCTTTGAACTTATCAATGTAATCAAGGAAGAGGCCTTAACAAGGGATGGCCCCACCATAGTTCATGATGAGTATGTAATCTCTTTTCTCCCATTTACGTGCAGTTTGTACAAGGAATTGTACAGCTCAGGTCCACAAGATTGGTGTCCATTCTTGCACAGGGCAGGTTTAGTGGTCTAGGGAACAGGATCAGAATAATAAACTTAGAGGAATGAGTTTTCAGCTAGCATCTAAGGCCAAATACATCTTGCTTAGTGTGGTTTTTATGTTGGTTGTAATCTTAGATGGACTCAGAAAATGAGGCTGTGTTTGCTTTGTAAGCATTTAGGGTTCTTCTGCCCCTGGAAGTATCCCAAACAAATCCTACAGCTCGTTTCAGAACCCAGGGTGAGCCTTGGTGTAGTCAAGGCTCTAAGCAGCCCAGTATGGGCTTATGGAAACCAGTTTCAAAACAGCCTGATTTAGGTTTGATGTTTCCTGTAAGAAAGGCCAAGCTTGGTTCAGCTGTGTCTCAGGATGAGCAGCAGAAGTATCTTGTGACAAAGGACCCAGGTTTTCTGAGAGCAGATATAGTTTTCCTCCTTCTGGTTTACAAAAACACTCCAAGGAGCCCATATGGTGCCAAGAGGGAGGGAGCCTGCTAACACAGGGCCAGCATGCCTCAACACTTGTCTCTTTTGTAGTGTGGTGGTGAGCATTGTCTTGCTAGCCATGCTTGAATGCCCAGTTATAAAAGAAGCTAAAATACTGCTTTGCATATTATTACTTTGCACACATTATGGAGCTGTAAAATACCATTATAGTGAAGCTGGAGCCTGGGTCTGACAGGATCTCTTTGGAGGGGCTGTTTCCTGGTGGGCAGGGTGCCTCCTTGGAGTCTTTTTGCTCTTGAAATCCTGAGGCAGCTCAATCTCTGATACTTCTCAAGCTGCCCTCAGAGCAAACACCAAGCCATGACTGCTTCAACCACTCCAGTCCACTGGACCTTTTATCATGGGCTTCAAAACAGAATTAGTCGCAAACTCTTGGAAATCTTCACCTTCTGTGCAAGAGCATTATTACCATACTCTGGTACCTCAGTGGTCAGGTCAGGCTTTGTGCTGAGGTGGGGTCTCATTCTGGTATCAGCTCTTGCTGCCAGAGCTTTCACTGCTCACGGGTGTTTTGCTGCTGCAACAGGTTTCTCCCAGATGATTCCTGCAAATGGTGCCTTGGGCTGCAGCAAGGAGGTTTTCTCCTCCACCTCCTGCCTTGCTAATGCACAGTGTTAGCTCTCTTGCCTTTAGCCAGCACTGATTAATTCCAGGCAAGTTTTAATATTCATGCTTTGGGTAGTCTGAAGTGAGGTTTTGCTACTCTTGCAGTATTTAAGATTACGTTTTACAAAATTAGAACCGTTATTGATTTGGGCATTTCATGATAGACCTAAAAAAAAAAAAAAATCAAAATTGCATTCCTAACAGTGCTGAGTCATTCTTTCTGTAAATTGCTTTTTTGGTTTATTTGTCATATTCAATGATTTTATTTTTATGCCTAATACATAATGTGGATTCTGCTTTTCATTGGAGTCTAAGCAAATGTAGCTGAAAATTAAAATTTCCCTTTACTGCATGCAACAACTATATCACATAATCCACTAATAATTACAACTGTGGATTAATTCCAAATATATGCATTTAGAGATATGAAATGTACATGGTATTTAGGAAGTACATGGTGGCATGAACTTGATAGTAACATTTCAAAGAAGTTCAGAAATTCGAACGCGAAACAGTTGTCAAGATCTTTAAATATAGCTGCCCATCTGTAGACAACTAGATAAGGTTTTCTGCATAATTTTCTGAGAGAAAAGCCTTCAGATTGCTAGGAGCTGGAGGTTATCAGCCCATGTAAAAATGAGGCCAGTAGACCCTCAGAGGCATTTAGCTGTGTCCATCAGGCACAGGCGTTGGCCACTTTGTCCACTGTCCCTATAGATGATCAGTCACAGCCATCTATATGGTTCTGCTTCTTCTTCTAGAGACTTTATCAAATACAGCAGATCTATTGTGATCCAATTTCTGTTTCCCATTTCTAAGCAAATTGAGCTTCCAAAAATCATATAAAATTAAGTCAGCATATGTCTTGGTTTCCACAGGAATGTAAAAATCCTAGAGGTAATCTTATGATGCCAGATGGCATTGCAGCACGTGCAGATTACTTAAGTTTTCATGTGCAGCTCTCCAGTTTCCAGAGCAAGTAAGCACCATTGTCCCCTTTTACAGGTGGGGACATTTAGACACAGACTTTTCCTAAAGTCACAGAGCAGACTCATAGCACAGCCAGGACAGAATTTCACTCTCCTGAGTACTGGGAGAGCAGAGGGCAGCAGAGGCTCCTCACAAGCAGTAATGAGCCCCTGTTGCTTAGGATTCTTAATTCCATCCCTCCCAACTGCACATGTAATTCAAGCCTACCCACAGATTTAGCAGCAGTATGATTTCTACCTGACCAGTATCTCAAAGACACATTGAGTCATGCTCCTGACAAACAATCATTGCTCAGGTTCTTACTAAATGACAGCACAGCTCAACTCTTCAGAATCTGTAATGTCTCTTGGGTGCCCAGCTCAGGGATGTTGCCTTTTGCCAATGAATCAGACCCAAGGAAGCCTTTGAGATGTGCCCCATTTACTTGTGAGCACCTCATATCTGTGCTAGTTTTCTGTAATTGTCAGATGTGGAGGAAGAGGCAAAGTCTCATTTCTTTCTAATCGTTTATGTTTTGCTTGAGCTCCCACTAATGAATTTAAAATACGCTCAGCTATAACGCAGATGCTTTCAGTACATGTGGCATGTGAGAACTGATTTCAGTGTTATAGTCTCCAGACTGGGTATTTTTAAATGGCTCATGTTCTCCTGCTGGTACAATTCTTTCTATTGAATACTGCAGGTACCCTGAGTTCACTGGTGAACCATCAACTCTCTCAATAAATGAAAATTACTAAAAATTAGCCAGTATAAAACAAGCATTTAGTAGATACAAAGATGAACTACAGTAATTAGATAAGGCTATATCAACGTTTTCATGGCTGTGTGCTGGTGCTCAGTTATGTTTCTGTGTGACTTCCCATTTTGGTGTGGTTTTTCAGGTATGGAGCTGTGTCAGCGGGAACACTATGTGCCCTTACCACTCTGTCCCAGCAGCTGGAGAATGAAAATGCTGTCGATGTTTTCCAGGTGGCAAAGATGATAAATCTGATGCGGCCTGGAGTATTTACAGACATTGTAAGTCTTTAAGTGGAATGTGAATGGATACTTTACAAGGTTTTCATCTGAGACCAAAAATGTGAACTAGAGCACACTGTGTATGTTATCAAGCCCTACTGTGTCTGCTCCCGAGCAGAATTTGCATTTGGTCTTTCTTTGTGTAGTTGTCATTTTTCATAAGCCTCAAGCCCACACTGTAAGCCTCTGATTTGCAGCTAAGCTTATTTCTCATACAGTTAGGGGGCCACTATATCAGCAGCCCTAGCAGAGAAGGGCCTTTTAGCTTGGCATCAGCCCCCTACCAGCCCTGTGAATTTAAACTGAACTGGTTAAACCTGGCAGGGTTTGATCTGAAGGGGTGCAGTGGGGCAGGGAGAGCTGCAGGGAGATAAAGGTTCAGCAGAGGAGCTGATTGCTCAGCAGGCACCAGAGCAGCTGCTCTGTCTCCATGTGCTTGGCTCTGCTGGGGTGAGGAAACAACCTGGGGCTGAACTGTGGGCTCAGGTATGGTCCTGCTCTCCTGTAGTGTTTAGTGATATATCAGGAATACTGTAATCTACCCAAACTGGAATTTTGGGTT